>NC_081555.1:93864913-94464913 GCF_963082655.1 Stomoxys calcitrans | reverse complement strand
ATTGCCATGCCATCGGTAAATATGTCAGGTTTATGGGTGTTTTGGGGGTTGGGGTGGTTCCCCAAACACTTCGTCCGACAATTGCATGTCATATACGTTTTTTTTCCCATTTTGTAGTAATTGGTCTATATATATATATATATATATATATATATATATATATATATATATATACAGGGTGGCTGATGAAAGCCGCTACCAAAAAAAAATGTAATAACTTTTTTTCTATTTAATAATAATAATTTAATAATTAATTTAATTAATTAATTAATTAATTTAATTAATAATAATTTAATAATTAATTTAATAATTTAATTTAACATGAATAAAAGAAAAATGTATTCCATACACCGAAAAAAAAATGTAGCAATATTCATCATTGTAGCAATATTCATCAGCCACCCTGTATATATATATATATGCTGTAGGTTTCAGTGGTGGGGCGGGCCCCCTAGGTACCCCATCCGAAATTTTGATACCAAATTTTTATTTTTAGGGTACTATAAGAGAGCACACAACATTTCGCTTAAATCGCACCACCCATCAGCGAGATTTGGCGTTTCTGAAAATTAAGGTAAGGGGAGGGTCCGCCCCCCCCCCCCATCCCCCCCTTCAGATATCAAAAAATGGCGTACCCTATTTTCACCATGGGTCCATAATACACCATCTTTTAAGTAAATCGGTTCAACCGTTTTTGAGTCTATACAGAACATACATACAAACAAACACAAATTCATTTGAATATATAAGACTAGATGGGCCCGGCCCGCTATTCTGCGCCCGACATGCTATGTTGGAGAGGAGTTCTCTAAGTTTCTGACTAATTTCAGTTGAAAATTTATTCCAATTTTCCTGTGTATGAAAGTCAATTTCGTGCTCTACTTCCAAAGATCTTTCATTTAAGATCCATACTACCATGATCGGAAAATATGACCGATTTTAGGGGTTTTTTGGGGGTGGGGTGACCCACGAAACACTTAGTCCCACAATTGGTTGTCAGATTCGTTTTCTACTCCCAATAACCTTTAATTTCATACCCATATTGTAGTGATTGTTCTATAAATCCGTTTGGCGGTTTTTGGAGGTGGGCGGTCCTCCTAGGCACCCCACCTCAGATTCTGATACCAAATTTTTAATTTTAGGCAAATGTAAATGTGCAAACAAAATTTCGCATGCCCCATCTGCCACTTGAGTACAAATTTGAATGATGCACTCTACTCATCCATCTCTATTACTCGATTCCCCATGGTTTTAATAGGTCAAATTACCTATTGGAGGCGATTTTAGGAGGTAAAGTACCACCTAAATTCTTGGACACAAAGTTTAATGTCATGTTCGTAAACTGCTCTCAAATGCCTTTAATTTGAGTTTCATTAAGCTATGATTCCCATTTGGGGGTCTTATATATCAATTACTTGGACCTCAATTTTTATGTCATAATGTCGTTGTCTACTCCGGAATACCTTTTATTTGAGTCCCATATTGATATGTACGTCAAATATGCCAGTTTGGAACAGTTTTTGGGTTTGGGCGACCCTTGGATGCTTGAATCCAAATTTTGTATACCATATTCGTATTCTACTCTCCAATATCTTTCATTACATACCCATATTGTCTTTATGGGTCTACTTTTGATTTTGGGTGGAGTTTTGAAGGTAACGTGGGAGGGTCCGCCCCCTTGCAATATCAAAAAATTATATAGCCTATACCTCTTTCCTGACCATATTCGTAATCAACTCGCGAATACATTTCATCCGAGGCCTATATTGTCATTATCGTCAACTAACCCTATTTTTCGGGGGTTTTCGGGGTCAGGGCGGCCCCCCAATTACTTGAAACCAATTTTTAATATGAAATTCGTACGCTACTCTCGCATACCTTTCATTTAAGTCCCATATTGTTCCGATCGGTTCAATTTAATTTTCGGGTGATACTTTTGTGGTAAGGGGAGGGTCCGCTCCCCTTGCGGTATCAAAAAATATACAAATTTGTTTTTAAAAATTTACTACATTGAAAATGTGGTCAAAATTTGTTTACCCTCCACCATGGATTGGAAGTATACAAATTTCCTGTACCTGCTTCCTGACCTACTCCCGAATACATTTCATTCGAGCCCCATATTGTCATTATCAAACCTATATTTGGGGGGTTTTGGGGTCAGGGCGGCCCCCCAATTACTTGGACCCAATTTTTAATATGAAATTCGTACTCTACTCTTGCATACCTTTCATTTAAGTCTCATATTGTACCGATCGGTCCACTTCAATTTTTGGATGGTACTTTTGTGGTAAGGGGAGGGTCCGCTCCCCTTGCGGTATGAAAAAATATACAAATTTGTTTTTAAAAATTTACCCCATTGAAAATGTGGTGAAAATTGTTCTACCCTGGATTGGAAGTATACAAATTTCCTATACCTCCTTCCTGACCATATTCGTAATCTACTCCCGAATACATTTCATCCGAGCCCCATATTGTCATTATCGTCAAATAAATCTATTTTTGGGGGGTTTTTGGGGTCCGGGCGGCCCCCCAATTACTTGGATCCAATTTTTAATATGAAATTCGTACTCTACTCTTGCACACCTTTCATTTAAGTCCCATATTGTTCCGATCGGTTCACTTTAATTTTTGGATGGTACTTTTGTGGTAAGGGGAGGGTCCGCTTCCCTTGCGGTATCAAAAATAAAGGGTTGCCCGAAAAGTAATTGCGGATTTTTTAAAAGAAAGTAAATGCATTTTTAATAAAACTTTTTTTCTAAAGCAAGCTAAAAATAACAGCTGATAACTGAAAGAAGAAAGAACGCGATTACAGAGTCACAAGCCGTTGAAAAAATTTGTCAACGCCGACTATATGAAAAATCCGCAATTACTTTTTGGGCAACCCAATATACAAATTTGTTTTTAAAAAATTACTCCATTAAAAATGTGGTCAACATTTATATACCCTCCACCATAGATTGGGGGTATACAAATTTCGTCATTCCGCTTGTAACACATCGAAATATGGATCTGATACATAACAAAGTATTTATATACTCGTTGGTCGTCTTGACATTCTGCGTCGATTTAGTCATGTCCGTCCGTCTTTCCGTGTGTCGAAAGCACTCTAAATTTCGAAGGAAGATTTATTCGCTTGGAATTTAGCGTGCGTTCGAATTGCACCTTAAATTTTGCACAAATACTTTCCATTAGTGTAGACCGTTTGGGATTGTTAATGGTCCATATCGGTCCATGTCTTGATAAAATAGCTCCCATATAAATCAATCTTTGATCTCTTCTTCAGCCTCTAGAGGGCGCAATTCTTATTCCATCCATATTTTGTATTGTCTTGCAATAACTATGCCAAATATGATCTCAATCATAACCTGATATAACTCCCATATAAACCGATCTCCCGATTATACTTCTTAAGCCTCTAGAGGGCGCAATTCTTATTCGATTATGCTGAAATTTTGCGTAAAGCGTTTTGTTTTGTCTCGCAATAACTATGCCATGAATGGTCTTAATCGGTTCATAACTTGATATAACTCCCAGATAAACCGATCTCCCGATTATACTTCTCAAGCCTCGAGAGGGCGCAGTTCTTATCCGATTTGGCTAAAATTTTGTACAACGGTTTCTCCCATGACTTTTAACGTACGTGTCAAATATGATCTAATATAGCTCCCATATAAACCGACCTCACGATTATATATCTTTAACCCCCGGAGGGGTGAACATTTTATGCAATTTGAAATTTTGTGCAATGACTTCTCCTATGACCCCCAACACATGTGCTAAGTATGGTCTAAATCGTTCAAGAACCTGATATAGTTCCCATATAAACCGATCTTCCGATTGTACTTCTTGAGTCCCTAGAGTTCTTGTCTGATTAGGCTAAAATTTTGTACAACGTCTTCTCCTACAACATATTTGGCCCAAATATGGTCCGAATCGATCCACAAGCTGATATAGCTCCCATACAAACCGATCTTCTGATTGTATTTCTTGAGTCCCTAGAGGGTGCAATTCTTTTCCGATTTTTCACAATGACTTTTACTATGGTCTTCAACATCCAAACCAAGTATGGCCCAATTCAGTCCATAAGCTGATATAGCTCCCATATACACCAGTCTCCTGATTTTACTTCTTGGGCCCCTATAGGGCGCAATTCTTTTCCGATTTGGCTGATATTTTACACAATGACCTCTACTATGATCTTCAATATCGTAACCTAGTATGGTCCGAATAGGTCTAAAACCTGGTATAGCAATTCTTATCCATTATAGCAATCGCTTAGCATTTCTTACCTTTTGTTTGCCTATTAAGAGATATCGGGCAAAGATCTTGACAAATGTTATCCACAGTGGAGGGTATATAAAGAAAATTTTATTAAAAAATTTTTTTTTTTACAAAATTCTGTCAATTTTGCCTATAGAAATCCTTAAACATTTTCCCAAGAAAAATACAGTTTTTTGTGCTTTGTTTTATATTTTTTTTTCTAAATAAAAGTTCCTTAATTTGGTTTTCCTTTTCTCTTTCTCTATGGAAAAAATAAAGGCTATTTTTTAGGGTTTCGGACAAACTCTGTTCAATTCGTCGTTTAAGATTCTTGTTGCGTTGGTGATAAATGCATCGAAATAGGACATTGATGAAAGCACGCATGGCAGTGGAATCTGAGCACAGCCTCTGCACCAGGAAACAACGGCAACAATCAGATTTTTCCTTACCACTGGACTGCCAATATCACCAACGCAAGAATTAAAATTGTGGGTTACGGCACACAGATTTCCAGCATGTATTGAGCACTCATTGTGGCGGTATGCCGTACCACATGGCAGTTGACGACCAATCAAAACCGGCGCCCTCTTCAGTCGAGTATTGGGCAGAAATCCTGCCGTTCGCATTTGTTCCCAGCCATATATATAGCCGCCGCCACAACTTGTGGGCAATTGAAGTCTCTGTGGTCTGCCGATGGTCCGTGTGGTAACACCGTTTATGACCACAGCGTGTTTCAGCAATATGACGGCAATGTCACCTCGTTTAGTTATAGGATTAAAGTTGTGATTGATTAGGTAGTCCTTAACCGGCACCAATTGTCCACCGTTTTTGGTGCAAGAAGAACCGGCTCGTATCATAAGGTTCTTGGTGTTTTGACCAAATACACAAACGCCAGCGGTGACCACATAGTTTGGGGCGATTAGGGAACCACTGCAGAAGTGATAACCGTCTCGTTGGATGGACACAATAAAGGGAGCGCATTCGATTTTGGTGTATTCACCAATACCAATGCGCCTCGGATCAGAACGTTTATGCGTGGAAGGGGCCTCTCCAGCCGAAGATCCCTTAACCAGCAGCAGGCAAATGACCAACACACTACCGAAACCTAACATTTTTGATTGAGTTGTGTCAAAAAAAGCTTCTTTATATATAGAGGTCTGCCAGATAAAGAGCTGTTGTTTGAGCGCTCCCACAATTCACAATATCATCATTTGAATTTATTACACATTGTGTTTTTATTTCCCTTTTTTTTTGAGATATCGAAGTCAATAATTATTATAATCATTAGACGGATGATTGCTATCGATTTTTGAAGGGGTTATAACAGGTCATTGGTCACACGAATGTGTTCAAGGTTTAAGAGTTCTATAGATGTAGGCTAAAAAGAAAAACGTCCCTTGTTTCACACCACTTTACTATGGATGGACGACATTGTTTGACAAATAAAAATTTCACCAAATATTTGCCATGAAACATAAAATTTCGATGAATTTCTCTCAAAAAGATTATCAAATAATGAAGAACCAGAATGTCAATATTTGAGACCTGGTATCTGAGGATAGTCCCACCCAGCAACCGCAAATCGCTCTGTCCCTTCTTACTATCCGCTTCTGCTAGAAAACCTCAAGTGTGTAGCATAGAAGAACAACAACATTTCAAAGTTATTTTAAACAGGGAAGTGCCGCAGTAATGCTGCACACCTGCTTGATGCTTATGACTCATGTGCGCTGTGTATAGTTTACACCAACGATTACCCTTTTTATACCCATCACCGAAGGATGGGGGTATATTTATTTTGTCATTCCATTTGCAACACATCGCAATATCCATTTCCGACCCTATAAAGTATTGGGTAGCCCAAAAAGTAATTGCGGTTTTTTTAAAAGAAAGTAAATGCATTTTTAATAAAACTTAGAATGAACTTTAATCAAATATACTTTTTGTACACTTTTTTTCTAAAGCAAGCTAAAAGTAACAACTGATAACTGACAGAAGAAAGAATGCAATTACAGAGTCACAAGCTGTGAAAAAATTTGTCAATGCCGACTATATGAAAAATCCGCAATTACTTTTTGGGCAACCCAATATATATTTTTGATCAGCGTAAAAATCTAAGACGTACTAGCCATGTCCGTCCGTCTGTCTGTTGAAATCACGCCGCAGTCTTTAAAAATAGAGATATTGAGCTGAAATTTTGCACAGATGCTTTTTTTGTCCATAAGCAGGTTAAGTTCATAGATGAACTATATCGGACTATATCTTGATATAGCCCTCATATAGACCTATCTGCCGATTTAGGGTCTTAGGCCCATAAAAGACACATTTATTATCCGATTTTGTTGAAATTTGGGACAGTGAATAGTTTTAGGCTCTTCGATATCTATCTTCAAATTGGCCCAGATCGGTTCAGATTTGGATAAAGCTGCCATATAGACCGATCTCTCGATTTAAGGTTTCGGTGCCATAAAAAGTGCATTTATTGTCCGATATCGCCGAAATTTGGGACGGTGAGTTAGGTTAAGCCCCTCGACATACTTCTGCAATTTGACACAGATCGGTCCAGATTTGGATATAGCTGCCATATAGACCGATCCGCCGATTTAGGGTATTAGGGCCATAAAAGCTACATTTATTATCCGATTTTGTTGAAATTTGGGACAGTGAATAGTGTTAGGCCCTTCGATATCTATTTTTAATTTGGCCCAGATCGGTCCAGATTTGGATATAGATGCCATATAGACCGATCTCTCGATTTAAGGTTTTGGGTCCAGAAAAGGACCATTTATTATCCGATATCGCCGAAATTTGGAACAGTGAGTTGTGTCAGGTGCTTCGACATTCCTCTTCAATTTGGCACATTTTAAGTCGATCTAGCCATGTCTGTCCGTCCGTCTGTCCGTCCGTCCGTCTGTCCGTCCGTCCGTCTGTCTGTCCGTCCGTCTGTCCATCCGTCTGTCTGTCGAAAGCTTGCTAACTTTCGAAGGAGTAAAGCTAGGCGCTTGAAATCTTGCACTACAACTTTGTATTAATGTAGGTCGGTAGGAATTGTAAATGTACCAAATGGGTCCTTGTTTTGATATAGCTGCCATATAAACCGATCTTGGGTCTTGACTTGACTAGCCTATAGAGGGCGCAATTCTTGTCCGATTTGACTAAAATTTTGCACGCGGTGTTCTGGTATCACTTCCAAAATCTGTGTTTAGTATGGTTTAAATCGGTTCATAACCCGATATAGCTGCCATATAAACCGATCTTGGGTCTTGACTTCTTGCCTAGCCTCTAGAGGGCGCAATTCTTGTCCGATTTGACTAAAATTTTGCATGAGGTGCTTTGGTATCACTTCCAACATCTGTGTTTAGTATGGTTTAAATCGGTTCATAACCTAATATAGCTGCCATATAAACCGATCTTGGGTCTTGACTTCATGAGCCTATAGAGGGCGCAATTCTTGTCCGATTTGACTGAAATTTTGCACGCGGTGTTTTGGTATCACTTCCAACATCTGTGTTTAGTATGGTTTAAATCGGTTCATAACCTGATATAGCTGCCATATAAGCCGATCTTGGGTCTTGACTTCTTGACTAGCCTCTAGAGGGCGCAATTCTTGTCCGATTTGACTGAAATTTGCATGAGGTGCTATGGTATCACTTCCAACATCTGTGTCAAGTACGGTTTAAATCGGTTAATAACCTGGTATAGCTGCCATATAAACCGATCTTGGGTCTTGGCTAGCCTCTAGAGCCGCGCAATTCTTGTCCGATTTGACTAAAATTTTGCTTGAGGTGCTTTGGTATCACTTCCAACATCTGTGTTTAGTATGATTTAAATCGGTTCATAATCTGATAAAGCTGCCATATAAACCGATCTTGGGTCTTGACTTCTTGAGCCTATGGAGGGCGCAATTCTTGTCCGATTTGACTAAAATTTTGCACGAGGTGTTCTGGTATCACTTCCAACATCTGTGTTTAGTATGGTTTAAATCGATTCATAACCTGATATAGCTGCCATATAAACAGATCTTGGATCTTGACTTCTTGAGCCGCTAGAGGGCGCAATTCTTGTCCGATTTGACTGAAATTTTGCATGAGGTGTTTTGGTATCACTTCCAACATCTGTGTTTAGTATGATTTAAATCGGTCCATGTTTTGATATAGCTGCCATATAAACCGATCTTGGGTCTTGACTTCTTGAGCCTATAGAGGGCGCAGTTATTATCCCATTTGGCTGAAATTTTATACAACGTTTTCTGTCCTGACCTTTAACATACATGTGAAACATGGTCTGAAACTATCTATAGCTTGATACCGCTCCCAATAAACCGATCTTCCGATTTTTCTTTTTGAGTCCCTACAAGGTGCAATTCTTTGCCGAATGGACTGAAATATTACACAATGACTTCTACAATTCATTTATGGTCCGAATCGGACTAAAACTTGATATAGCTCCAATAGAATAACAGTTCGTATTCATTATTCTCTGTTTGCCAAAAAAAAGAGATACCGCGCAAAGAACTCGACAAATGCTATCCATGGTGGTGGGTTCCCAAGATTCGGCCCGGCCGAACTTAGCGCGCTTTTACTTGTTTTTACTTCAATAAACGTCTAAAGAATTTAAAAGTAAATGAGAAAAACTAAAGCTGCTCATTTCTTAAATTTCCTTTTATTATGCACAGATAGGAAAAAGTAAAGGAAAATAAAAAAAAAATGCTGACTAAGAAAGACTGTACAGGAAAATTAAGTTTTCAATTAATTTCAGCGATAAATGAAGCAGAAAATTAATTAAAGAAACAAAAAAACACTGAAAACTCTACGGTGTTGAAAAAAGACTACATTTTAAAATAGGAGAATGTGTCCAGGCTTGGCTGCTAGAGACATGTCTATTGAGTCAAAGTGGTAGGGGGTAAGAAACATCTGTCACTTGTTTAAATGTTCATGGCAAATAGACTTGCTTAGGCTAAGTGGCTTAGGAGTGAAACAATTATTTTTCTTAGTGCTGTTAAGAAGTTGTCGTTTTTGGCAACTTACTTCTTTCGAGCGTCAAAAGCTTAGAAATTTAATATCAGCAGGTGGTAGCAGGTGGCAGCAGTTATTTACAATTTCCAATATTTCACCTGTCAGAAATAAAATTGCCTTATTTCCTACCAAAATCAAATTTTGATAAATTTTCTATCAAAATCGAATTTTTGAAAAAGTTTTCAATAAAAATCAAATTTCGATGATTTTTTTATGAAAATCAAATTTTGATTAAAAATATATAAAAACTATTTTCTAACACGAAATTTTGTGTTTTTTTTTTTACCTACCCCAAAAACTCAGAACATTTTTTTACATTACCTCACGGCAGGTTTCTTTTCGATGGGTGGTGTGGTCATAAAACCAAAGTTGGTTGATAGGTTGATTTTAAGTTTTTTTTTTTGGTAACAAAAAAGCGATACAAAGGTAATAGGCAGATTTAATTATCGGTGGTTGACTTCTGCACTTATCAACAATGGGAAAAAATGCATTTTTTGTCTGCCCCTAATTATAAGGCGTTGATTAACATTTAGTTATAATTATATAACCATAAAAAAAGTTATTAATGGAATAGACTAATAAAACCAATTGCCTTTAATGTGGGAAAAAAAGAATGCATGCATTCATCACAAAAGAAATTTAAACATGATATTTGGTTTCATTTACAAAGAGCAATTCCTTTTTTTTTTGTCAGAACAATGGGTCATAAATAGAACTGCAGAAATCTATTTGTATTGGGTTGCCCAAAAAGTAATTGCGGATTTTTCATATAGTCGGCGTTGACAAATTTTTTCACAGCTTGTGACTCTGTAATTGCATTCTTTCTTCTGTCAGTTATCAGCTGTTACTTTTAGCTTGCTTTAGAAAAAAAGTGTAAAAAAGAATATTTGATTAAAGTTCATTCTAAGTTTTATTAAAAATGCATTTACTTTCTTTTAAAAAATCCGCAATTACTTTTTGGGGAACCCAATATAAAAATTAACTTGTGTTTGTATGTTTGTGGATTTGTAAATTTGTTTGTTCGATATAGACTCAAAAACGGCTAAATCGATTTCTTTGAAATTCTACATTTGATACCCATATTGTAGGTATCGGTCCAGTTTTGATTTTAAGTGGCATTTTTGGGGTAACGGGGGGAGGGCCCGCCCCGGCATTTTTGGGGTAACGGGAGGAGGGCCCGCCCCCTTCCTGACCATATTCGTTATCAACTCCCGAATACCTTTCATTCGAGCCCCATATTGTCATTATCTTCCAAGAAACCTATTTTGAAGGGTTTTGGGGTCGGGGCGGCCACCCAATTACTTGGACCCAATTTTTAATATGAAATTCGCACTCTACTCCAGAATACCTGTCATTTAAGTCCCATATTGTTACGATCAGTTCACCTTTATTTTTGGGAGGTACTTTTGGGGTAAAGGGGAGGGTCCGCCCCCCTTGTATATATCAAAAAATTATATAGCCTATTGCTCTTTCCGGACCACACACCACAATCAATGAAAACAAATATGGGTATCAAATGAAAGGTATTGAAGAGTAGAATACGAATATGGTATTAAAAATTACCCATGACCAAGTACCCATGACCAAGTACCCATGAAGTCGCCCTAACCCCGAAATTCCTCCAAGCAGACAAATTGAACGTTTCTATCAATATGGGGCTCAAATGAAAGGTGTTCGGGAGTAGATTACGAATCTGCCATACAAAATCAGGTTGTAGTATAGGGGGTCCCCCCACCCCCAAAAACACCCCAAAACGTACATATTTGCCAATCACGACTATATGAGACTCAGCTTGTTTGTTTGTTCCGTATAGACTCAAAAGCGGCAGAACCGATTCTCTCCAAATTTTCATAGATTTTGTAGGTTGGTCTAGAAAGAAACATAGACTTTATAATTTTTCGATATCGGAAGAGGGCGCACCATCCCCCTTACACCAAAAACACCACCCTAAATGAAAAGTGGACCGATCGGAACAATATGGGTATCAGCGAAAAGGTATTGGAGAGTAGAATACTCTCCCAAACAGACATATTGGACGTACATGGCAATATGGTACTCTATGAAAGCTATTCGGGAGTAGATGTCAAAAAAAAAACTAGTAAAAGCATGCTAAGATCGGCCGGGTCGAATCTTTGGAACCCACCACCATGAATTCTGCTAAAATATGGGAGCTATATCAGGTTATAAACCGATTTGGACCGTACTTAGCACAGTCGTTGAAAGCCATAAAAGAACACAATGTGCAAAATTTCAGCCAAATCCGACGAAAAATGCAGCTTGTAAGGGCTCAATAAGTCAAATCGGGGGATCGGTTTATATGTGATCTAGGCTTGTAAGGGCTGAAGACATCAAATCGGGAGATCGGTTTATATGGGAGCTATATCAGGTTATAAACCGATTCAAGCCGTACTTAGCATAGTTGTTGGAAGTCTTAACAGAACACTACAAGCAAAATGTCAGTCAAATCCGACAAAAATTACGGCTTGTAAGGGCTCAAGAAGTCAAATCGGGGGATCGGTTTATATGTGAGCTATATTAGGTTATAGACCGATTTGGACCGTACTTGGCACAGTTGTTATGAGTCACAACAGCACAGTACACGCAAAATTTCAGCCAAGTGGGACAAAAATTGCGGATTCCAGGGGCTCAAGAAGTCAAATTGGGAGATCGGTTTATATGGGAGTTATATCTAAATCTGAATCGATATGGCCCCTTTGCAATCCCCAACCTACATTACCTACATTAATATTAAGTATCTGTGCAAAATTTCAAGCGGCCAGCTTTACGCATTCGACCACTATTGTGATTTCGTCAGACGGGCGGACATGGCTAGATCGACTTAAAATGTCATGAGGATCAAAAATATATATACTTTATGGATTTTTAGACGAATATTTCGAGGTGTTACAAATGGAATGACTAGATTAGAATATCCCTATCCTATGGTGGTGGGTATAAAAATGAATTTGTGTTTGTTTGTTTGTTCCGTATAGACTCAAAAACGGCTGATTGTCTTGAAATTTTCATAGATTGTGTAGGTTGGTCTGGAAGGAAACATAGAATATATAATTTGTTGATATCTCAAGGGGGGCGGACCTTCCCACTTAAACTAAAAGCATTACCCAAAATTAAAAATGTATCGATCGCGACAATATGGGACTCAAATGGAAGGTATTCAGGAGTAGAGTACGAAATTCATATTAAAAATTGATTCCAAGTAACTGGGGGGCCGCCTCCACCCCCAAACCCCCTAAAATAGGTTTATTGGACGATCATGACAATATGGGGCTCAAATGAAAGGCATTCGTGAGTAGATTACGAATATGGTTAGCAAAGATGAATAGGCTTTATAATTTGTTGATATAGAAAGGGGGTTGGACCCTCCCCCTTTACCCCAAAAAGACCATCCAAAATCAAAAGTGGACCGATAAGGACAATATGGGTATCAAATGAAAGGAATTGAAGAGAAGAATACAAATATGGCATTAAGAATTGGTTACAAGTTCCCAGAAAGTAGAGCTAACTCCAAAATTCCTCCAAGCAGACAAATTTAACGTTCCTATTAATATGGAGTTCAAATGGTAGTAGATTACGAATCTGGCATTAGAAATCAGGTTAGGGGATCACCCTACCCCCAAAAAACACCCTAACTGTGCATATTAGCCAATAACGACTATATGGGACTCGGTTTGTTTGTTTGTTCCGTATAGACTCGAGAACGGCAGAACCGACTTTCTCGAAATCTTCACTGATTTAATAGGTTGGTCTGGAAGGAAACATAGGCTTTATAATTTTTAGATATCGGAAGGGGACGCACACTCCCTCTAACCTGAAAACATTGCTCAAAACTAAAAGTCGATCGATAGGCACAATATGGGTATTAAATGGAAAATTATTGGAGAAGAGAATACGAATATGGTATTAAAAATTGAGTCTTAGTACCCAGCGAACCTTATGGGCCCTATGTACACGGGCCGTAGGCTCGAAATGGGGCCTGAATCCAAGGATAGTCCACTGGTTCTAAAGGAGCGTGAGCCAATACTTGCTTACGCCTCAGTAGTTTGGTGGACTGCGATGGAGAAAAAGTGCAACGTTAGGATTATACAACAGGTTCAGAGAACATGTTGTCTAGGCATAGGCGGAGCGATGAGGACCATTGCTATTAGGGCAATGGAGACCATTGTATGTATCCGACCCATAAACATACAGGTAAAGTGCTAGGCAGCCATTGCGGCTATGGCGATGGAAGAATGGATGGAGGATAGGAGCAGGTCATATCATAACGGTATAATCGAGACGACGATAGGAAACCTGGAAGGAATGGAAGAGGTTTCCAATAGGATCCCTGAGACGACACTTGAGGTCGAGTGCGAAGCACTGCCGCCAGCGGCACAGTCTTGGATTGTCGGAATCCTGGTATTGCCATCTGGAAGATCATGTTACATGGATGGATCAAAGTTAGAGGACAGAGTGGGCCTTGGGGAACTACATTGAGAACCCATGGACTGAGATATGTTTTAGACTGCCTGACCATAATACGGTCCTGCCTGACCATAATACGGAGATTCGGGCTATCACGGGATGAGATTCGGGCTATCACGGGATGAATGAGGTGGTGAGGTACTAACACGAGGACGTCGAATGTGAACATCTTTACGGACAGCAAAATGGCCATAAGGGAAATAACAACCAGGAACGTAAGGTCACAAACAGTCTTGCAGTGTAAGAAGGAAGTTAACGGCTTTTCTGATGATGGCACAATCCGCATCGTTTGGGTGCTGGGTCATAACGGAGTAAGGGAAAATGAAAGGGCAGACGATTTGGCGGTGAAGGCCAGAGGACTGACTTCAGTAAACTTGGTTAACCCGAAGCATTTCGCGTCGACGCAATCCGAGTTAAGGACGTGGGCGACGAATGCGCATGGAACCTGGGGAACAGGGAAACGGTCGGTAGGACGGACGGACCGCTTTGCTGTCATTGGCTAGAACAGACGTCTCAGTCATTGTGTCCGTCATGACAGGTCACTGTCTAATCGGAAAACATGCTGACAGACTGAAGGTTGCCAGCAACGACTTTTGCAGAGGCTGTAGGGACATCGAAGAAGAAGAAGAGACTATAGAACACCTTCTGTATGTGTCTCCCGCACTAGCAGTCAGAAGGAGTTCAACTTAGGTTCTCATTTCTTTGTGAACCTGTCTGATTTAGTGGGTGTGAACTTTCGCAAGCGATCTGGATGGTTCAACGGCAACTAGAAGGCATCTTCCTTCTTCTGTTCCTGTGGTATCATAATGGACGAAAACGTCTAAGTGAGTCTGATGGCAGACTGCCACTTAAACCTAACCTAATCTAACCTAATGCGATTCGTTCGAAATTTTTTTGCACTCTTGCAGTCACCGAAAAACAAAATATGGTTTCTAATGTTGGGGTCGGGTGCCTCGGGGGCCGCCCAAAACCCATTAAATGCATATATACAGGGTGGCTGATGAAAGCCGCTACCAAAAAAAAATGTAATAACTTTTTTTCTATTTAATAATAATAATTTAATAATTAATTTAATTAATTAATTAATTAATTTAATTAATAATAATTTAATAATTAATTTAATAATTTAATTTAACATGAATAAAAGAAAAATGTATTCCATACACCGAAAAAAAAATGTAGCAATATTCATCATTGTAGCAATATTCATCAGCCACCCTGTAGACCAACCACGACAATATAAAGCTGAAACGAAAGGTGCCTGAGAGACAAAAATCGAATTTGATATCCAATTGGATAGCCATGTGTTTGGGGAGCCGGCCCACAACAAAACACCTCCCTTGTCGGATGTATTTGCCGACCATGGCAATTTGTGATATAAAAGCTATTTGGGAATAGAGTACGAAATGGATTCTCATTTTCGGGACAAAGACCCTGGGGTCCATACCACTCTCAAACAGAACTTTGAGAGTGAATTATTTGAAAGTAGAGCACGAAGCTGATATTTACTTTAGGGGCCAAGTGTCTGGGTGACCCCATACCCCATAAATCTGAAATATTTACCAATACGGAGGTATAGGACTCAAAATAAAGATATTAGGGAGTAAAGGCCAATGTAGCGCTGAGGCTAGCATGTATGTCTATGACGCTGAACGCCCGGGTTCGAATCCTGGCGGGACTATTAGAAAAAAATGTTCAGCGGTGGTTTTCCCCCAATAATGCTGGCAACATTTGTGAGTTACCATGCTATGGAAAACTTCTCTCCAAAGAGGTGTCGCACTGCGGCACGCCGTTCGGACTCGGCTATAAAAAGGAGGCCCCTTATCATTGAGCTTAAACTTGAATCGGACTGCACTCATTGACATGTAAGAAGTTAGCCCCTGTTCCTTAGTGAAATGTTCATGGTCAAAATTTGCTTTTTTTTGGGGAGCAGAGTAAAAATTTGTCCGGAAACCGAGAAGGGGCAAACTTCTCACAGATCAATGAGTGCAATCATAAGGGACCTTTTTTATAGCCGAGTCCGAACGACATACCGCAGTGCAACACCTCTTTGGGGAGTATTTTTTACATAACCATGACATGGTTCCTCGCAAATGTCGCCAGCATTAAGAGGGGATAACCATTAGCTGTAAATTGTATCCGATGTTCTTGCCAGGATTCGAACGCAGGCGTTCATCGTCATAGGTGGACATAGGCTACAGTAGCAAGAATTCGATTTCCACATTCAGTGTAAAGTGTGCCCATGCCATAAAGGCATTAAAGAGTTAAAGAAGGCGCAGCGGAGCGGCCCCGGTACGGCTAGTTTTCAAAAGAAAGAAACATTTTGAGAAATTGTTCTATAAAAATAAAATATAGACAAAATTTTCTTTAAAAATAAAATTTTTACAAAATTTTCTATAAAAGTTTATAATTTTTCAAAATTTTCTAATGAAAAATCAAAAATTTAATTTTTTAGTACGAAACTAAAGAAAAAACTTTTTTTATTGAAAAAAATCTGAATTTTCCTTTGAATTCAAAATTTGTTATTTGCTTCAATTTTTGTAACCTAAAATAGAATTAAATTTTATTTATGTGTAAAGGCTTTTATGGCATCCAGACAAAAACAAAACGAAAAACAAACGGATAAAGGCATTTAAAATGACTGCCTCATTTGGGTTGATGTAGGCACGTAAATAAAATGTTATGAAAAGCAGGATTAAGTCTTTGTTATTGTTAACCGTTACCTATGTTTGCCATGCTGTAAAGTGAAGTGTCCAGGTTTTAATGATACATTTGATAATATCAGATTAGCATTTCCTTCCTACAGCAGGCAACCAAAAGACTAGAACTTTTAAAAGTTTTGAAAATGTATAAAACTTTGTTTCTACAAAGTTTGTTGTTATTATTTTTTTTTTAATATTTAAACTAAAAAATCGACTATAAAACACGTAAAAGTTCTACCTGATTTACATGTGCGAGTACTAATCGCTCTTCCCATCTTTTAACCTTTCCAGCCAGCTTTTGATTTTTGATCTGTACCGTTAGGATTATTCTGACACTCATGCCCATAGGCAAACAAAACAATTTCCTAAAGAAAGCCTACAATAATTTCAAACACACGTGTGTGTGTGTGTGAGTATGTGTTCGTGTGTTGCCAAAGCGACCAACGAACGACCGAGAATATAAATGTGGGCTTTAGAATATGAGCGCTTGTGCGATATATGAGACAAGGCGATGGCTTACCACACACACACACACACACACACATACACTTTCGACCAACGCGTACACACACTAAGCAGAAGTGACATCTACATATCATCAGTGGTGAATGATAAGGCAGATTATGGCATACAAGGTGTGAGCGAAATGTCTGAGAGTGTATGACCTGCATGATTAATGATGTTTACATCGATACAGGAGACAAAGAAAGCCATACAGCCTCTATTGTGACATGAGATGTGTTTGGGGTCATTATTTCATCTGCAAATGCATACAAGGACTTAGTTTTGACATCATATCTACATAAACGAGTTGACTAGCACATGATTTATGAGTGAAGGTAGTCTCTTTTTGATTTTGTGTTCCTTTCATGAAGATTTTAAAGTTTTTGACATAGTCCCACTGCCAACAAACATTGCATGACCATTTGATCAATTTATTCACACAAACTTACATTTAAACCTATCTCGCCCTCACTTTTATACTCAAAGAAGCCGTTTTTTTTAATATCTAAGCTTTTTGTTGTGCCTAATGTCACATTTTTCTCTTTTAGCCTGCTATGAGTTTTCTTTTTCGTTATTGTTTTGTTTGTGTGTGTGTGTGGGTATGAGTGAGCCACCCACTCTGTCTTTATTAACAATAAATCCAACCACATGACCTGCAGCAGAAAATGTGTGTTTTAAGGTTAAATAGGCTTTTAAATAGGTTTTGTTGGCAATTTTATTGTTGTTGCGGTTGCCATTGTTATGAGGAAAACCTCAGCATGAATTCAAATGTTTCATTTAGAAATATGAGCTTTAACACCATAACATAACTGTAGGTGTATTAAAATTGAGAAATGAATGAAATTTAAAAATTAAATATGGAAATAAAGAAACCGGATGATAAATGCGCTTTTTATGAGCATAAAACCTTCAATCGGTAGATCAGTCTATATAGGGTGCTATATCAAGATATAGTCTGACATAGCCCATCTGCGAACCCAACTTGCCTATGGCTTTTAACGACAAGTTAACCTCTGGTTGCTGGGGTGCAGCTCACCGGAGGCAGAGTCAGTCAGGGAAATTTACTTGTGTCCGTGACAGAGAGACAAAAGGTGAGTTATATTCGTTTTCATAGCCTTTATTTAGTTAGTAGTACATAAACAAGGCGTTTTAGGGTCAAACTTAAGTTTTAGCCAGAGATCTGAGGGCTGGCTATGTTAATCTCTATGACGTGACTGCTCACGGTGTGGGTGGATATGGCATATAATCACGGCGGGAAGGTCGTAGACAGATGGCACGCGTAAGTCTTGGCGTCCTCAGCGGCTCCCATGTCTGAAGGACAAAGGCGAGGTGATGGCTACGTGTATCTTGGTGACGTGATTCACTGACGGCATGGATACGGCACACAATCACGATGTGGCTCTTGTAGAGAGAGTGTGTTTTCGCGGACTCAACGGATCTTATGTCTGAAGAATGAAAGCGAGGTGCTGGCTGCATGCATCTCGGTGACGTGATTCACTCGCGGCGCGGGTACGACATCAAATAACAGGGTGACGGTGGTAGACAGATAGCACGTTTGTGTGCTCGCAGGCTCAGTGTCTCTTATGAATGAAGAACAAAGGCGAGGTGCTGGCTGCGTGCATCTCGGTGACATGATTCACCCACGGCGCGGGTACGACATCAACTTGTAGAGACATCAAGAGTGTGTTTTCGCGGACTCAGCGGATCATATGTCTGCAGAATAAATGCGGAGTGCTGGCTGCGTGTATCTTGTTAACGTGATTCACTCACGGCGTGGGTAAGGCACTAAATCACGATGTGACTTTTGTAGAGAGACATCAAGAGTGCGTTTTTGCGAAATCAGCGGATCTTATGTCTGCGGAACAAAGGTGAGGTGCTGGCTACGTGTATCTCGGTGATATGATTCACTTACGGCGTTGTTACCACACTAAACCACGATGTAGCGATCGTAGACAAATGGCATGCGTGTGAGTTCGCGGGCTCAGCGGCTCATGTATCTGGAGGACAAATGCAAGGTGCTGGTTACGCGAATCTCGGAGACGTGATGCCCCCACGGCGTGGGTACGACGCTAAATCACGATGTGGCTATTGTAGACAGTTAGCACGAGTGTGTGTTCGCGGACTCAGGATTTTTTATGTCTGAAGAACCAAGGCGAGGTGCTGGCGGCGTGCATCTCGTTGACGTGATTCACCCACGGCATGGGTACGGCACTAAATCACGATGTGACTGTTGTCAATTCAGCTAGGCTGAATTGAAGTTTTCCTATCGAAAAACCTAATTCAGCTAGGCTGAATTGAAGTTTTCCTATCGAAAAACCCAATTCAGCTAGGCTGAATTGAAGTTTTCCTACCGAAAAACCCAATTCAGCTAGGCTGAATTGAAGTTTTCCTATCGAAAAACCCAATTCAGCTAGGCTGAACTGAAGTTTTCCTATAGAAAAACCCAATTCAGCTAGGCTGAACTGAAGTTTTCCTATAGAAAAACCCAATTCAGCTAGGCTGCATTGAAGTTTTCCTATAGAAAAACCCAATTCAGCTAGGCTGAATTGAAGTTTTCCTATAGAAAAACCCAATTCAGCTAGGCTGAATTGAAGTTTTCCTATAGAAAACCCAATTTAGCTAGGCTGAATTGAAGTTTTCCTATAGAAAACCCAATTCAGCTAGGCTGAATAGAAGTTTTCCTATCGAAAAACCCAATTCAGCTAGGCTGAATTGAAGTTTTCTTCTAGAAAACCCAATTCAGCTAGGCTGAATTGAAGTTTTCCTATAGAAAACCCAATTCAGCTAGGCTGAATTGAAGTTTTCCGATAGAAACCCCAATTCAGCTAGACTGAATTGAAGTTTTCCTATAGAAAACCCCAATTCAGCTAGGCTGAATTGAAGTTTTCATAGAAAACCCAATTCAGCTAGGCTGAATTGAAGTTTTCCTATAGAAAAACCCAATTCAGCTAGGCTGAATTGAAGTTTTCCTATAGAAAAAACCAATTCAGCTAGGCTGAATTGAAGTTTTCCTATAGAAAACACAAATCAGCTAGGCTGAATTGAAGTTTTCCTATAGAAAACCCAATTCAGCTAGGCTGAATTGAAGTTTTCCTATAGAAAACCCAATTCAGTTAGTTGGAATCGGTTTTACCGATTCCGCAGCAAATCGGACAATATGACATCTCTTTCCAAATATGGTGCAATCTGGACCATATTCAGTTCGAATGTTGATAATACAACTTTCGGTTTCAAACTTTAGCGAAACCGGATATTAGATGCGGCTTTTATGGGCTCCAGAATCTAAAATGGTGATCGCTTTCCCCTCTCCCGGCAGATCGGTGTATATGGCAGCCATATCCAAAAATGGTCCCTTCTGATCCATATTCACTTCGAATATGGGGAGGCGTTATACAACTCACTGACCTAAATTTTACCGAAATCAGGTAATAAATATGGGCTCAAGCGACACAGTCAGACAGACACGTAAGCATCGTTAAGCCCTCTTGGTATTGAGCATCAAATACATGTATGTGGGGGCCGGATATGGATATTTCTATGTATTGCAAATGGCAAAGGAACATTAAAGGTTCCTTTTATGGCCTCCAAACTAATGCACCCATCTAGCGAGTTTATAGCCATCATAGTATTATTCTACACATTGAGCCATCAGTGCGTATTATTGATATTAATACCAGTACCATATGAGCGTATGAGCTATGAATTAAGTATACCACATCTAGAGCACTACTACCACTAATGCTTTGTTTATGCTGATTGGACAGAGGAGATTGAGACTGGCTATTGAAATTGATGACTTCCAAATGGCTCATATAATATACATAATGAAGTTATTTAATATCATGAGGCCAAAGTGAATGGAATGATAAGAGGAGACACAAATAGTTTAACATCACATTACAGTTGCGGTATTTATATCATATATCATGTTTACTGTTAAAAGGTATTTAATTGGAAGAAAATTATTGATTAATGTAAACGAAAGCGCAGCATGATATACTTAATGGCCTTTCATTTGATACAAATGATTTAAAAACTGTAGAAAATTCGTATCACTCTATTCGCATTCGCAAGTTGTTGGGCTTTTTACAGCGATCTGAATGGTTCAACGGTGGGAACTAAAATGAAATGCATCTTCCTTCTCCTGTTTCCATGGCATCACAATGGAAGAAAACGTGTGAGTCGGATGGCAGACTGCCACTTAAACCTTATCTCGCCTACATGCCAAATTTCAGAGCTCTAGCTCAATCCGTGTAGAAATTCAGAAATATAGTTCAATCCGCCAAATAAAGGGTGATTTTTTTGAGGTTAGGATTCTCATGCATTAGTATTTGACAGATCACGTGGGATTTCAGACATGGTGTCAAAGAGAAAGATGCTCAGTATGCTTTGACATTTCATCATGAATAGACTTACTAACGAGCAACGCTTGCAAATCATTGAATTTTATTACCAAAATCAGTGTTCGGTTCGAAATGTGTTCATTCACCGTAACGTTGCGTCCAACAGCATCTTTGAAAAAATATGGTCCAATGATTCCACCAGCGTACAAACCACACCAAACAGTGCATTTTTCGGGATGCATGGGCAGTTCTTGAACGGCTTCTGGTTGCTCTTCACTCCAAATGCGGCAATTTTGCTTATTTACGTAGCCATTCAACCAGAAATGAGCCTCATCGCTGAACAAAATTTGTCAAAATTTGAACACATTTCGAACCGAACACTGATTTTGGTAATAAAATTCAATGATTTGCAAGCGTTGCTCGTTAGTAAGCCTATTCATGATGAAATGTCAAAGCATACTGAGCATCTTTCTCTTTGACACCATGTCTGAAATCCCACGTGATCTGTCAAATACTAATGCATGAAAATCCTAACCTCAAAAAAATCACCCTTTAGTACCAATTGCGGCACTTACTTTACTAACTTTAATTGGCTATGACAGAACATTTTCCATTTTTCCATTTTAATTTGCTATGACAGAATATTCCACTAGCCGAACGTAGAATAGCGTTCCTAGCGCCTAGATCTTCTGCACTCATTCTAAAATCTCTGACACCAAGTTTCGAGGTGTCTTCCACCACTTGGTCTTTCCATCGGGTTTTTGGTCTTCCCGGCTTGAGTGTACCACCGTGTTTGCCTTCAAAAGACTTCTTTGCTGGAGCTTCTTCTTCATTCATTCTGAAAACATGACCTAGCCAACACAGCCGTTGTATTTTGATGCGAGTAACTATGCTATCGTCGTCATACAGCTCAGTACAGTAGTACCAGTGTCTTGTGAAGTGTAATCTTCGTCTGTCCAGAGGTGGCCTTGTTTCTAAACTGCTTACTTAGTCCAAAGTAGCATCTGTTTGCCAGTATTATTCTTCGCTTTATCTCAAAACTGGTGTCATTCGTTTCGGTTACGGCGGTGACGAGGTACATAAAGTTGCTGGCTATCTCAAAGTTGTGGTCCTCAACTTTCGCCATTTTCTTTATTTGCTCGGTTGTGCAATGCTTTTTGGGAGTTGAAACCATCCATTTCGTCTTATTTCCATTTACTGCCAGACCCATTCTCACTGACTCTCTTTCTATTATCGCAAAGGCCGCTTCCGGTTCCCGACCTATGATATCGATGTTGTCGGCATAGGCGAGTAGCATGTGTTTTCTTGTGTCCCATATCTATTCACATCTGCATTTCGTATAATCTTCTCCAGCAGGATATTAAAGAGATCACACAATAGGCTGTCTCCTTGTCTGAAACCTCGTTTGGTATTAAATGGTTCGTAGGGATTCTTTCCTATTCTTACTGAGGAACGCGTATCAGCAAGTATCATCCTGCAGTCTTATTAATTTTGTAGGGATACCAAACTCAGACATGGCTTGAAATACCTTTGAACGTAAAGGAGTATCGAAAGCGGCTTTGTAGTCAACAAAGAGAAGGTAGGTAATGATTTGTCATTCTCAGGTCTTTTCCAGGATTTGGCGCAGTGTGAATATCTGGTCCAGGGTGGATTTACCAGGTCTACAGCCGCATTGATAGGAGCCAATTATCTCATTGACTTTAGGTTTTAATCTTTCACACAGTACGCTCGAAAGTATCTTGTATGTGATGGGGAGGAGACTTATTCCTGTGCAGTTGGCACATTCCGTCTTGTCTCCTTTCTTGTGTATGCGACATAGTATGCTGAGGTTCCAATCATCGGGTATGCGTTCTTCTAGCCAGATTGCGCAGATAAGCTGATGCATACGCCTTATCAGCGTGTCACCTCCGGTCTTAAATAGTTTAGCGGGTAAGCCGTCGGATCCTGCTGCCTTGTTGTTCTTTAGTCGGGTCACTGCTACCTGCAACTCATTCTGACTAGGAGGTAAACATTCCTTACCATCATCATTAATTGGTTCTGGAGTATCTTCTTCGCCACCAACGTCGAACACTAGCAGTTGGGTAAAATGTTCTTTCCATACCCGCAGCATGTTATCTGTGTCAGTTACCAGACTTCCTTCATTGTCTCTGCAGGAGGATGTGTCTGCACCAAAGCCATTGGTTCGATGTTTAATTCTTTGGTAGAATTTCCGAACTTCATTCTTACTCCTGTACATCTCAATTCGCTCACACTCACGCCTTTCCATTTTCTTTTTTTTTTCTGCGAAATAGACATTTCTCCTCTCTACTTTTCTCCCAATACCTCTATCTCATCTGGCGCGTTGCTACTGTCTGCAGGGTTGCTCTATATGCCTCATTCTTGGCTTCAGTAGCATCTCGACACTTTTGGTCGTACCATGGATTTCTTGGAGTAGGCTTTCGGTACCCAAGTAAGGATTTCACGGCATTTTCCATGATGTGGGCAATAATTTGCCACTGCGCCATTATATCATTGGAACAAGGAGTGCTTTCATCAAGCAGTTGGCTCAATCGAGTGCCAGTTGTGCCGCTGCCATTTGTTGTATTTGCAGCTTTTCAATGTCCAGCTTCCGTGCAGTGTCATATCGCACTTTCCTCACCATGTTCAAACGGGTGCGAATCACTACCTGCTGCAACAAGGTAGTGATCCGAATCTATATTCGCTCTACTGGTCGATCGTACATCTAACACGCTGGATGAATGCCTTCCATCTATCACAACGTGATCAATTTGGTTTCTCGTGTGTTGATCGGGTGACAGCCATGTGGCTTTTCGAATGTTTTTATGTTGGAATCTGATGCTTCTAACTACCATGTTTTTTGCCGCGGCGAAATCTATCAGCCTCAACCCATTACTGGACTTTATCTCGTGGAGGCTAAACTTTCCGACTGTTGGACCCAAAATGTCTTCCTTCCCCATCTTCGCATTAAAATCTCCCAGAACGATTTTAATATCATGGGCGGGGCAGCGGTCATATTCTCTCTCTAGGCGCTCGTAAAAAATATACTTGGTCTGCTCGTCTTTGTCTTCCATCGGGACATGGTCGGCACAAATAAGACTGATGTTGAAGAATTTGGTTTTTATGCGAATAATGGCCAGCCTCTCATCCACCGGAGTAAAGCTGGAGACAAGGTGTTTAAGTCTCCGACTAACCACAAATCCACAGCCAAATTCATGCCTCGTATTATGGCAGCTTTAGCATAGTTCGTCACCGTTTGGTGTTGTAGTGACGCCATTCCCAGTCCATTGCACTTCCTGTAAGGCGGTTATATCTCCCTTGTACTACTCTAATACATCCGCCAGCTCGTATACTGCACCTTCTCTACAAAGAGTGCGGACATTCCAGGTGCAGAACCGTAAATCATGGTCCTTTTTTCGTTTGCGTGGGTCGTCAACGTTGGGGGGTCCGTTTTTTTTACAATTCCTTTGTTTCTCATAGTAGTTCTCATAGTTTTCCGGGGGCGGGTTACTGGCCCAGCGCCCTTTTTCCCTTTTTCGTTTGCGTGGGTCGTCAACGTTGGGGGGATCCGTTTTTACCATTCCTTTGTTTCTAGTTTTCTGGGGGCGGCTTACTTGCCCAGCGCCCCAACCGCATGGGTTTTGTGTATTTTGTATCCCTCGCCGCCGCTTGCTGCAAGATCTGGCGCTCACCTCCAGCCACCCCTAACCTGGGAACAGACGCTGATATCGGCCATTGGTTATTTGAAGGCGCCCATAACTCGCCTTGTCATCTCGAATACCATTGGCACTCAGTATTTCATTAAGAGCCAGTGCCACCTGACTCCCCACTGAGACTATCCTCTCGAAAAATTGCGGCACTATACGTACAATTGGGTTGCCCAAAAAGCAATTGCGGATTTTTTGAAAGAAAGTAAATGCATTTTTAATAAAACTTAGAATGAACTTTAATCAAATATACTTTTTTATACTTTTTTTCTAAAGCAAGCTAAAAGTTACAGCTGATAACTGACAAAAGAAAGAATGCCATTACAGAGTCACAAGCTGTGAAAAAATTTGTCAACGCCGACTATATGAAAAATCCGCAATTACTTTTTGGGCAACCATATTTCTCTCACATTGGGTAAAATTTTTTTGACATTTTTTCGCCCAATTGATTTTTTATTATTTTTTTGAGACGCCCTTTAATTTTAATCTAACTTTATAACTTTCCGTTCGCCCTGAGCAAACAGTTCTCATTTTTGTAGTATTTGGTAAATTTTACTACCTTTGCGCACGAATATCACCAAATCCCGCTTTATCTCGCGCCTGCGACCCAAGACCAGCGAAATTGGAAATTTCGCCTATGCTCTAAGGAACAGGAGCAAACTTCTCACATATCAATGAGTACTGTCCGATTCAAGTTTAAGCTCAATGATAAGGGACCTCCTTTCCAACCCGAGTCCGAACGACAAGCCACAGTGTGACCCCTCTTTGAAGAGAAGTTTTTAAGCCACAAATGTTGCCAGCATTAGGAGGGAAGAACCACCGCCGAAAACTTTTCTCGCCAGGATTCAATCCCAGGCTTCCAGCCTCATAGGTGGACATGCTTACCTCTGCGCCACGGTGGCCTCCTCTAACACCAGCACTTGAGCCAAATTTCATGATTTTGGCTGGGCGCTGATCTGTCAGTCAGTCAGTCAGTCGCACAACTTTTTTATATACACTCGTATTGATATAAATCCATTTTCTTTACCAAATTAGTTTTCCAATTTTATCATTCATTCGTTGGCTGCATCGATTTCAAAGGAATTCTTTTGTAAATATTTTCATTTTACGAAAATGCTTCATTCCGTTTCTGATTGATGCTCTGATATCAGCATACATATTTTCTGCCCTAGAGGAAAAAACATCGTTAATCAGATTTCAAATACCATGAATTGTTGCAATCTTAAAATTCCAAATAAATTTCCCCTTCAAATTTAAATGAGGTTGGACATTTCGTTGAAAATCAAATTGATTGGATTGCGAAATAATGGAAAAGATTATACACGGTATTTACAGACCACATTGATGCTGTGACATGTTGCAATTATAAAATTTTAATATCAAAATTTAAGTCCATCAAACGGTTGGGTGAATTCAGAGAAAGAATGTTTAAAAAAATAAAATCACTATTTAAAAATTCTATAAAAAAGTGAAGGCATTATGAAATCATATTTTATTTAAAAGATTATAAAGAGAGTTATATAAATGCGATCTTTTGGAGGCCACTGTGGCGCAGAAGTTGGCATGCCCGCCTAAGACGCCGAAAGTCTCAATTCAAATCCCGCCGTGAACATCAGAAAATTCTTTAGTGAAATGTATTCCCTTACTCATGCTGGTGATATTTGTGAGATATCTTGCCTTGGATAAACTACTCTACTAAGTGGTGTCGCTATGCGGCACCCCGTTCGAACCCGGCATAAAAAAGAAGGCCCCTTGTAAAAAAAAACGGACCCCCAACGCTGACTACCCACGCAAACGAAAAAAGGACCATGATTTGCGGATCTGCACCTGGAATGTCCGCACTCTTTCTATAGAAGGTGCAGTATAGGCGCTGGCGGATGTATTAGGTTGCCCAAAAAGTAATTGCGGATTTTTCATATAGTCGGCGTTGACAAATTTTTTCACAGCTTGTGACTCTGTAGTTGCATTCTTCCTTCTGTCAGTTATCAGCTGTTAATTTTAGCTTGCTTTAGAAAAAAAGTGTAAAAAAAGTATATTTGATTAAAGTTCATTCTAAGTTTTATTAAAAATGCATTTACTTTCTTTTAAAAAATCCGCAATTACTTTTTGGGCAACCAATATTAGAGAAGTGCAAGGCAGATATTACCGCCTTACAGAAAGTGCGATGGACTGGGAATGGCGTCACTACAACACCAAACGGTGACGAACTATGCTAAAGCTGCCATAATACGAGGCATGAATTTCGCTGTGGATTTGTGGTTAGTCGGAGACTGAAACACATTGTCTCCAGCTTTACCCCGGTGTATGAGAGGCTAGCCACAATTCGCATAAAAGCCAAATTCTTCAACATCAGCCTTATTTGTGCCCATGCCCCGACGGCAGACAAAGACGAGCAGACCAAGGACATTTTCTACAAGCCCCTAGAGAGAGAATATGACCGCTGCCCCGCCCATGTTATTAAAATCGTTCTAGGAGATTTTAATGCGAAGATGGGGAAGGAAGGTCCAGCAGTCGTAAAGTTTAGCCTCTACGAGATAACGTCCAGTAATGGGTTGAGGCTGATAGATTTCGCCGTGGCAAAAAACATGGTAGTTAGTAGCACCAGATTTCAACATAAAAACATTTACAAAGCCACATGGCTGTCACCCGATCAAAACACGAGGAGCCAAATTGATCACGTAGTGATAGATGGAAGGCATTCATCCAGCGTGTTAGATGTACGATCGATCCGTGGAGCGAATATAGATTCGGATCACTACCTTGTTGCAGCAGGTAGTGATTCGCATCCGTTTGAACATGGTAAGGAAAGTGCGATATGACACTGCACGGAAGCTGGACATTGAAAAGCTGCAAATACAACAAATGGCAGCGGCACAAAAGGCACTCGACTGACCCAACTGCTTGATGAAAGCACTCCTTGTTCCGATGATATAATGGCGCAGTGGCAAACTATTGCCCACTCCATGGAAAATGCCGCGGAATCCATACTTGGGTACTGGAAGCCTCCTCCAAGGAACCCATGGTACGACCAAAAGTGTCGAGATGCTACTGAAGCCAAGAATGCTGCATATAGAGCAACCCTGCAATCAGTAGCAACGCGCCAGATGAGGTAGAGGTATTGGGAGAAAAGGAGAGAGGAGAAATGACTATTCCATAGAAAGAAAATGGAAAGACACGAGTGTGAGCGAATTAAGATGTACAGGAGTAAGAATGAAGTCCGGAAATTCTACCAAAGAATTAAACATCAAACCGATGGCTTTGCTGCAGGCACATCCTCCTGCAGATACAAGGAAGGAAATGTGGTAACTAACACAGATAACATGCTGAGGATATAGAAATAACATTTTACCCAACTGCTAGTGTCCGACGTTGACGGCGAAGAGAAAACCACAAAACCAAACCCCGATGATGGTATGGAATGTTTACCTCCTAGTCAGAATGGGGTCCAAGTAGCAGTGACCCGAATAAAGAACAACAAGGCAGCAGGAGCCGACGGGTTACCCGCTAAACTATTCAAGACCTGAGGCGACACGCTGATAAGGCGTATGCATCAGCTTATCTGCGCAATCTGGCTAGAAGAACGCATACCCGATGATAGGAACCTCAGCATATTATGTCCCGTACCCAAGAAAGGAGACAAGACGGAATGTGCCAACTACAAAGGAAAAAGTCTCCTCCCCATGGCATACAAGATGCTCTCGAGCGTACAGTGTAAAAGATTAAAACCTAAAGTCAATGAGACAATTGGTCCCTACCAATGTGGCTTTAGACTTGGTAAATCCACCCTGGACCTGATATTCATACTGCGCCAAATCCTGGAAAAGACCACAGAAGGACAAATCAACACCTACCATCTCTTTGTCGACTACAAAGCCGCCTTCGATATTCCTTTACGTTCAAAAGACTCTGCAGAATGACACTTGCTGATGCGCATTCCTCTGTAAGAATAGGAAAGAATCTCTCTGAACCATTTAATACCAAACGAGGTTTCAAGCAAGGAGACAGCCTATCGTGTGATTTATTTAATATCCTGCTGGAGAAGATTATACGAAATGCAGATGTGAATGGATATGGCACACAAGAAGACACATGCTACTCGCCTATGCCGATGCCATCGACATCATAGGTCGGTCACCGGAAGAAGCCTTTGAGAGAATCAAAAGAGAGTCAGTGAAAATGGGTCTGGCAGTAAATAGAGATAAGACGAAATGGATGGATTCAACACCCAAACCATCTTGTACAACCGATCGGATAAAGAAAAGGGAGAAAATTGGGAACCACAACTTCGAGATAGTCAGCTACTTTATCTACCTTGGCACCGCCATAACCGAAACGAATGACACCAACCCCAGTTTTGAGATAAAGCGAAGAATAATGCTGGCAAACAGATGCTACTTTGGACTAAGTAAGCAGTTTAGAAACAAGACCACCTCTGGACAGACGAAGACTACACTTTACAAGACACTGATACTACCCGTGCTGTTATATGGTTCTGTAGCATGGGTACTTGTGAAAGCAGATGGGACAATTCTTAGAGTATTTGAGAGAAAGATTCTGCATAAAATATGTGGACCAGTTTCCATTAATGGAGAGGCCCGATGGAAAGATCAAACTTGGTGTCCGAGATTTTAGATTGAGCGCGGAAGATCGAGGCGCTTGGAAAGCTATTCTACGTTCGTCTAGTGGAACAAATATTCTGTCATAGCCAATTAAAGTAATGTAGGTATCAGTTTATTATTATAAATCAAAATTGGTACCACTTTATTTTCATTCTCTTGATAAAAATCCAAAATCAAAACAAACTCACTTCGTTTGTCAACGAAGAAAAAAAGTTCAAAAGTCAAATGATGATTTCATTACTGACGTAGTAATGAACTTGAAAACAGGCCCCCTTTTTAATTAACACAAGAGACACAGTCATTCACAAATGCACCACTTTCAACCCCTCGTTCTCTCTCACTCACTTATTTAATTGTCAGCGATCTCTTTAATTAATGTGTAGTGACTTGTTGCTCATAACAACAACAAATCACTCACAGCAGAATTACATCTCAGCACCCATAGTGCAATTCCAACAAAAACAACAAAAAAACTCAAGAGTTGACAATATCTAGTAGGACTCATCTAGATGCGGAAAGTTTCAAGCGGCCAGAAAGAATGTAGTTGCCATATTGTTTTTACTAAATCAACAATGCATGGGATAATTTTAAAATGAACAACAATTTCAATTTAATTAAAAATTAAATTGCAATACAAAACAATAAAATTAAATAAAAAAAAAATTAAAAATTATAAATCTTAGTTGCCGATTTAAGTTGTTTTTGTTTATTTTGTTTACTTTTTGCAAGCAATATTCTGATAAGAAATAAATAATTAAATAACAAAAACATCGGTTTTTTAATAATAATTTTTTACATATGACCTCAAGGCAAACTAAAAGTGACATCTACAGAATAAAAGATGAACTACACCCCAACAACAATCACAAAATTATAAATTAACTAGCTGAACAGGGCCCTTTCCGCTACGCCTTCTCTTACTCTCTCCCTTTTTATCTGAGCCCTATGCTGGGACAGTCAGGAAAGTCCTGTTTGGGGGTACTGGTACAGCCTCTCAGATGATTTCGGTATGGGGATGAGGTGGACCGTCTCTAATCTCACATACCTTTAATTTGAGCCTCACATTGTCATAATAGGTTTGCATTTCCACTTAGCGGGCTTTGGAGGTGGCGCGGCTTGCCTAGGTAAGCCCTATAATGTCAAGTATTTTGAAGGTGGCTATCAAGATGTTAAGAGCAACGGGTCTCGTTCAATTTTCCAATTTGGTTGAAATTTTGAACAGCTCGTTTTGGTATGACTCTCAACCACTGTGCCAAGTATGGTCTATATCGGTTGATTACCTGCTATAACTGCCATATAAACCGATCTCCCAATTTGACACTCTGAGCCACTGGAGGGTCCAATTTGTACTCGATTTGCCTGAAATTTTGGAGATGGTATTTTGCAATGCCTTCCAACCGCCATGATAGAGCCACGGTGCATTTCGGTCAATAACTTGACAAATATTTATATATTGAAGAAGTCATTCAAACAACATGTGCGATCCGTAGTGGAGGGTATATAAGATTCGGCCCGGCCGAACTTAACACGATTTTACTTGTTTTTGTTTTGATTACCTACATTCAAAATCATATTTCAAAGATACCACTTGGAATACATTACAGTTTGGTGTTGTTTTTATTGGAAGAAGGGGGTCGCTCCCCCCCGATGCTAAGACCCAAAAGACAATTTATTTCAGTCTTTTATTGTCGCTATATTCGAATTCTGCTGACATATACCTTTCTTGTAATTCACATATTATCCTGCTCGAGCTACACGTCTTATTGAAGGGTAGTTAGTGGATGGACCAGTCCCAGACTCTATCCCAAATATGTATACCAGATTCGTAGTCAACTCCCATTCATTCAAATTCGTATAACAGTTGTGTATTCCACTTCTAAACACCTTTCATTTGATATCCATATTGTCCCTATATAACCCAAAGCGGTAAAAGAGTCCTGTTGGGGGGTTTTTGGGGGTGGACACTTTGAGCGGAATTCGTATACCAAGTTCGTACTCTACTCTTAAATACCTTTCGTTTGGTACCCATATTGTCCCAATCGGTAAACATGTCCGTCCGGGTTTTGGGATGGGGCATCCCCCCAAACTATTTGACCCCTAAATTTTATACCAATTTCGTGTTTTTGGGGTGGCACACAAGATCTCGGTCAAATCGGTACATGCATTTCCGAGATCGGACTCTCCTCCATACCCCCATTTTCAAAATTGACATTTAAATAAGCAATTAGAAATTAAAATTAAATCTTCCTTATGTTAATCTACAAATCTGTCAAAAATCAAGTAATGGTAATCTCTCTTTGCTTTTGTAAACCCGAGTTGTTCATAACTGTAACAAAATAGACAAATCTTTAGATCTGGCATCGTTAAGGCCTCTCAACCCATGTGGTAATTCTTAAATAGTGGGTGAGAGCAACAGAGTGAGAGGGAAACCTCTACCACAGATACTCACCTCACATTATTGTCGTTTTGTTTTTTTTCACAACCAATGTGTTATGATGACAATGATGTGGCGTAGCTTTGTTAACGTAAGCGGGTTGCTTGCTTGCAGTGGGGTTTGGGGGCGGGGAGGGTTGTGTTCCCCACTATGAATAACGTCACACGCTTTGTTGCGGCATGAACAATGATCGCATAAGCATCTCGTTGTTCTTTTATTTGTGTTTCTATGTGTATGAGTGTGTATGTGTGGTAGAGTATTGAGATACATGAATGACGTTGTTCACAGAAAAGTACAGAGCTTAGGGCTGACATTTTTAACGGAGATTGTAGCTAGTGTTGGAAATATGTTTGGGAGAAATTCAGAAAATAAGCAGAATGCAGCCATTTAAATTACCTTGGTCTGGTTTGGCAACCAAGCCCAGAGAGGTATAGCTGGATCTTTATGATCGAGAGTGAGTTTTTCAACGCAACAAAAACGAGCATTCAGATCAAACAGCATATCAAGCGGGTCTAAATAGCATTCACGAGGATATGATAGTGCAAGCAGCCATGACTTCCAACAACTGTGCTATGTACGATCCAAATCGGTCTATACCCTGACAAAGCTTCCATATAAACCGATTTGCCGATTTGACTTCTTGTGTCATTACAAGCCGCAATTTTTTGTACGATTTGGCTAAAATTTTGCACATTGTGTTCTGTTATAACTTCCAACGACTGTGTCAAGTACGGTCTAAATCGGTCTATAACCTGACAAAGCTGCCATATAAACCAATGTCCCGATTTGACTTCTTGAGCCCTTACAAACCGCAATTTTTGTCTGATTTGGCTAAAATTTTGCACATTTTGTTCTGTTATGACTTCCAACAACTGTGCCAAGTACGGCCTAAATCGGTCTATAACCTTATATAGCTCCCATATAAATCGATCTCTTGATTTGAGTCCTTGAGTCCTTACAAGCGGCAAATTTTTTTACGATTTGGCTGAAATTTTACAAGCGGTGTTCTGTTACGACTTCCAACAACTGTGCCAAGTATGGCCCAAATCAGTCTATAACCTGATATAGCTCCCCTATAAAGAGATCTCTCGTTTATCCTTGTTGGGTTCCTGGAGGCTTTGATTTTTGTTGGTTGGACAGAAGCTTTGTATGTAGAATAAAATTATGCCCTTTAACTAAACTTTTTTTTGCATAAATTGTTGGCAGAACCCATGGTGATGGGTTCCCAAGACTCACCCTACCATGCTTTTACTTTTTACTATTTGTCCTCTTCTCTCTTTGAACTTTACTGTAAATACCACGTGCGTTCGCTCTGTTTACATTCGTACATGCGACAACTTACATTTGCCGCCGTCATATATACCACATCTCTGGCTGTGGACTGTGTAAGTGATCTTAGCAGATGATGTGCCTCTTTCTCTCACTCGCACGTTGTGACAATATTCACCTAAATCATTAAACACAACAGCTATGACAAAAACAATGAAAAACAAAAACAAAGCAAAGCCACCCAACCGTGGCCAAAGAGGAAGAAATTGCTTTGCAAGTACATGGCACCCAATGCGAGAAGTAGTATCTCGCGCACAGCTTGCCAGTGTTAGCCTGACAATTTGTAAAGTTATTTCAGTTGAGTTCTTGGTTGGCTGGTTAGTTTGATGCCGCCGCAATAGCAGGCATACAAAAAAAAAAAAAAAAAACACAGAACATTAGTGCGGATGCGAGTGTCATACGTGAATGATCGTTAACATAAATGTATCGGATTTTGTCGGCATAAAATAATGTAAAGCCTATACGTAACGGGGAAAAAAAGAATATCTGCCAACAAAGGCATTAAAATTTGATAAAACGAGTTGCCTTTATTGTGAATGTAAAAATGATGCTATTTTTGTTAAAATAATTTTCATCTTATTGTTGTATGTATGAAATCATAATTGATACAATTTTAGAAATGTCCACATAATCGCCAATTATTATTTTGGTACAAAAATTAAGTGAATAACAAATTGGTGCTTAAAAATAAAGACCCAATGAAGGGCGGAAAAAAACAAATGTGCGGGGTAATAAGTCTACTACGTACAACGAATGCCAGCTAGTGCGCAGCTGAAAGTGTGCGTTTGTGTCACTTAACCATAAATGACAATTAATTGCATATACACAGCACATCATACCACAATATCAACACAATGGTAATAAAAACAACAACAACAAGAAAACAACTCAAATCTTACTCTCATTCTCCTTCTCTTGCAATGGATGAAATTGAAAATGAATGGATTTAATAGAACAGAATTACTGCAAAAGAGACTAAAGAAAAAGAGAGGGAGTGTGAGAGAGAGAGAGAAAGAGAGCCTAAGCCTTGCATTAACAGAACAACCCAACAGTGTCTGCTTGTATGAAATGCTGTTCATTGAATAATAAATAGAAACGCCACAAATAAACCATACGAAGAACCAACCAACATACAACGTATAATTAATAATGTAATAAAGAAAAACCACAAACAAAGCCAAACAGAAACAGAAAAAAAAAGAAAACAAAACCCAAACGAAAGCAAACACAATAATACAATTATACAAATTGCGGCAATAAAATAAATTAAACCTCATTTTATGGGATTTATACTGAGCCTACTATGATTGTGCATATTTTGCCTCTTTCGGGCAAAAGCCCTCCCTTTTATCTGTTGCTCTCTACTCTCGTGTGAGTTTACTCCTCACACACACACACACGCACACACACAAAAGAAGATAAAACACAGATGAAATGGGTTAAGAAGAAGAAGACCCTACATTTGGCTAGAGATAATAACAATTTATTAAAAGTAAAAAATCATTAAAATTCCATTGAAAAAATAGGCTAAGATAATATTGCGTTGCTATACAAAAGAATACAAAGTCTTACTCGAGGTAAGGTCAAATTCAAGTGATATGTGGCTTCTTTTCACTTCTTACACGGGTAAAGGCAATTCCGTTCTCTTTTTCTGTTGGTAACAGCAATGAATTACAAGCAAATCATACAAAGAAGGGGTTTCTTTCAGGCCATGAACTACATCTTTTGCCTTTGGGATAACTTAATTGTATAAAATCAATAAATAAATTAATTTTGGCAAAGAATTGACTGAATTTAGAAGGGATCAGAATTTGTGGCATATTATTTAATTGAAACATTAAGAATGTAAAAATTTCGGTGTAGACTACCCTGCTCTAGGTTAAGCATAAAAAAGAAGAATCCTTTGATGCCAAGGTGTACACATTGGCGGTTTGCATTGACATCGAGGAGGCGATTAAAAATATGCGGAGCGACACATTGATCCAATCCTTAGACCAGTACCGGATGGCCCGGGAGACTGGATAAACCATATGCTAAGGAACAGGTGGATAAAATGCTGGTCCAATGACATAAATATAAGGGAAAAAGTAACACAAGGCACGCCACAGGGGGGCATTTATCGCCACTCCTATGGTTGACCAACATAAATGACCTATTACGGATGCTGACTGGGAGGGATTTGAAGAATAAGAATCCGAACGAGCTATGCAGAAGGGCCGGAAGGGTCTTTCATATGGCATATGACTGGGCTATGCCCAGAGGTCTTAAAGTTGACCCAGAGAAGACTGAAATGTTATACTCTGCCAGGATTTGCTGGCCATTTCTGAGTGGGGTCGAATGAATCGTATAGATTTTAATGCACGAAAGACTTAGTGCTGCTTGTTGTCACACAAACGATTCGCTGACCCATTGCGATCATCTTTGTCTATCAACGGTATAATTGTTGAGCAACCAGAAGCTCTTGATGTTCTGGGCATAAAAATACCCAGTGATGTCCGTTGGGCTAAACATGAGAAATCTTATTTCGCTCGAACCGTTCGTATGTGGAATCGACTTCCTGCTAATGTTTTTCCCACCCACTTTGACATCCAAAGATTGAAGACAAATGTCGATAAGCACTACATCCTGAGATGTAGGGACTGAGATATGTCTTAGACTGTCTGACCCTAATACGGTCCTGCAGACGGAGATCCGGGCGATCACTGAATGCTTGAGGTGGTGTGGTGCTAACGCGAGGACGTCGAGTGTGAACATCTTTACAGACAGTGAAATGACCATAAGGGCAATAACAACCTGGGCGGTAAGGTCATGAACAGTCTTGGAACGTAAAAAGGAGATTGACGCCATCTCTGAGATGGTTCGTTTGGTTGCCGGGCCATAACGGAGTAAAGAGTAATAAAAGGGCAGACGATTTGACCAGAGGACTCACATCAATAAACTTGGTTAACGCGAAGCTTTTGGAGCGACGAATGCGCCTGCAACCCTGTGGAACAGCGAAACGGTCGGTAAAAATGCAATGAGTGCAGTCCGATTCAAGTTTAAACTCAATGATAAGGGACCTCCTTTTTATAGCCGAGTCCGAACGGCGTGCCACAGTGCGACACCTCTTTGGAGAGAAGTTGGCATGGCATAGTACCTCACAATGTTGCCAGGAAAACCACCGCTAAAAATTTTTTCTGATAGTCTCGCCAGGATTCAACCCCTGGCGTTAAGCGCCATAGGCGGACATGGTAACCTCTGCGAAACGGTCTGTAGGACGGCGAAAATCCTATGGGGGGATCCAGATCGTGAGAAGACGAGGCTATTGCTGAAAGGAAGTAAGAAGGAGGTCAACAACGGGGTTGGGGAATCAGGAGACGACTCAGCAGTTGTTGCTGAACACTTGTCTGAGGATGTGGTCGATAGACATCGCTAAAGTCTGGCGGATTGCAGGATACTGAAAATCCCCCCTGCCCCAATCGGGACAGGAGAGGAAGGCATCAAAATGGGACCCGACAAGCCCTATGTGGGTAAGTCATCCGGTTGGACTGGGCTCGAGGTTTGCGCCAGCGGACAAGCATGGAACTCAAAAAGTACTTCGACAGCAGCAGTTAGTGAAGCATCTAAGGAGGAATCGTCCACATCGCAAGTGTCCAGTGTCCTGAAAAAGGGTGATTTCACTGCTTTCTCACCTGCCCCTGGATGCATAATGAAACTCATCATAACAAGAACTAACGAATCTTATGAGGATGAACTCCTGGCGGAGTCAGAAGAAGAGGCTAAGATAACAGTGGTGGAAGTTCTGAATCCTGACTATGGTTCGGATTCTACAGATTAATCTCCACCATTTTAAAGCCGCTTCGACGGCACTAATAGTCCTCCTGATGGCAGAGGGATTTGACTTGGTTCTTATCTAGCAACCATGGGCGTGTGAAGGAATGGTTGGTGGACTAAGAATTACAGGATTTAAACTACTCAAGGGAAGGAAGGAAGAGTGGTTCCACTGCTATCTTACCTGCCCCTGAATCCGTACGGAAGCTCTTCATAACAAGATCTCATAAATCTTATGAGGATGAACTCCTGGAGAAATCAGAAGACGAGGCTAACATAAAAGTGGTGGGAGTTCTGAATCCTGACTATGGTCCGGTTTCTGCAGATAAATCTCCACCACTGTAAGGCTGCTTAGGCGGCACTTAAGGTCCTCCTAATTGTAGGGGGATGTGATGTGGTTCTTATCCAAGAACCATGGGTGTACGGAGAAATGGTTTCGTGGACTAGGAATTACGTGATTTAAACTACTCAAGGGTAAGGGGAATGGGAGACACAGAGCCTGAATTCTTGCTAAGTCTAAATGATTTTCTTCTTCCGTCGCTAAACACTAAAGTTTCTGTAGTAGGCAGCCTTGAAATAAATAGGTCCCATTACTGGCTGTCTTCCCTATATGTGGCATGATATTCGTACGTTTAGATATTAAAAAGTACCAAAAAGTACGAAATGGTACATATTTGCCCAGCGCGAACGAAAATTAATAGAATTATGTTCTTGGGCTCAGATTAAAGAGCGTCGCGAAAAAATAAGTTTTTTGGAATTTTTTTTTTTTGGAAAATCGTACCGGAACTGGGAGAAATAGAACGTTTAGTACCGCAGTTGGTACAATTTGGTACTTTCTTCGTAAGTTGAACTAGAGCTCTGAATTTTGGATCTAAGGTTCACTTTGGCAACCATAATTGGGTGACTTTAACACTTTTTGGAAATTTGTACATTTCGTACAGGGCGGATGGACAGGGGTCGAATTCTGAAATTTAGCTTAGAAGGCATCTGGGGCAAAACGATAAGGGTGAAAAGTAAAAATAGAAAAATAGTAATGGTAATGGGAGAAAACGAACGTTAAGTACCACAATCGGTACTATAATTGGTGGTAAATGATTTATTCGTACATTTTAGTACCAAAATTGGTACCTTTCTGTTCAGATGGATCTTGAGGTCTGAAATTTGGGTATAACTAATTGGTTGGCTAATAATCTATTCACCATTCGCACATTTTGGTACCAAAATTAGTACCATTTGGTATTTTCTTCAGAAATGAAGCTAGGGGACTGAAACATAGCATGTGGGTACATTTAGGTAACTAAATTGTCCATTAAAAAATCATAAATTTTTTGTACCAAAACTGGCACCATTTGGTACTTTCTTTGCAGATGGAGCCAGAGGTCTGAAATTTGGCATGAAGGTAAAAGAGGGAAATACATTCAAAATTCGTACATTTTGGTACGAAAAAGTGCAGAATAGGTACTAAAACATACAAAATTGTACTTTCTTTACAAATTAAGCTAAAGCCCTTAAAGTTGCGATTAATTTATACCTTGACAATATATATAGGGCTATTTGGTACTTTCTTTACAGTAGGGGACCGATTTCCGTCATGAGGGGTCACTGCCTGATCGGAAAACAATGCTGACAGACTGAAGATTGCCAGGAGTTGGAAATTATAGAACATCTGCTGTGTGTGTGCCCCGCTATGGCAGTCACAAAGAGTTCTCATTTCTTTGCGAACCTGCCTGATTTGGCGGATGTGAACGTTCGCAAGTTGTTGGGCTTTTTAAAGAGTTTTGGATGGTTCACCATTAGGAACTATAAGGCATCTTCCTTTTTCTGTTCCTGTCATATCACAGTCGACGAAAACGTCTAAGTGAGTCTGATGGCAGACTACCACTTAAATCTAACCTAACCTAACTTAGAGGCTTTTTGTTATGGATTTATTTAGGCAATTTGTTGTTCTCTCAATTAGTCAAAAAAAGTCAAATACTTAAAATCCTTGAATCGAAGCGAAGTTTAAATATACTCTGAATTACATATCCAATTTTTTCTTTAAAGGCCTAAGGTCTACATTAGTCGTTTATGTGCACATTTTCATCGAATTGATACCCACAATTTTGACATTATCGAGTATCTCAATGGTTAGTCAATATATTCAAGTCATTGGACAATTATTTTGTGATTAGTCTTGTCTAATTCAATTTATCTCAACCACTTGTTGCCACCATTATTGTGGTGATCAACAAAAAGTAAATAAAAAACCGTTTTTGTTCTAAACAATTTTTTTTTTCGTTCTCAATTTTTTTTTTTTTTTTGGCAATTTTCTATCAAGTCGTTGACATTGAAATGCTGAATCTTGTGACCGTTCAATCAAACTGATCTGTCATCGATGATCATTATGCCACACAACAATTCTAAAGTTCAAACAAAATTCAATTGGCAGGGTCTGGTGTGTGAGATTCGAATTTACGCTTGTTGCAAAATAATATTTGGATAAATAAAAAAAAAAAAAAATTGAAAACAACCAAAAAAAAAAATATAAACGAAACTACAAAAATGAAAACGTTTTGGGTTGAACTAAAAATTTTTGTATTCAGAAAGAGGTAAGAAAAAAACAAAAACAATTAAAAATGTGCCCAACTTTAGTTACCCAGAGTCACAAGCTGTGAAAAAATTTGTCAACGACGACTATATGAAAAATCCGCAATTACTTTTTGGGCAACCCAATATTTTGTTACAACTCTACCACCACCATATCCATAGTTATATACAAATATGGACTGGTCTGCAAAATATTGGATTGAGTTGCAAAGAATTCTTACACAAGTCATGGTCTCAGCGAAATCGGGCAATAAATTAGTTTTGAATGGGATTAAGACCCAAAATTGGAAACTATACGAGGGTTGCCTTTTATATTTTGGGATGGGACAACCCTGGTGTTGCAATCTGCCAACCGGCAGCTCCATCGTAAAGCTTGACATTTTCGAGATTATACGTACCCAAAACGTTTTGACATACGAGCGCTATTTGTGTTGTTTACAGTAACTTTAAAGATTCATCTCGCCCAAAAAATGGAATAAAATTGTGAACATATTCGTGCGATTATTTTTTACAACTTTCGACGTGTATTAACTCAACAACAGTGTATCGCTGGACTTAATTCAATTTTTGGCGATGAAACTCCATCAAGGACCAGTGTTTATCGATGGTATGGTGAATTCAACCAACAAGGTCGTCCCAAATCAGTTGTTGTTCCAAAAACCATTGATGCTGTGCGCCAACCGATCGTCATGTGACCTATCGTGAGATTGAGTCAATCTTAGTCATTAGTGGGACCAGCATACATTCAATAAATTTGACTGTCAACAAATTTGTTAGCGTTGGATCCCACACAATTTGTCAGTCGTTCAAAAAAAGGCTCGTGTCGATTGTTCGAAAGAAATGCTCCTAAAATACGATCGCGGTGCTTCGAAACACGTCTATGACATCGTGACAGGTAACGAATCGTGGATTTACCCGTATGAGCCTTAAGCTAATATGGGGAATATTTGGAAAAACAATAAAGCGATTTTCGATGACTGATATTTGTTAATCGTCCAAAATCGGGATTAGTTTGTTCTCTAATCCCGAAATATACAAGGCACCCCTCGTACCAAGTTAAACAACGATTTAGACCGAACTTTGGCCAAATTTGTTAAAAGTCGTAACTGAGCACTAGGTAACCAAATATTAACCAAATCGGACAAAAATTGTGGCTTCCAGGGGCTCGAGATGTCAAATCGGGAGATTGAGTTATATGCGAGCTATGTCAGGTTAAACAGCGATTTCAATCATACTTGTCACGGTTGCATAAAAAAGGCCACTTATCATTGAGCTTAAACTTTAATCGCACTGCATTCTCGCATTGCTATGAGAGAAGTATCCCCTATTCCTTAACGGAATGTTCATGAGAAATTTAGAATTTAATTAAGAGCTGAGGTGTTATCGAAATGAAGTTTAAAACTTGAAGGCCCTACATGGACCGGATGCCACTGTAGCTCAGATATAAGCATGTCCGCCTGTGACGCTAAACGACCGGGTTCGAATCTTGGCGAGAACATAAGAAAAAATGTTCAGTTATGGTTATCCCCTATGACATGAGGTACCATGACATGCAAAAGCTTCTCCCCAAAGAGGTGTCATACTGCGGTAAGCCGTTCAGACTCGACTATAAAAAGGAAGCTCCTTATCATTGAGCTTATATTTGAATCGAACAGCACTCATTGATATGTGAGAAGTTTGTCCACCTAATGTTCAATACTTAGCTGCATCCAAGAATCATCACAGCCATATTGAGGACATTGTGGTTAGACACATTGCTGCGACCACTGTTGTGAGGCTAAGGGTGCTTTGTCTTTAGCCATGCAGAGACTACGGACACTGTGTTATCCTTGATATAATGCCCAATGTTCCAGGCAGTGTGGTTAACACATTGCCTGAGCCGCTTTTTGATTAAAAGTACTGTAGCACTATTCATGATAGAATCGATTGCAGATACGACATTGCTGCTAATAAAAGGTGATTTTTTAGCTATTATCTTTTTGGCAACACTGGTTAAAACAGCTCACGCACGTTTCGTGTTTTGTTTCACCGTCATACATCTTCAGTTTGGTCTATAATTTAACCATGAATCGGTTTGCAAGTTATTGAATTTTATTATTAAAATGCGTGCTCTGTTAAGAAAGTCCCTCGCGTCCTTCTTCCATTTTATGGATGAAGCTCATTTTTGACTCAATGGGTACGTTAATAAGCAGAATTGTCGATTTTGGAGTTAGGATCAGCCAGAAGCATTGCAAGAGCTACCAATGCATCCAGTAAAAGTCACAGTTTGATGCGGTTTATGGGCTGGTGGCATCATTGGACCGTACTTCTTCAAAGATGATGGTTATCTGTGAGAGGTGAGCGCTATCGTGAGACCATATCCGAAATGCAAGAGCTTGACTGGCATGACACATGCCAAACAGCACGCATAACAAAGGACTTATTGAGAGGCGAGTTCGGTGAACATTTTATGTCACGTTCGTGACCTGTCAATTGGCCGTCGGATCGTGCGGTTTAACGCCTTTAGTCTAATTTTTTGTGGGGATATGTTAAAGCTCATACCTATACAGACAAGCCCGCTTCAATTGATGCTTTGGTAGACAACAAGCGTTTATTCGGGAGATACCGGCCGAAATGTTGGAAAGAGCATGCCAAAATTGGACTAAGCGGATGGACCATTTGAACTGCATGAAACAATCATCAAACATTAAATTATATGGACCCTACTATCGATTCAAATAAGGATTTTATGAATTTTATGTGTGTGTATTTTTACACCCACCACCGAAGGATGGGGGTATACTCATTTTGTCATTCCGTTTGCAACACATCGAAATATCCATTTCCGACCCTATAAAGTATATATATATTCTTGATCAGCGTAAAAATCTAAGACCATCTACACATGTCCGTCCGTCTGTCCGTCTGTCTGTTGAAATCACGCTACAGTCTTTAAAAATAGAGATATTGAGCTGGAATTTTGCACAGACTCTTTTTTTTGTTCATAAGCAGGTTAAGTTCGAAGATGGGCTATATCGGACTATATCTTAATATAGCCCCCATATAGACCGATCCGCCGATTTAGGGTCTAAGGTTCATAATAGCCTCATTTATTACCCGATTTTGCTGAAATTTGGGACAGTGAGTTGCGTTAAGCCCTTCAACATCCTCCTTTAATTTGGCTCAGATCGATCCAAATTTGGATATAGCTGCCATATAGACCCATCCTCCGATTTAGGGTCTTAGGCCCATAAAAGCCACATTTATTATTCGATTTTCTGAAATTTAGGATAGTGAGTTGTGTTGAGCCCTTCGACATCTTTTTTTGGCCCAGATCGGTCCAGATTTGGATATAGCTGCCATATAGACCGATCCTCAGATTTAGAGTCTTAGGCCCATTAAAGCTGCATTTATTATCCGATTTTGCTGAAATTTGGGTCAGTGAGTTGCTTTAGGCCCTTCGACATCTTTCTTCAATTTGGCCCAGATCGGTCGAAATTTGGATATAGCTGCCATATAGACCGATCTCTCGATTTAAGATTTTAGGCCCATAAAAAGCGCATTTATTGTCCGATGTCGCCGAAATTTGGGACAGTGAGGTGTGTTGGGCTCTTCGATGTTGGTCTTCAATTTGGCTCAGATCGAACCAGATTTGGATATAGCTGCCATATAGACCGATCTCTCGGTTGAACAATGACTTGTACTTATAAGCATTTGGTCTAAATCGTTTGATATGTCTATATAGCTGCTATGGGGCATAAGGTACGCATTTTTCACTGGTTTTTTTTTTTTTTTTTTTTTTTTGAAAAACTTTCCTATAACTCTTAAAAAATCACGTTTTATATGGGAGCTATAACTGAACCGATTTTGATGAAATTAACCAGACGTTGCCAAATTTGAAAAATTCCGAACCAAAAACTTGGCTATCGCAACCATAAGAGCACATATCGGATGAAAGATATATATGGGAGCTATTTATAAATCTGAACCGATATTTTCCAATTTTAATATTTTTTATTTCTAGGCCTTAAAGAAAAGCGCTTTCCTGAATTGGTCTCCATTTCGAATGCCAAATACCCCATTGTGCGCTGGAAATTGAATGCACAAAAAACACATTCATCAGATTAAGTACCTACGCCGGCCCCAGAGATTTCACATCTACAACCCCATAACAAGCAATGGAGCAGAACCATTAACGTTAATTCGTAACGGACGGACTAACGGTCTATCTGTGTATTCATTTATCTGGCTGTCTGTCCTAACTGTCTGCACGCCTTTCTGTTTGTGTCTGTCCCTCTGTCCATCCATCCGTTATGTTTGTTTTTCATATGCAATAAAACTCTATTCGAATTTAGAATTCTTCGAGTAGATGCATAACACACGGTGTGCTCTTAAACAAATGGCGGCGGCATAACGGCCGTGACATTTAAAATTTAAAAGATTTTTTGTTCTCAGTTTAAAGCATTTATTTTTAAATTTCTTGCATGCCACTTCTAGCCGCGTCCCCCTTTCACTCATGGTCCATAAAGAGACGTTTTTTTTTTTTTTTTGAGGGGATAGGATGTTGATGTTTTCTTTGCTTTGTGGCTCTTTTTTTCGGTTTTACAGACAGTTTTGTTTTCTTTTTCCCTTGTGTAAAAAACAAAAAACACCAAAAAGAAACAACATGTGATTTTCTTTTATGCCATAACACATTTGCCGGCATTTGATCTTTTTGAGAATTATTCCCCTTTACTTTGAAACTAGCATCTCCTTTAGATCGCACTAAAAACCCCACCAACATTTGCGGCGAATATAGCATGTTAAAACACACACACACACACACACATTTTGCCATAGACAAAGAAATTTGGTGCATTAATGCAAATGGCTTTTTTAGTTGTGTTCATTTGGTTTGGTCCTGGCGTAGATATGGATCCATAAATAATACAGCAAATCATCAACAATTAATTTACATTTCAAATAGACAAATTTTGACTATTCAACTTGGGCACGTGGGCTAGAATTTTAACGAAATAAATTTCGTTTATAACATCAATTTGGCAGCACGTATACGCCGCATGTGTCCCATGGCTATTAATAGTGATCATACGTTCATTAGAACAAAATATGAAAATATTTTTTCAACTATTATTTGCATATAGAAAATGTGGCAAATATTTTCTATCGATTGGCCAAAGGCCAGTTAATTTTATAACCAATTATTTTGCTTCTTTGCGCTATCAAATTCTTTTTCGCTTGTTTAATGGCATATAACGAAAGTGAAGTTTGCAACATGTATACGCCACATGTCTCCAATGACTATAAATAATAAGCTTACGTTCCATAGTTCGAATTAATAATTTGTTTGGCATAATAACCACTTTTTCGCCATAACATACTGTTTGCTTAATACTTCAAATAAAAAATAATTTTCAAAACAAATATGATATGCTAACGAATTTAACATCACGTATACGCTCCACGTGTCCCATGGTCATGACAAATAATCATACGCCCCATAATTCCCATTTACATATGCCTTCAGGGTTTCTTTAACCGATTGACTAAAGGCTATTTAAACAAGGGAAATCAGTAAATATAACTTAAACGTCACAAAAATGTAATTGAAAAAACAGGTAACACAAACAGGTTCATAAACAAGAAAAAAGACGTAAAGTTCGGCCGAGCCGAATTTTGGATACCCACCACCTCGGGTATATATGTAAACCACCTTCACAATGCCTCACCACCTTCGTCATAATGCGGTGAAAAATGCATAATTTATGCCCCCATAACAGCTATATCGAAATACTGAATATTAGTCTTTTTGATAGCTATATCCAAACAAACCCCGATATGTATCATAAACGGCACGGATGTAGAAAAGCCTAACAGAAGTCACTGTGTCAAATTTCGGGGAAATCGGACAATAAATGAGTATTTTATAGGCTCAAGACCTTAAATCGAGAGATCGGTCTATATGACAGCTATATTCAAATCTGGACCGATCTGGGTCAAATAGAAGAGGGAAGTCGAAACGCTCATCATAAGTCACTGTGTCAAATTTCAGTTAAATTGGATTATAAATGCGCATTTTATGGGCTCAAAACCTTTAATCGAGAGATCAGTCTATAAGACAGCTATATCCAAATCTGAACCGATCTAGGCCAAATTGTAGAAAGTTGTCCAGAGGCCTAACGCAACTCACTGCCCCAAATTTCAACAAAATACGATAATAAATGTGGCTTTTATGGGCCTTAGACCCTAAATCGGCTGATCGGTCTATATGACAGCTATATCCAAATCCGAATTGCAGGAAGATGTCGGTGGGCCTAACACAACTCACTGTCCCACTTTTTGCCAAAATCGGACAAAAAATGCGCCTTTTATGGGCGCAAAAGATAACTCGAGAGATCGGTGTATGTGGCAGCTATATCCAATTCTGGGACGATCCAGGCCAAATTGAAGAAGGATGTCGAAGAGATTAACACAACTCACTATCCCAAATTTTGGCAAAATTGGACAATAAATGCGCCTTTTATGGGCCCAAAACCTTAAATCGAGAGATCGGTCTATATGGCAGCTATATCCAAATCTTGATGGATCTAAGCTATATTGCAGAAAGATATCGATGGGCCTAACACAACTCAATGTCCCAAATTTCGGCGACATCGGACAATAAATGCGCCTTTTATATGCCCAAGACCTTAAATCGAGAGATCGGTCTATATGGCAGCTATATCCAAATCTGAACCGATTTCGACCAATTCGCTGAAAGATGTCGAGGGGCCTAACATAACTCACTGTTACAAATTTCGGCGACATCGGACAATAAATGCGCCTCTTATGAACCCAAAACCTTAAATCACTGTCCCAAATTTCAGCCAAAATCGGATAATAAATGAGGCTTTTATAGGCCTAAGACCCAAAATCGGCTGATCGGTCTATATGGCAGCTATATCCAAATCTGAACCGATCTAGGCCAAATTGCAGAAAGTTATCGAGGGGCCTAACACAACTCACTGTCCCAAATTTCGGCGACATCGGACAATATATGCGCCTTTTATGGGCCCAAGACCTTACATCAAGAGATCGGTCTATATGGCAGCTATATTCAAATCTGGACCGATTTGAGCCAAGTTGCAGAACGATGTCGATGGGCCTAACACAACTCACTTTCACAAATTTCGGTGACATCGGACAATAAATGTGCCTTTTGTGGGCCCAAGACCCTAAATCCGTGAATCGGTCTATATGACAGCTATATCCAAATCTGAACCGATCTGGGCCAAATTGCAGAAATATTTCGAGGGGCCTAACACAACTCACTGTCCCAAATTTCGGCGACATTGGGCAATAAATGCGCCTTTTATGGGCCCAAAATCTTAATTCGAGAGATCGGTCTATGTGGCAGCACTGGAGACTATTCTAGATATCCGACCCATTGACATACAGATTAAGTGTGAGGCAGCCACTGCTATGAGATATAAGGCGATGGGAGAACGAATTGAGGATGGGAGCAGCTCATACCATCACGGTATAGTCGAGGCGACAATAGGAAACCTGGAAGGAAGGGAAAAGGTTTCCGATCGGATACCTGAGGTGAACTTTGAAGTCGAGTGCGAGGCACTGCTGCCATCGGCACAGACTTGGATTGACGGAACCCTAGTATTGCCATCTGGAAGATCATGTTACACGGATGGATCAAAGTTAGAGGACAGAGTGGGCCTGGGGCTTTACATTGAGAACCCAGAGACTGAGATCTGTTTTAGACTGCCTGACCATAAAACGGTCCTGCAGGCGGAGATCCGGGCGATCACGGAATGCGTGAAGTAGTGTGGTGCTAACGTACCGTCCGTAAAATTGCCATAAGGGCAATAACAACCAAGACGGTAAGGTCACGAACAGTCTTACAGTCTAAGAAGGAGATTAACGCCTTCTCTGAGGATGGCAAAATCCGCATCGTTTGGGTGCCGGGCCATAACGGAGTAAGGGGAAATGAAAGGGCAGACGATTTGGCGGTGAAGGCCAGAGGACTGCTGTCAATAAACTTGGTTAACCCGAAGCCTTTCGGGTCGACGCAGTCCGAGTTAAGGGACTGGGCGACGAATGCGCATGCAACCCTGTGGCGAAGCGAAACGGTTGGTAGGACGGCGAAAATCCTATGGAGGCATCCAGATTGTGAAAAGGCGAGACTATTACTGAAAGCAAGTAAGAAGGAGGTCAGTATAGCTTTTGGTATCATAACGGGACACATAGGACTACGAGCTCACTTATGTAAAATCGGTGCGGCAAGTGATAGCATGTGTAGGGCATGCGTGTAAGATGATGAGACGTTGGAGCATTTTCTTTGTCATTGCACGGCTTTCGCGTCTAACAGATACCAGCACTTACGTGGAGATACAATATCAGACATGAACCAACTTTAGGAGTGGTATTGAAAACAATTAAGGATTCTGTAAGTAGCACGAATTCCTAACTAAAAATTTTCTTTTTAGAGGTTACTTCATAGTTTTTAGAGCGCACAACAAGCCGATTACTGGCTTAGGTGTATGTCCATAGTGGTATGGGGCGGATTAATATCTGCGCCTTCTTTTGAACCTGACCTATTCTATATCAAAAACTGGACCGATCGGGACCAACCTAGCCTAACACAATTCACTGTGCTAAATTTTAGCAAAATCGGATAATAAATGTGGCTTTTATGGGCCAAAGACCCTACAACGGCGGATATGGGGGCTATATCAAGTTAAAGTCCGACATAGTCCATCTTCGATCTTGACCTTTTTATGAACAAGCAAAGAATATGTGCAAAGTTTCAGCTCAGTATCTCTATTTTTAAAGACTGTAGAGTGATTTCAACAGACAGACGGACGGACATGGCTGGATCGCCTTAGATTTTAACGATTATCAAGAATATATATACTTTAGAGGATCGGAAATGGATATTTCGTTGTGTTGCAAATGGAATGACAAAATGAGTATACCCCCCTCCTTCGAAGGTGAAAAAACTAGTACCACAAACAGGTCCATAAAAAATATATTCACTGTATTTTTATACCATACACCACCACTGTGGTACAGGGTATTATAACTTTGTGCATTTGTTTGCAGCGCAAAAAAGGAGAAGAGCTAGACCCATTGATAAGTATGCCGATCGACCTAGCATCACTTCCTGATTCGATTTGCTATGTCCGTCTGTCTTTCCATGTATTCTAGTGATCAAGGTACGGCCTGTGCGTTTGTTGTACGATTGTCATAAAATTTGGCACAAGTCTGTTTTTTGGTCCAGGGACAAAGGCTACTGATTTTGGAAAAAATCGATCCAGATTTAGATATAGCTTCCATATATATCTTTCATCCGATATGGCCTTTTAAGCCTTTAGAAGCCACAGTTTTGATCCGATCTTTATGAAATTTAGCGTGAGGTGTTTTATTTGACCTCCTCATATGTGTGCAAAATTTCGTCAAATTCGGTTCAGATTTAGATATAGCTCCCATATATATCTTTCAACCGATATGGCCCTTGAGGTTGTAGAAGCCATAGTTTTGGTCCGATCTTTACGAAATTCAACGTGAGGTGTTTTATTTGACGCCCCCATATGTGTGGAAAATTTCGTTAAAATCGGTCCAGATTTAGATATAGCTCTCATACATATCTTTCAACCGATATGGCCTTTTAAGCCTTAAGAAGCCACAGTTTTGGTCCGATCTTTATGAAATTTAGCAGAAAATGTTTGATTTGACATCTTCATATGTGTGGAAAATTTCGTCAAAATCGGTCCAGATTTGCATGTAGCTCCCATATATATCTTTCATCCGATATGGCCATTTAAGACAGTAGAAGCCATAGTTTTGGTCCCATCTTTATGAAATTTAGCAGGAGGTGTTTTGTTTGACATCTTCATATGTGTGGAAAATTTCGTCAAAATCGGTTCAGATTTAGATATAGCTTCCATATATATCTTTCAACCGATATGGCCCTTAAGCCTTTAGAAGCCACTGTATTTTTCATGTTGCATCATGGGAAATCTGTCAATAAAATATCAACAGCGGATTAAAATCGCTATGAGCATTTGTTATTAGGAAAATTCTGTACAGATTATCATATTTCCCAATAACAACAAAATCTGAAAAGTTAAACTATTTTTAAATTTCTATTTAGCTGTGGAATATGGAGCTTTTACGACGTATTTTATTCTATAGTTGACATAATACGGGTTTTTCTTAACCTCTTAAAGCATGACTTTGAATATATTTCAAAAATTTGTGATACTCTTATCAGCTTTTAAATGGTTGTTCGTTTAACTTTTGTATCTTTTCTGCAACAATTGTGAGCAACGGTAATAAATTCTCTATACATTTATGGAGAAAAAATGCAAAGCCGACCGCACGTTTTTAAACAACGTTTATGGTTTTTGCAATATGGTCAAAATACCTTTGAACCTCTCTATGCTATGCAAACTTCCACTGCTAATAGACTATTAATTTTTTATTTCATAAACTGGCAATTAAAAAAATAAAATTTAATTACTCTTTGTACTGGAGGCATGCCGAAGCATTTTTTTCGCCTTGCCAAGCCAAAATTGATATTAATTACTAATAAGTATACGCATACTGGGTCAGATATTAATAGTAATTATACGCCACCCCTATTTAATATTTAAGCTATCTCCATTGAATTGAGTTATATGTAATTGAATTAAAACTAATCTGAGAAACATATCCTTGGGAGAGGGGATAAGCAAATGAAAGTTTATTAGAGGAAGGAAGAAAAAAGTAAAAACCAAATAAATTTTGAGCATATTTTCTAGGGAAATCAAATTTTTAGGAAATTTTCAATGAAACTCAAAATTTTAACAAATTGTATGTGGTAACAAATTTTGCCACAGTTTTCTATGGAAATCATAGAACGCTGCATGATTTAAATATAGGAGAAAAAAATTTTAAATTTTGTTTACTCTTGTAAAAAAGTTGTCAATTCGGGAAAAATTTGAGATCAAATTTTGTTTAATTATATATAATTAGATATAATTTGATCGAATTATATCTGATGATAGATACGGTTTGATTTGACCATATCTATTTTTTTTTTTACTGCGGAAAAAAGTTAGGTTAGGTTGAAAAGAGGGTACAGATATCAATCCGCCCATGCCACTATGGACATGCACCAAAGCCAGTGATCGGCTTGTTGTGCTTTCTAAAAACTATAAAGTAACCTCTTAAAGAAAATTTGAAGTTAGGAATTCCGTGCTACTTACAAAATCCTTAATTGTTTTCAGTACCACTCCCCTAAGTTGGTTCATGCCTGGTATTGTGTCTCCACTTAAGTGCCGGTATCTGTTAGACGCGAAAGCCGGGCAATGACAAAGGAAATGCTTCAACGTCTCATCATCTTACCCGCATGCCCTACACATGCTATCACTTGCCGCACCGATTTTGCATAAGTGAGCTCGTAGTCCTATGTGTCCCGTCATGATACTAAAGTATTAGCCTCGTCTTCTCACGAGGGCTGGATCCCCCATAGGATTTTCGCCGTCTTACCAACCACTTCACTGTTCCACAATGTTGCATGCACATACGTCGCCCACTCCCTTAACTCGGACGGCGCGATTCGAAAGGCTTCGGGCTAACCAAGTTTATTGATGGCAGTCCTCTGGCCTCCAATCGTCTGCCCTTTCATCCCCCCTTTGGCCGTTATGGCCCGGCACCCAAACGATGCGGATTTTGCCATCCTCAGAGAAGGCGTAAATCTCCTTCTTACACTGCAAGACTGTTCTTGACCTTACCGTCCTGGTTGTTATTGCCCTTATGACAATTTTACCTTCGGTAAAGATGTTCACTCTCGACGTCGTTAGCACCACACCACTTTACGCATTCCTTGATTGCCCGGATCCCCGCCTGCAGGACCGTATTATGGTCAGGCGGTCAATGCGCGTTCATAGCCCAAGCCCTTAACACGGACTGCGTCGAGCCGAAAGGTTAACCAAACTTATTAACGGCAGTCCTCTGGCCGTCACTGCCAAATCGTCCGCTTTTTCATTCCTCTTTACTCCCATATGACCCGACACCCAAACGATTGGGATCGTGTCATCCTCAGAGAAGACATTAATGTCTTTTTTAGACTCCAAGACCGTTCGTGATCTTACCGTCCTGGTTGTTATTGCCCTGATGGCTACTTAATTGTTCGTAAAGATGTTCACACTTGACGTCCTCGCGTGAAAACCACACCACCTCATGCATTCCTTGATCGCCCGAATCTCTTCCGGAAGGATCATATTATGGTCAGGTAGTCTAAAACATATCACAGTCCCTGTATTCTCAATGTAGACCCCCAGTCCCACTCTGTCTTCTAGCCTTGATCCATCCGTGCCAATACTTGATTTCCGTCCATCCTAGACTGTGCCGCTGGCAGCAGTATCTCGCCCTCGACCTCAGGTGTCGTATCAGGTATCCGATCGGAAACCTCTACCCCTGCCACCAGGTTTCCTATCGTCGCCTCGATTATACCGCAATGGTATGAGCTGCCTCCATACTCAATCCATTGCCTCCATCGCTTTTAGTCTCAAAGCCGCAGTGCTGTCTCACACTTAATTTGTATGTCAATGTGTCGAATATCTAGAATAGTGTCCAGTGCCCCAGTGAGCATAGTTCTCATAACTCCGCCTATGCCAAGACAACATGTTCTCTATACCTGTTGTATGGTTCTCATGTTGCACTTTTGCTCCATAGCAGTCCATCAAACTATAAAGGTGTGAGTAAGCATTGGTCTCAACACTCTCATGTAGACTGTCCTCGGATTAAGGCCCCATTTCGAGCATACGGCCCGTCTACATAGTGCCAAACATCTGTGAGCCTTTCCGGTACGCTCCTGAATGAACTTCTAAGTATTTGACCTTGTCAGATATCGAATTCGTTCTATTGAGGAAACGTGGTGTGTTAAATTAGCCCACCTTTGTCTTCCTCATTTTTTTTCTGGGATAACATTTTCCCCTGGGTCTGGCCCAGACGTGTGCTATCTGCAAGACCCTTTCGGCCCAACTGCATAGCTGGATCGGATTCTTAACCCTAAGAAGTAAAATTACTTCGTCTGCGCAGCAGACGGGTTCAAATCCCTCCCATAGGGCTGGCGATAAAATGCCCCCTGTGGCGTGCCCTTTCTCCACAATTTATCACTTCCTTAGCATATTGTTTATGAACCTGGTCCACCCGGTACTGGTCTAAGGATTTGATCAATGTCCGCACATTGTTAAAAGCCCCCTCGATGTCAATGTATAGCGCCATTATGTGCGTTTTGGCATCGAAGGATTCTTCTGTCTTGTGCACAATTTCGTGACATAGGCATGCTCTTTGAATTTGAACAATTCGCTCGATGTCCCGCTATAAATCATGGTGTCCACAATACTTTTCATGGTTTTGAGTAGAAAGGACGTAAGGCTTATAGGTCTGCAGGCCTTTGGTGTCGCATTTCTCCCCTTGCCGGGCTTGGTTATAAATACCATCCTTGCCTCCTGCCAGGCTTTCAGAGTATACACAAGACTTAGGCACGCTGTGAAAATACAGGCCAGAGGGGGCGCCAGATATTCGGCCACCTTCTGGGGTAACGCCGGAAATATTACAGCAAGTCCAGGTGACTTAAATGGTTGGAAGCTCGCCAAGGCTTCCTAGACCATAATTTGTTAAATGATAAGCCTTCGACCAACCTCATTATTCCAAGATTCTGGTGTCTCCGTGAGTCCCGTCTTATCCCGTGGAAAAAGGGTTTTCATCAAAAGCCTCACCATGTACTCCATTGCCACTGCTCTCACATGGGTTTTTGAGAGATACGCTTTTACCTTGGCCGCGTCTTTAACAATATCGAGCTGTTCGCAGAAAAGCTACAGGAGGCACGTTTTGCCGCCCTAATAATCCCATTGTAATACACATCTCCCAATAAATGAACGCGTTTTTACAGCGTACTCTGTTATAAAGTCTGCGTACCTCTTTCCCAATGTTCCGAATCTCCCCGGTAATCCAGGGTTTTTCTTGGGCTGATTTCCTTTCCCGAAGAGGACAACTATCTTCGAAAGACCCCACTAGTCCAATCGTAATCCTTTTGGCATTGTCGTCAATATCTTCTATGCTTCAACCATCTAAAAAAAGTTTCTTTAAATTGTTCAGACGTATATCTCATTGATATTTTCTCTTAAAACACTACTTTAATAAAATATTCCCAAAACTTTATTAAAATTGAAATAAAAATGTCCTGTACCAATCCTCCGAGTACAATTGCAAACTCCTTAAATCAATTCGAATTTAATTTTTTTTTTTTTTGTTAACTGGTAGCTAATTAAAAACTGTTGATTTTATACATGCAACTCTATAACTATATTTCATGGTATTTTAAATAATAATTAAAAAACAAATTAATTTGAATGCTTCCAGGCGCATGTATACGCAAGCCAATGTGGCGTATACGTGTTGTGCAACTGTGTGGGAAAAACTAAATAACATCAGTCATACGCCACAATGTACCAACACATTATTTACTTATAATGTATTCTCAGTACATATTTATTAAAGAGTATCTTGATTTTTTGTGAAATTAAGCTGCTATTACACGGCATGTAATTATCTTATGATATGTCACTATTTTTGTATTCAATGAAATTTCCATGAAATTTACTCTAAAGACAAAATTTCCATGAAATTTACTCCAAAGACAAAATTTCCATAATATTTTCTGAAAACACAAATCTTCTCTAAACACAAATCTTCTCTAAACACAAATCAGGCGACTCTGAAGACTCTGGCAGCGGACCGCGTATACACAAAACTGGCTAGAAGATACAAACAACTTCTTCGAACCATGGGAAAGACTGTCAGGATCTGCTAAGTCCTAGGCCATCCAAGTGTGGCGTAGAACAAAGCAGCAGACGAGCTGGCAAGGAACGGATCGCTGATTGTCGCAGATCTTGATATGAAAACAGTGAGACCCTCTACTATGCGAACTTCTTGGTAGGGTGGATGCCTTCTCTAAAGACAAAATTTTCATAAAACTTTCACCAAAGACAAAATTTCCATAAAATTTTCTCCAAGGACAAAATTTCCATGAAATTTTCGCTAAAGACAAAATTTCCATGAAATTTTCTCTAAAGACAAAATTTCCATGAAATTTTCTCTAAAGACAAAATTTCCATGAAATTTTCTCTAAAGACAAAATTTCCATAAAATTTTCTCTACAGACAAAATTTCCATGAAATTTTCTCTAAAAACAAAATTTCCATGAAATTTTTTTTAAAGACTAAATTTCCATGGAATTTCCTCTAAAGACAAGATTTCCATGAAATTTTCTCTAAAGACAAGATTTCCATGAAATTTTCTCTAAAGACAAGATTTCCATGAAATTTTCTCTAAAGACAAGATTTCCATGAAATTTTCTCTAAAGACAAAATTTCCATGAAATTTTCTCCAAAGACGAAATTTCCATAAAATTTTCTCTAAAGACAAAATTTCTACGAAAATTGTCTTAAAAACAAAATTTCCATGAAATTTTCTCTAAAGACAAAATTTTCATGAAATTTTCTCTAAAGACAAAATTTCCATTAAATTTTCTCTAAAGACAAAATTTCCAGGAAATTTTCTCTAAAGACAAAATTTCCATTAAATTTTCTCTAAGACAAAATTTCCAGGAAATTTTCTCAAAAGACAAAATTTCCATTAAATTTTCTCTAAAGACAAAATTTCCATGAAATTTTCTCTAAAGACAAGATTTCCATGAAATTTTCTTTAAAGACAAGATTTCCATGAAATTTTCTCTAAAGACAAAATTTTCATGAAATTTTCTCCAAAGACAAAATTTCCATGAAATTTTCTCTAAAGACAAAATTTCCATGAAATTTTCTCTAAAGACAAAATTTCCATGAAATTTTCTCTAAAGACAAAATTTCCATGAAATTTTCTCTAAAGACAAAATTTCCATGAAATTTTCTCTAAAGACAAAATTTCCATGAAATTTTCTCTAAAGACAAAATTTCCATGAAATTTTCTCTAAAGACAAAATTTCCATGAAACTTTCTCTAAAGACAAAATTTCCATAAAATTTTCTCTAAAGACAAAATTTCCATGAAATTTTCTCTAAAGACAAAATTTCCATGAAATTTTCTCTAAAGACAAAATTTCCATGAAATTTTCTCTAAAGACAAAATTTTCATGAAATTTTCTCTAAAGACAAAATTTCCATGAAATTTTCTCTAAAGAAAAAATTTCCATTAAATTTTCTCTAAAGACAAAATTTCCAGGAAATTTTCTCTAAAGACAAAATTTCCATTAAATTTTCTCTAAAGACAAAATTTCCATGAAATTTTCTCTAAAGACAAAATTTCCATGAAATTTTCTCTAAAGAAAAAATTTCCATTAAATTTTCTCTAAAGACAAAATTTCCAGGAAATTTTCTCTAAAGACAAAATTTCCATTAAATTTTCTCTAAAGACAAAATTTCCAGGAAATTTTCTCAAAAGACAAAATTTCCATTAAATTTTCTCTAAAGACAAAATTTCCATGAAATTTTCTCTAAAGACAAGATTTCCATGAAATTTTCTTTAAAGACAAGATTTCCATGAAATTTTCTCTTAAGACAAAATTTCCACGAAATTCCCTCCAAAGACAAAATTTCCATGAAGTTTTTTCTAAAGATAAAATTTGCATCATATTTTCTGATGTTCCTGCCAGGATTCGAATCCAGATGTTCATCGTCATAGGCGGACATGATAACCTCTTCGCTATTGTGGCTATTTTACCCATTTTCAAAATACGCTTATAAGCAATTTCTATTATGTTTTTTATTATCTCCATAATAACAGCCAGATGGCAGAATTATTTTTTTTTTTACTTGGAGAAAATGTGCTTCTCAAAATGTAGGTCATTGCATTGCTTCTAAATAATAATATTTGATATTTTTCCATAGGTGCGAAATTGCCGCGTTTTGTCTTTGATTATATTCACATGTAGAACAAAAACTACAAATAGCCAATGTGACGTAAATTGACTTAACAAAATAGATTCAAAAAAACATTTCTATTTACACACAGCTTTGCATAAGTTAATACCAAAACATATTTATCGTTAGTCAGTATCGCCGGTGTAAAAGATAAGCATTTTTATTTATTTTTAAAAATATAAAAATAGACTACCAAAAAAACTGCATGTGCACTCGCTTATGGTTGCAAAAAATAAAGAAAAACGCAAAATTTCTGCACCCACCTCCAACTAAAAATATTTCCAATTGTTGCAAAACAGCAAATGTATTAAAAATATTTTTAAACATTATTTTGTAGCAGAATTAAATTTATAAATATGTGGGCTGTAAATGTGCGACAACAAGTCTGGAAAAATAAAAACAAATATGAAAATCAACTCAACCCAAAAATTCATGGACGAACGATAGCTAACCCCCACACAAACGAGAAAAAAAATCCAAATAATTACCATGAGAAAAACAAAATCAAAATAATTTTGATTGATTGAGCCTTAATGAAAGGCACCTCAAACACCTGTTGACACTGACATTCAAAATCTTTGGCCAACGAAAACAAATATTAAATCCTATACAGTATAGCAATCTATGAAAATGCCCAAGCTCGTTGGCCCTCATCTTGGAAAAATATTTAACGATTTAACGGTGTGCAGTGTTATGAATTCTGCTATTATATCACAAGGTTTATGTATTTTGCTCTCTTCTTATGAGCATGCAAAGAGGTAAAGGGGATAAAAGCAAAAGAGCAACCACATAGGCACATACTCTACATATTCTTGATTAGAAACACTTGGTGACGTATAATTGATATTAATAGCTTCATACAATCGGACACATGTACGTATACTTGATATTTATGGCTTAGCTGCCAATTAAGGGCATTTATGGCGTATGAGTTATAAAATTGTCTCTATAAATAAAAACGAAAATAGCTTAGAAATGCCACTATGGCAAAACAAAAAGTGATGTTGATGCCAATATTGGGGAGAGGAATACTTCTGAAAATGTCTTAAAATTATATTCGGGGTGTGAAAAAAAGACAAGCCAAAAAATTTTGATTTTTCAGTTATAGAGAATAGTAACAGAAATTCTTTTTGGTTAAAAAAAAAATTTTTAAAAATGTGCCTTTTTTGTATTTAGAGAAAATTTCATGGAAATTTCGTCCTTGAAGAAAATTTCATGAAAATTTTGTCTTTAGAGAAAATTTTACGGAATTTTTTTCTTTAGAGAAAATTCCATGGAAAAATTTCCTTTAGAGAAAATTTCATGCAAATTTTGTCTTTTGGGAAAAATTTCATTAAAATTTTGTCTTTAGAGAAAATTTCATGAAACTTTTGTTTCAAGAGAAAATTTCATGGAAATTTTGTCTTTAGAGAAAATTTCATGGAAAATTTTCCTTTAGAGAAAATTTCATGCAAATTTTGTCTTTTGGGAAAATTTCATTAAAATTTTGTCTTTAGAGAAAATTTCATGAAACTTTTGTTTCTAGAGAAAATTTCATGGAAATTTTGTCTTTAGAAAAAATTTCATGGAAATTTTGTCTTTAGAGAAAATTTCATGGAAATTTTGTCTTTAGAGAAAATTTCATGGAAATTTTGTCTTTAGAGAAAATTTCATGAAAATTTTGTCTTAAGAGAAAATTTCATGGAAATTTTGTATTTCATGGAAATTTTGTCTTTAGAGAAAATTTCATGGAAATTTTGTCTTTAGAGAAAATTTAATGGAAATTTTGCCTTTAGGGAAAATTTCATGGAAATTTTGTTTTTAGAGAAAATTTCATAGAGATTTTCATTGGAAATTTCGTCCTTGAAGAAAATTTCATGAAAATTTTGTCTTTGGAGAAAATTTGACGGAATTTTTTTCTTTAGAGAAAATTTCATGGAAAATTTTCCTTTAGAGAAAATTTCATGGAAATTTTGTCTTTAGAGAAAATTTCATGGAAATTTTATCTTTAGAGAAAATTTCATGGAAATTTTGTCTTTAGGGAAAATTTCATGGAAATTTTGTCCTTAGAGAAAATTTCATAGAATTTCTGTCTTTAGAGAAAATTTCATGGAAATTTTGTCTCTAGAAAAAATTTCATGGAAATTTTGTCTCTAGAGAAAATTTCATGGAAACTTTGTCTTTAATGAAAATTTCATGGAAATTTTGTCTTTAATGAAAATTTCATGGAAATTTTGTCTTTAGAGCAAAATTTCATGGAAATTTTGTCTTTAGAGCAAAATTTCATGGAGATTAGAGAAAATTTCATAGAAATTTTGTCTTTAGAGAAAATTTCATAGAAATTTTGTCTTTAGAGAAAATTTCATGGAATTTCTGTCTTTAGAGAAAATTTCATGGAAATTTTCTCTTTACAGAAAATTTCATGGAAATTTTGTCTTTGGAGAAAATTTCCTGGAAATTTTGTCTTTAGAGAAAATTTCCTGGAAATTTTGTCTTTAGAGAAAATTTCATGGAAATTTTGTCTTTAAAGAGATCGACTGTCGCAGATCTCTCAACGAGGCGGCTGAACAGTTCAAAGTTCACCTGTTCTGGGTGCCGGACAACAGAGATATCCCAGGGAGTTGTAGAGCGGACGAGCTTGCAAAAGACTAGAAACTACCCAACACAATCCACAGATACTGGAATCTGTGGGTATGCCTTTAGCGACATGTAGCTTAGTTTTCAGGACTAGGCCCGAAAGACAACGAATGATAGATGGTCACAAAGAGGGCTCTGTGGGCATTCCAAAACTATGTGGCCTAATCTAGACTTGAAGAAGTCTACCGCTTTGTTGTCTTTGGCTTGAACAGACGTCTCAGTCATTGTGTCCGTCATGACAGGTCACTGTCTAATCGGAAACAAGGTTGCCAGCAACGACTTTTGCAGAAGCTGTAAGGACATCATAGAAGAAGAAACTATAGAACACCTTTTGTGTGTGTGTCCCGCACTGGCAGTCATAAGGAGTTCCACTTTAGGTTCTCATTTCTTTGAGAACCTGTCTGATTTAGCTCTTTTTTCTTTCCTTCACTTCTCCACTGTCATTGATTCTGTATCGTATTCAACGGCAACAGATTTCTTGGCTTTTCTTCTAATTCAAAAGCCAGTCAAATCTAAAAATTTCGCTCTCTCCTAGGCTTTCGGCAGCACCAGAATTAATTGTTTATTACAACATGAATTAAGGATGAGAGTTTATTTAATTACCAATGAACAAACAAACAGCTGAGGCACCAACGACTTAGGAGACTGAAGACAAATTTTGCGAAATTATTGCCAGCTATTATTTATTATTATTTTGCTTTAAATTGAAAGTAACAAAAATAATATTTACGCTTGAGTGAAGATTGGCCTTCTTAAATTGGGAACCTGCTAAAAATGCTGAGCCTAAAGTTCCATGGCGACCAAACAGTTTGATGCTTAACATAATTTGCATTTGTAGCATCTGGATTTGTGTACATCATTATTATGCCGCTATTAATCCTTCATTCACTTGGTACTGCCTGTCTAAGGCTTGCCTGCCAATGGAAAATATGTCAATATTAGCGATAACTATGCTGATGATGATGATGATGACAATGACGACGGTACCACCATGTGCCAGTTGGTGATGTTGTCAATGTCTATGCAGATGAAATGGATCGATGTTGTGGTGTTGTTCAGAGGCTTCTCACTGAAACTTCCTTGTCATTTCCACAAGAGAACATCAAATTTCCTCTATATACACACACACACCAAGCATTTTCATCCTGAAGCCATCTGTCGTTGGTTGGCTGGCTGTTCGTGTTCTTGTTGTTGCTGTTGCCGATTCTTTATTAATTCTTTTTATGAATATTTAATAAAGTGTTGTGAAAGTGAAAGTCCTCTTCTATTTGCTAAAAGGCTATAATGAGGAATATTACCATTGAGAAATTTATGCTGCGGTTTCTGTTATGCCTTAAAGGCTTTAAAAAGAATTTCAAATTAGGATAATGTAAGGAAGTTTTAGTTTTTTGCTTGACAAAACAAAAACACAGCAGTAATTTTATATTCATGTCACGTATACGCACTAGTGGGCAATTAAACAAAAATAATAATCATACGCACTGGAGGACAAAATGTCCATGAAATTTTCTCTAAAGACAAATTTCCAAGAAATTTTCTCTTAAGACAAAATTTCTATGAAATTTCCTCTAAAGAAAAAATGTTCATGAAATTTCCTCTAAAAACAAAATTTCTATGAAATTTCCTCTACAGACAAAATTTCCATGAAATTTACTCTAAAGACAAAATTTCCATGAAATTTACTCTAAAGACAAAATTTCCATGAAATTTACTCTAAAGACAAAATTTCCATGAAATTTACTCTAAAGACAAAATTTCCATGGAATTTCTCTAAAGACAAAATTTCCATGAAATTTTCGCTAAAGACAAAATGTCCTTGAAATTTTCTTTAAACAGAAAATTTCCATGAAATTTTCTCTAACAACAAAATTTCCATGAAATTTTCTTTAAACAGAAAATTTCCATGAAATTTTCTCTAAAGACAAAATTTCCATGAAATTTTCTCTAAAGACAAAATTTTCATGAAATTTTCCCTAAAGACAAAATTTCCATGAAATTTTCCCTAAAGACAAAATTTCCATGCAATTTTCCCTAAAGACAAAATTTCCATGAAATTTTCTCTGAAGACAAAACTTCCATTAAATTTTCTCTAAAGATAAAATTTCCATGAAATTTTCTCTAAAGACAAAATTTCCATGAAATTTTCTCTAAAGACAAAATTTCCATGAAATTTTCTCTAAAGACAAAATTTCCATGAAATTTACTCTAAAGACAAAATTTCCATGGAATTTCTCTAAAGACAAAATTTCCATGAAATTTTCGCTAAAGACAAAATGTCCTTGAAATTTTCTTTAAACAGAAAATTTCCATGAAATTTTCTCTAACAACAAAATTTCCATGAAATTTTCTTTAAACAGAAAATTTCCATGAAATTTTCTCTAAAGACAAAATTTCCATAAAATTTTCTCTAAAAACAAAATTTCCATAAAATTTTCTCTAAAGACAAACTTTTCATGAAATTTTCTCTAAAGAGAAACTTTTCATAAAATTTTCTCTAAAGACAAAATTTCCATGACATTTTCTCTAAAGACAAAATTTCCATGAAATTTTCTCTAAAGACAAAACTTCCATGAAATTTTCGCTAAAGACAAAATTTCCATGAAATTTTCTCTAAAGACAAAATGTCCATGAAATTTTCTCTTAATGCCAAGTTTATTTAGTTTAGTTGACGTATAAGTATTATTAATTGCTAACACCCTATGCGTATACGTAACGCAAATTAAGCATATAATCCAAAATGTATACGCAACATTGTCTTGTTACAAAAGCCGTTTTAGCAACAACTTTGTAGTTAAATCACATTTTCCAAAACAAAAAATACATAAGTTTGGCGACCCGTGGCTTCTTATCTGTTACTTAAAGCACCAAACATTGCTGTTATGAAATCATAAAAATCTTATCATTTCCATTTAATTGCTTGTAATCTCTTAGCTTAACACAAATAAAAAAAAATGCAAGCAATTAAAATTGTAGCAATTTAAACGAAGCAGCTTTTTGGGGGATGGGATTTTGAGCACAGCGGCAAGAGGTTGGGTGTAAATAATTAAATTAAAATTTAACCAAAAGTTGTTGATGCTTTATTTGAAGTAATGAGTACAAAGCCACAAGTAAGCCTTTTGATTTACTTCGAGGACAGATGTAAGGCAGGAAAGGTCACATCTCTTGTTTAATTAGTTAATGATACATTATATATAGCAAATCATGCATATCCCGGCCAACACTCGACACAACATCTCAGCAAGGCCAAACATGAGAATGTGGCACCTTCATTAGCCACGAGGTCGTCCGTGGGATCATCGTCACATCATTGTTATGGCCCCAATAGCCTAAGCAAGCAAACGAACCCATCAACCATTAAAAACGGTCATTTGATTTAATTGCTTTGCGGTTATGTGCCAGGGCATAGAAAGGCACAGAATTGAACGAACGCAGTAATAATAATAGAGCAATAAAAAAAAACAACGTTGAGATTTATATAAAACGAGCATAAAATCATTTCATTGTCGATGGCAAACCGCAACAAAGTTAGAGACATTAAGAACATCAGGTTTACGAGAAGATGAAGGAGTGCCCAGAATGAGGCCAGTGTATTAGGAAGCAATAACAATCAAGCATTACAACATCGTAAAAGTGAAGGTTTTTACAAACCCTTACCACATACACATACACACTCATACATGTTTAATGGTTTAAAGGTGTGAAGTGACAAAACGGACTAATGAAAATTTGATAATAAAAAAATAAAGGACATAATAAAAAAACGGACAGTTTAACAAATATTAAGGTCAATGGAGGATTTTAAGGCGTTTGAAACCTTAAAAAAACTTTTTGAATGACTAAATGATTGATAGTTATAAAATTTTATTTTTATTATGTTAGTCATACGCAATAGGATCCAACTAATTTTATGACGTATACGCAACCTGGCCCAGCAAATAAAACTATAATACCCCGTTTACACTGCTCTTTAAATCTGAATTAAATGGTTCGATCATCTGTTTTGCCTTTATAAAATCAGCTGATTTAATGAGCAGTGTAAATGGGGTTTAAGAGTGTCAAAGAAATTTGACTTAAAAGTGTTTTTCAGCTCTAAGCTTAGGCTGTCTCGCTAAATTGTGAGTTCCATAGGCAATTGTTTCCATATTTTTTGATACAAATACTGTTGCAAAGTGCTAATAAAATTTACAATTTTATGCAAGGTGTGCTACTTTGTTCTGTTTTGTAAAAACTATGACAAATGTGTACCATAAACCACTAATAGTATATTAAACAACAAGTGACACCCAAACACGCCTTGATTATAAAGTCTAGCATCCAGAAAGGAGCTGTTTTTAGCCAACTTGACAAAATGAGAAAACTTTTTAAGCAACAAAAAAAAAAATGGAAACTTACCATGGCAACAAATAGTATATCTGAAATAAGAAAAAACTAACATATATATTATCTTAAACGAATCAGCAAAAATATACAACTAAAATTAAAAAAGAAACAATAATATTAAAAAACATAATAATAAAAGCTGTTTACTATGAAAATAAATTAAAAAAAAAACAAAAAAATAGAAAAAAATCTAAAAAAATAACAAAAAAAATTAAAAATATTTAAAAAAAATTGAAAAAAATTAATAAAAAAATTAAAAAAAAATTGAAAAAAATTAAAGAAAAAATTAAAAAAAAAAATTTAAACGTAATAATAATAATAATAGCTTTTTACTGCGAAAATAAATTAAAGAAAACCTAAAAAAAAATCTAAAACAAAAATATAAAATAAATATACAAAAAAAAATTAAAAATAAATTAAAAAATTTTAAAAAAATTAAAAAAAAAAAATAAAAAAAAATTAGAAAAAAAAAAATAAAAAAAAACTTAAAAACAAAAATTTAAAAAAAAATCAAAAACAAAATTAAAAAAAAAATTAAAAAAAATTACAAAATTAATCAAAAATATATAAATAAATGAAAAAAAAATAACACAAAAATTAAGTAAAAAGGCATTAAGTTCGGCTTTGGATACCGAACTTTGGATACCCACCACCTCAGATATATATATATATATATATATTGGGTTGCCCAAAAAGTAATTGCTGATTTTTCATATAGTCGGCGTTGACCAATTTTAAGCATTAATCGAATTGGATCGTCATGTAACTGAGCGTGAGATAGGAGAGAAGTTAAATATACCAAAATCAACCGTTCATTATCACATAAAAGTCTTGGACTGGCGATATTTTGGTACCACATGTATTGAAAGAAATTCATTTAACAAACCGAATCAACGCTTGTGATATGCACCTTAAACGCAATGAATTCGATCCGTTTTTAAAACGAATCATAACTGGAGATGAAAAATGGATTGTTTACAACAACGTTAGTCGAAAACGATCATGGTCCAAGCATAATGAACCAGCTCAAACCACTTCAAAGGCTGATATCCACCAAAAGAAGGTTATGCTGTCTGTTTGGTGGGATTGGAAGGGTGTGGTATATTTTGAGCTGCTCCCAAGGAACCAAACGATTAATTCGGATTGTTACTGTCAACAATTGGACAATTTGAATACAGCCATCAAGGAGAAGCGACCAGAATTGGTCAATCGTAAAGGTGCCATATTCCACCAGGACAACGCTAGACCGCACACATCTTTGGTCACTCGCCAAAATCTGAGTGATATCGCACTTGGTTCAGTTTTTTGCAGATAAAGGCCAGAAGTTCTATGAGCGAGGAATACTAAATTTGTCAGGAAGATGGCAAAAGGTTATCGAACAAAATGGCAATTATATATTTGATTAAAGTTCATTCTAAGTTTTATTAAAAATGCATTTAACCATGCATATTGGGTTCTTCCCGGGCAACCCAATATATTAACCACCTTTCGTCATAATACAGTGAAAAAATCAGAAATCAAAAAAACCTACGTCAGCTATACCAAAATATGGACCCATTTGGATCAAACTCGATACGGACGTTGAGGGGTCTAATACAGTTCACTGTTCAAGACTGAAAAACAGAATATTGGTATATACTGTCATATAGACCAATATTCTGTTTATAACCTACATCACTACTGTGATACAGGGTGTTAGAACTTAGTGTATTTGTTTGTAACGGTCATAAGGAAGAGAGATAGACCCATAGATAAGCATACCGATCGACTCAGAATCACTTTTTGATTCGATTTAGCTATGTCCGTCTGTCTGCCTATCCCCCTGTCCATGTTACTTTGTGTACAAAGTACAAACTTTGTTACAGCAATGTTTTTCGACCTAGAAACGAAGCCTATTGAGATTGGAAAAAATCCGTTCAGATTTAGATATAGCACCCATTTATATGTTCGTCCGATTTGCAGTAATAAGGCAATTAAATGGTCATTTGTCAACCGATTCTCCCGAAATTTGGGAGGAAGGATTTTCTTTTGTCTCTGGGCATTACTGGTAAATTTCATGAAAATGTGTTCAGATTTAGATATAGCTCTCTTATATACATGTCACCGATTTTAACTTCTAGAGCCACTACAAGCGCATTTATGAAGCAATCTTCATAAAATATTGCACAACACTCTCTTTGACGACGACCACAATATCTAAGAAGTTTGGTCGAAATGGGTTCAGATTTATATATATTGTTCCCTATATATATGTTCGTCCGATTTTGAGAAATATTGCAATAATGTGCTCATTTACTAACCGAAATTTGGCAGGAATGATTTTCTTATGACTCTCGATATTACTGTCGAATTTCATAGAAATCGTCCCTGATTTAGCTATAGTTGTCATATATGTATTTTGCCTGATTTTCACTTCAAGAGCCACTACAAGCGCATTTATTGACCAATCTTGCCAAAATTTTGCACAACGCTTTCCTTGACGACTAACACTAGTTATTACAGTTTGAACATATTTGCTCGAAATTTTATATGGACTTTTTAATAACCTATCTAAAAACATCCGCCAAGTCCATCAAATTGGTTCAGAATTACATGTAGCTCCCACTTTGTACTTATAGGGTAGGTGTAGGGTATTATACAGTCGGCATCGCCGACTTTTGCCCTTCCTTACTGGTTTTCAGTCTTGAACAGTGAATTGTGTTAGACCCCTCGACGTCTTTATTTATATAGTTCGATTTCCCCCATATTCGGAAAGAATATGCAAGGGTCTTACACTGCTCATTATAACAAATTTCAGGGAAACTATTTAAAAAATGCACTTTTCACAGGCCCAAGATCGGTATATATATATTTGGCTCCTATATCTAAATATAATCCAATCTGAACCATATGCGCATGAATGTCCAAAAGCCTTACATAGCTCATTGCGACCAATTTCAGCGAAATAGGACAGAAAATCTGCCTTCTATGAGTCCAATACCTTAAATCGGGAGATCGGTGTATGTGGCAGCTATATCCTAATATGGACCGATCTTGGCTATATTGAACACAGCAGTTAGGCTCTCTGCCTAACACAGCTCACTGTACCAAATGTCAACAAAATTGGGTAATAATCGCTGCTTTTATGAGCCCAAGAACTTAAATCGGGAGATCGATATACATATATGGCGGTTTTATGCAAACATAGCCCGAGCTTGACCATATTGAGTAAGAATTTCAAGGGGCCTAACACATCTCATTGTGCAAAATCAGCAAAATCGGTTGATAAATTCACCTATAATGGGCCTAAAACCTTAAATCGAGAGATCGATATATGTATATGGCAGCCATGTCCCTATCTGGACCGATGACGACCATATTGAACAGAGTTGTCGAGTGGACTAACACAACTAACTGTCCAAAATTTCAGCGTAATTGAATAATATATGTGGCTTTAATGAACCAAAAACTTAAAATCGCCAGGTCGTTTTATTTGGGTCCTGGGACTTAGTCTAATAAAGCAAAATTTCAACTTAATATCTCTATTTTTAAAGACTCTATCGTGGTTTCAACGCACAGACAGACGAACACACGGATATGGCTAGATCGCCTTAGATTTTTACGACGATCAAAAAGGCGACGATCAAGGTGCCGGGTATAAATGATAAACAAAACAAATAAAAGTGGGTGAAGTTTGGCCGTAAAACAGTTTTGTTTCCACCATAGTATGGGGGTATCCTAATTTCGTCATTCCGTTTGTAACACCTGGAAATATTCGCCTAAGATGGCATAAAGTATTTATAATCTTGATCGTCTCGACGTTCTGAGTCGATCTAGCCATGTCCGTCCCTCTGTCGAAATCACGACAGAGGCCGAGTGTTTGAAGCTAGCACTCTGAAATTTTGCACAGATACTCAATATTAATGTACGCCGTTGAGGATTGCAAATGGGCCATAATAATCCAGATTTAGATATAGCTCCCATATAAACCGATCTCCCGATTTCACTTCCTGAGCCATTACAAGCTGCAATTTTTGTCGGATGTGGCTGAAATTTGGCATGTAGTGTTCTGTTATAACTTTCAACTGTGCCAAGAACGGTCCAAATCGGTCCATAACCTGCTATAGCTCCCATATAAACCGATCTCCCGATTTGACTTCTTGAAGCTTTATAAGCCGCAACTTTGTCCGATATAGCTGAAATTTTGCATGCGGTGTTCTGTTAAGACTTCCAACAACTGTGTAAGGTACCGTCCAAATTGGTATATAACCTGATATAGCTCCCATATAAACCGATCTCCGGATTTGACTTCTTGAGCCCTTACAAGCCGCAATTTTTGTCGTATGTGGCTCAAATTTTGCATGTAGTGTTCTCTTATAACTTCCAACAACTGTGCCAAGTATGGTCCGAATCGGTCTATAACCTAATATAGCTCCCATATAAACCGATTTCCCGATTTGACTTCATGAGGCCCTGGAAGCTACAATAATTGTCCGATTGGTCTGAAATTTTGCACGCGGTGTTCTGTTATGACTTCCAACAACTGTGCCAAATACGCTCTAAATCGGTCTATAACCTGATATAGCTCCCATATAAACTGATCTGCCGATTTGACTTCTTCAGCCCTTACAAGCCGCAATTTTTGTTCGATTTGGCTGAAATTTTGCATGAGGTGTTCTGTTATGACTTCTAATAACTGTGCCAAATAGGGTCCAAATCGGTCAATAACCTGATATAGCTCCTATATAAACCCATCTCCCGATTTGACTTCTTGAGCCCTTACAAGCCGCAATTTTTGTCCGATTTGGCTGAAATTTTGCAGGCGGTGTTCTGTTATGACTTCCAACAACTGTGCCTAATACGCTCTAAATCGGTCTATAACCTGATATAGCTCCCATATAAACCGATCTTCCGATTTGAATTCTTAAGCCTTTACAAGTCGCAAATTTTGTCCTATTTGGCTGAAATTTTGCATGTAGTGTTCTCTTATGACTTCCAACAACTGTGCCAAATACGCTCTAAATCGGTCTATAACCTGATATAGCTCCCATATAAACTGATCTCCCGATTTGACTTCTTGAGCCTTTACAAACCGCAATTTTTATTCGATTTGGCTGAAATTTTGCATGCGGTGTTCTGTTGTTACTTCCAATAACTGTGCCAAATAGGGCCGAAATCGGTCAATAACCTGATATAGCTTCTATATAAACCCATCTCCCGATTTGACTTCTTGAGCCTCTGGAAGCCGCAGTTTTTGTCCGATTTAACCATCCATGGTGGTGGGTTCCCAAGATTCGGCCCGACCGAACTAAGCACGCTTTTACTTGTTCTTATTCAATTACTTTTAATCCTCCCACCCGTATGTAAGAGCTGTCTTAATTTAGCACAGGGTATTGACTTTACGCGAGTTACTCACACTGGTCTTCTCAATATACAAATGAGTAGTACAGTATTTTTTGTATTCTTTACAACACACACTAGCGCACTCTATAGAGAATCTCTGCTTTTAAACCTCTAGAAAATTCATACCGCTGTTCTCAATGACACGCACACCGGCCACACAGCCTAATATTCCAAAAGTATGCATGGAATAAAAACTTAATTACTTTATGAATGCACCTGGATGTGGTGACATTTTCCATGGCCACATACGTCTAAGCGAAAGTCGTTGTCATTTTTTTCCATTCAATAGAATGAAAAAAAAAATAATAATAATAATAACAAAAACAATGCTTATCACTTTTTATCTGCCTGTCTGTGGTGGCCCCCCTTTTCAGCTTTATTTCTGTTTGTGAATATACTTTCAACGCCAGCATTAATGGCCCCTAGACTTTTATCAATTTAATACCGCGTTGCTCAATTGCAGCGATACACCCCACAAACCAGTGATTAGCGTACTCTAATTTATACATTTATGGATTTTGTTTATGGTTAGCTACAAAATCAAAATGTCATAATTGCGAGAGGAAATAATTACACTACCAATGAAAACATAAGACAAACAATAATAAATACTGGCTATGCCAACTAAAAGGCAAATACATACTTTCGTAAGGTTGAAAAACTAAACAATTAAGAGCGTGCTAAGTTCGCCGGTGCCGAACCTTGGGAACCCACCACCATGGGTTCCCAAGCCAAATCGGACAAAAATTGTGCCTTCCAGGGGCTCAAGAAGTCAAATTGGGAGATCGGTTTATATGAGAGCTATATCGGATTATAGACCGATTTGGACCGTACATGGAACAGTTGTTGGAAGTCATAACAGAACACCGCATGCAAAATTCCAGCCAAATCGGACAAAAATTTTGGCTTCCAGAGGTTCAAGAAGTCACATCCTGAGATCAGTATATATGGGAGCTATATCAGGTTATAGACTGATTTGGAACGTATTTGCCACAGTTGTTGAGAGTCGTAACAGAACACCGCATGCAAAATTTCAGCCAAATCGGACAAAAATTGCGGCTTCCAGGAGCTCAAGAAGTTAAATCGGGAGTTCGGTTTTTATAGAAGCCATATCAGGTTATAGACCGATTCGGACCGAACTTGGCACAGTAGTGGAATTTATAACAGAACACTATGTGCAAAAATTAAGCCAAATCGGACAAAAATTGTGCCTTCCAGGGCCGAAGAAGTCAAATTGGGAGATCGGTTTATATGTGAGCTATATCGGATTATAGACCGATTTGGACCGTACATGGAACAGTTGTTGAAAGTCATAACGAAACACTACATACAAAATTTCAGCCAAATCGGACAAAAATTGCGGTTTCCAGGGGCTCAAGAAGTCAAATCCGAAGATCGGTTTAAATGGGAGCTATATCAGGTTATAGACTAATTTGGACCGTACTTGGCACAGATGTTGTAAGTCATAACAGAACACCGCATGCAAAATTCCAGCCAAATCGGACAAAAATTTTGGCTTCCAGAGGTTCAAGAAGTCACATCCTGAGATCGGTATATATGGGAGCTATATCAGGTTATAGACTGATTTGGACCGTACTTGGCACAGATGTTGTAAGTCATAACAGAACACCGCAAGCTCAATTTCCGCCAACTCGTTAAAAAAATTGCGGCTTCCAGAGGCTCAAGAAGTCAAATCAGGAGATCGGTTTATATGGGACCTATATCAGGTTATAGACCAATTTGAACCGTACCAGACACAGTTGTTGAAAATCCTCACAGAACACTATATGAAAATTTTCAGTCAAATCGAACAAAAATTGCGGCTTGCAGGGGCTCAAGAAGTCAAATCAGGAGATCGGTTTAAATGGGAGCTATATCAGGTCATATACGGATTCGGACCGTACTCAGCACATTTGCTTAAGGTTAAAAGAGAACACCGCATGCAAACTTTCAGCCAAATCGGACAAAAATTGCGGCTTTCAGGGGCTCAAGAAGTCAATCGGTAGTCAAATCGGGTTTATAGGGAAGCTATATCTAAATCTGAACCGATATGGCCCATTTGCAATCCCCAACGACCTACATCAATAGTAGATTAGGTTATGTTAGGTTGAAAAGGTTGAGGAGCTTCAAACCATTTAAGTCACCTGGACCTGATGGGATATTTCCGGCGTTACTACAGAAAGAGGCAGACTATCTGGCGCCTCGTCTGGCCAAAATTTTCACAGCGTGCCTAGGACTTTCATATACTCTGAAAGCCGGGCAGGAGGCAAGGGTGGTGTTTATACCTAAGCACGGCAAGGCAAGTTATGCGACACTAAAGGCCTACAGACCCATCAGCCTTACGGCCTTTCTACTCAAAACCATGGAACGTATTGTGGAAACCATGATAAAGAGTATGACATCCAACGAACTGTTCAAATTCAAACAGCATGCCTATGTCGAGGGAAGGTCGGTGGAGACTGCCCTGCACGAGGTTGTGCATAAAATAGAAGAATCGTTCGATGCCAACACTTACACACTGGCCGTATGCATTGACATCGAGGGGGCTTTTAACAATGTGCGAAGCGACACACTGATCCAATCCTTAGACCAGTACCGGGTGGACCCGGTCCTTAGAGACTGGATAAACCATATGCTAAGGAACAGGTGGCTAAATTGTGTGTCCAATGTGCCATACATATAAGGGAGAAAGTGGGACAGGGCACGCCACAGGGGCGCATGTTATCGCCACTCCTTTGGGTGACCACCATAAGTGACCTATTACGGATGATGACTGAGGAGGGATTTGAACCCATCTGCTACGCAGACGATGTTATAATACTTCTAAGAGGTAAGGATCCGAACGAGCTATGCAGAAGGACCGAAAGGGTCTTGCATATGGCATATGACTGGGCTAGACCCAGAGGTCTCAATGTTAACCCAGAGAAGACTGAAATATGCCTGTTCACGAGGAAGACGAAGGTGGGCGGGTTTAACGCACCACGTTTCCTCAATAAGACGATTTCGATATCTGACAAGGTCAAATACTTAGGAGTGATCTTGGATAGGAAACTTAATTGGAAGTGTCACATTCAAAAGCGCACTGAGAAGGCTCACAGATGTTGGGTACTGTGTAGACGGGCCGTAGGTTCGAAATGGGGCCTGAATCTTAGAATACTCCACTGGCTCTACAGGAGCGTGATAAGATCGATACTTACTTACGCCTCAGTAGTTTGGTGGACTGCTATGGAGAAAAAGTGCAACATCAGGACCATACAACAGGTTTAGAGAACATGTTGTCTTGGCATAGGCGGAGCGATGAGTACCACGCCCACTAGGGCACTGGAGACTATTCTAGATATCCGACCCTTGGAAATACAGATTAAATGTGAGACAGCCACTACGGCTATGAGACTTAAGGCGATGGGAGAATGGATTGAGGATGGGAGCAGCTCATACTATCGCGGTATAATCGAGGCGACGATAGGAAACCTGGAAGGAAGTGGTATCCGATCGAATGCCTGAGATGAACCTTGTAGTCGTGTGCGACGCACTGCTGCCATCGGCACAGTCTTGGATTGACGGAACCCTAGTATTGCCATCTGCAAGATCATGTTACATGGATGTATCAAAGCAAGAGCACAGAGTGGGCCTGGGGGTTTACATTCAAAACCCAGGGACTGTCATCTGTTTTAGACTGCCTGACCATAATAGGTCCTGCAAGCGGAGATCCGGGCGATCACGGAATGCGTGAAGTGGTGTGGTGCTAATGCGAGGACGTCGAGTCTGAACATCTTTACGGACAGTAAAATTGCCATAAGGGCAATAACAACCAAGACGGTAAGGTCACGAACAGTCTTGCAGTGTAAGAAGGAGATTAACACCTTCTCTGAGGATGGCAAAATCCGCATAGTTTGGGTGCCAGGCCATAACGGAGTAAGGGGAAATGAAAGGGCAGACGATTTGGCGGTGAGGGCCAGAGGACTGCCGTCTATAAATTTGGTTAACCCGAAACCTTTAGGGTCAAACCGCAAACCGAGTTAAGGAAGTGGGCGACGAATGCGCATGCAACATTGTGGAACAGCGAAACGGTCGGTAGGACGGCGAAAATCATATGGGGGGATCCAGATCGTGAGAAGACGAGCCTATTACTGAAAGGAAGCAAGAAGGAGGTCAGTATAGCTATTGGTATCATAACGGGGCACATAGGACTACGAGCTCACTTATGTAAAATCGGTGCGGCAAGTGATAGCAAATGAAAGGTATTCAAGAGTAGAGTACGAATTTCATAATAAAACTAGGGTCTCCAAGTACCTGGGTGGCCGCCCCAGCCCTAAAACCCCTTAAAAAAGGTTTATTTGACGATCATGACAATATGGGACTTAAATGAAAGGCATTCGGGAGTAGATTACGAATATGGTCACGAAGTAGGAATAGGCTTTATAATTTATTGATTAAGGAAGGGGGCGGACCCTCCACCGTTGCCCAAAAAAACACCACTCAAAATTAAATGTGGACTGATAAGGACAATATGACTATCAAATGAAAAGTAAGCGGGAGTTGATAACGAATCCAGCATACAAATTCATGTCAAAGTATAGGGGGTCACCCCACCCCCACCAAAGTGGCCCAAAACGGGGACACATTAGCCAATCGCGGATATATGGGACTCGGTTTGTTTGTTCCGTATAGACTGAAAAACGGCAGAACTAATTTTCTCTTAATTCTCTCGCATATTGTGTAGGTTGGTCTGGAAGGAAACTTAGGCTACATACTTTTTCGATATCGGAAGGGGGACGGACGCTCCTCCTTAGGCTCAAAACACAACCCAAAATCAACCGCTTTGTCCGATGTTCTCGCTAGGATTCGAACGCCTTCAGCGTCATAGGCTACAATGGCACTAATTCGATATCTGCGTTCAGGACAAAGTGTCCCCACCCTAAAAAGATATTAGAGAGTTAAAGAAGGCGCAACGGAGCGGGCCCGGTTCGGCTAGTTTTTGTAAAAAAAAAAAAAAAAACTTTTAACATAGAACAAAATTTTTTTTCACTGTTTAAAAATTAAATGAAGGGTTGTGAAGGCTTTTATAAAACCGGGTTTTTGGTTCAATAAAAAGTCAAAATGGCAACATTTTCATAAAATTCCAATGGTACATTGTGGTCAGAGAATATTTCATCAAAATTAAGTAGATCTTATTTGCTCACAGTCAATATGAAAATAATCTACCCCTAAAAGAGAAAAGGAAAATTTAATAAAAACTCTGGAACAGAAAAAAAACAACGGCAAATCTTCACTACACAAAAAAAGAACAAAATAATTAAACAAACCAAAAAATAAAAAATCTAGAAAGTGCAGCGGCAAAAATCGCAATATATTGAAAAATGTTCTAATAAAATATTAATGAAGCGGAAAAACATGTAAAAAAAATACAACCTTCACTTTATCCAAAAAAAACAAAATCATTAAAATTTAAAAACGCAAAACATTTCAAAGAGAAGAGAAAAAAAAAACAAATAATTGAAAACGCTTTTATTTAAAAAGTTTAATGCAGCCAACTTAAATTTAAGTAGACTTTGTCTTTTACAATAAAGTCTGTGGAAAGAAAACCCAGCCAAGGGCAAGTCATTGTCCAATGTTCATTTCGTATATAAAACTGGACGAGTATTCGAGTGTTGCAGCTACTGCTGCTCTCAACCATCAACTCGGTGGTAATTCGACTCCATTAACAATGGCAACCCCAGGAGCAGCTGTGGTAGCGACAACAACTTCAACAACAATGACAGCGGCGCTAATTATAACAACAACAAAGACTATGAACAACATGTCAACGCAAACTTGCAGCAGTGATTGCTACATTGAAGCAAGTGAAAATAATGGCAATGATGCTCAAGGCTCGAATATCACAACCCACAGCAAGGATAATGAGATCAACAGCCGCAAGAGCAGCAACAGCAACAGCAGCAGCAGTTGCAGTGTCAATAGCAACAGTAATAATGCCACCAGCGCCAACACCACAACCACCACCAACATATGCATCACCTATTGCAGCAGCAATCACAGTAATGGTGATGCCAACAGCAATGGCAACAGTTCAAGTAACAGCAGCAGCAGCAGCAGTGGCACGAGTAGCAGCAGCAGCACCACCAGCAGCGACAGCCATGCCGATATATTATCCTTGGAACGTTTGTTGCTCTGTGTGCAAGAAGAAACCGATGAAGATGGTTTATCGCCCTTTGAGGATTTTAATGAGGAATTGCAACAACAACAAAGCCATAGGCATCGACATCATAATCCCTACCATCGGCATCATCGACATCAACGGCATCATCATCATCATCATCATCATCACCATCATCAGCAGCATGGGCAACATCATTCCCCGGACAATGAGAGCACCGATGACAATGACAACCACCGTCACAGTAACTCCCTCAATGACAATTGTTCTGCATCGGGCTGTGAGGGATGTGCCGAGTGCTCTACATTTACAGAGTCTGAAAATGAGCAATGCGATGGTGCTGCATCCTCCACTCTGAATGCTGCCGCCGTCTCACCTGCCTCAATGTATGCCACCAATGCCAATGATCTATTGACGCGACGATTTCGCCGCTCATCCATTGGTATGCAAAGGAAATCGGCATTCCGTCAAAGGAAATTAGATTCCTTGGGTACATTGCGACGGAAACGGTAAGTGGGGGTGTTTTGTTGGATGGTTGGGGCGGGGATTTGAAAGTTATAAGAGAAGGCGTAGCCATTGGAAACTAGCAATAAAAGTAAATTCCATTGCTATTGCAAATGACGTATACGCTTCTTTTAATATTTTTTTAAGCTACTTTTGCAAGCTAGAGCACAAGAAAAATAAAATTGAAACTATTTTCAAAAACAAAGGATATAAAAATTTAACTAAATATAAAAAAAAGATGTAAAAAATACAAAAATATCAAAATCTAAAAAACATATTCGGCCAGGCCGAAAATTATGGGTTGCCCAAAAAGTAATTGCGGATTTTTTAAAAGAAAGTAAATCCATTTTTAATAAAACTTAGAATGAACTTTAATCAAATATACTTTTTGTACACTTTTTTTCTAAAGCAAGCGAAAATTAACAGCTGATAACTGACAGAAGAAAGAATGCAATTACAGAGTCACAAGCTGTGAAAAAATTTGTCAACGCCGACTATATGAAAAATCCGCAATTACTTTTTGGGCAACCCAATATATACCCTCCACCATGGATGGACCATGGGTTTTTAGGCCAACAAAGAATAATGATTAAGAATTGTTATGCTATTGGAGCTATATCAAGTTATAGTCCGATTCGGACCATAAATTAATTAAATGTTGAAGACCATAGTAGAAGTCATTGTGTAATACTTCAGTCCATTCGGATAAGAAATGCGCCTTGTAGGGGCTCAAGATGCATAATCGGGAGATTGCTTTATCTGGGAGCTGTATCAGACTATAGATTGATTCAGACCATATTGGACAGGTATGTTGGAGGTCATAGGAGAAGCCCTTGCACAAAATTTCAGCCAAATCGGACGATAATTGCGCCCTCTAGTGGCTAAAGAAGTCAAGATCCCAGATTGGTATATATGGTAGCTATATCAAGTTATAGACCGATTTGAGCAATACTTAGCACAAATGTTGGAAGTAATAACAAAACACTTCATGCAAAAAATCAGCCAAATCGGATAAGAATTGCGCCCTCTAGAGGCCTAAGAAGTCAAGATCCCAGATTGGTATATATGGCAGCTATATCAGATTATAGACCGATTTGAGCAATACTTAGCACAAATATTGGAAGTCATACCAAAACACTTCATGCAAAATTTCAGCCACATCGGACGAGAATTGCGCTCTCTAGAGGCCTAAGAAATCAAGATCCAAGATCGGTATATAAAGCAGCTATATCAGGTTATAGACCGATTCGAACCATACTTAGCACAATTGTTCGAAGTCATAACAAAACACTTAATGGCAAATTTCAGCTAAATTGGATGAGAATTGCGCCCTCTAGAGGCTCCAGTAGTCAAGATCCAAGATCGGTTTATATTGGTGTTATATGAGGTTGTGGGCTCATTTGAACCATACGAAGCCCAGTTGTTGGAAGTCATAATAAAACACTTCATGCAAAATTTCAGCCAAATCGCATAAGAATTGCGCCCTCTAGTGGCTGAAGAAGTCTAGATCCAAGATCGGTATATAAGGTAGCTATATCAGGTCATGCACCGATTTGAACCATACTTATCACAGTTGTTGGAAATCATAACAAACAACTTCATGCAAAATTTCAGCCAAATCGGATAAGAATTGCGCCCTCTAGTGGCTGAAGAAGTCTAAATCCAAGATCGGTATATATGGCAGCTATATCAGGTCATGCACCGATTTGAACCAATCTTAGCACAGTTGTTGGAAATCATAACAAACAACTTCATGCAAAATTTCAGCTACATCGGATGAGAATTGCGCCCTCTAGAGGCTCAAGAAGTCAAGATCCCAGATCGGTTTATATGACAGCTATATCAGATTAAAAACCGATTTGAATCATATTTAGCACAATTTTAGGAAGTCTTAACCAAACACCTCATGCAAAATTTCAGTTAAATCGGATAAGAATAGCGCCCTCTAGTGGCTGAATAAGTCAAGATCCAAGATTGGTTTTTATGGCAGTTATATCAAAACATGAACCGACACGACCCATTAAGAATCCCAACTGACCTACACTGATAAGAAGTATTCGTGCAAAATTTAAAGCGCCTAGCTTTACTCCTTCGAAAATTAAAGTGCTTTTGACAGAGGGACACGGCTAGATCGACTTAGAATGTCATAACGATCAAGAATATATATACTTTATGGGGTCTTAGACGCATATTTCGAGGTGTTACAAACGGAATGATGAAATTAGTATACCCCCATCCTATGGTGGATGGTATAAAAATATTAACCACATTTCTACAAAATCCGGTAAACATGTACCGTTAATGAACCCAAAGCAGCTACAGCGAAATATGGTCCGATCTAGGCCAAACACAACACGGACGTCGAGAGTCCAACGCTGCTTGCTCTTCCAAAATTCAGCAAAATTGGGCAATGAATAGGGCACTTATGGGTGAAGGGCCATAAATTGGGTGATGGGTGTATTGGGAAAGAGGCCTAATACAACTCACCATACTACATTTCATCAAAATCGCGTAATGAAAACTCCCGTTATGGATGAAAGACCATAAATCGGTATATATGGCAGCTATACCCAAATATGATTCCGTCTGAACCATTCTCCGCACAGACGATGTAGGACCTAACACAGCTCACAGTGCGATTTGAAATCGGGTAATAAATGCGGCTTCTATGAGCCTTTGACCATAAATCGGGAGATGGGGGCTATATCAAGACATTGTCAAGTCTGAACCATATTCAATGCGGATATTGAGAATCCTGAGAAAACTAACTGTGCCAAATTTCAGCGAAATCGGGTAATAAATGCGACTATTAAGCGGCTTAGGCCTTAAATCGGTAGATCGATCTATATGAGAGCTATATAAAGATATTATCCGATGTAAACCATATTCAAAACATATGTCGAAGGTCCCAAGACAACCCACTGTTCCAAATTTCAGCGAAATCGGATGATCAATGCGAATTATATGGGTCTTTGAGCTTACGTCGGGAGATGGGGACTATATAAAGACATTGTCTGATTTGGATTATATTCGTACGGCTATTGAGGGTCTTCAGACAATTCACTTCGAGATCGGTCTATATGGGGCTTACATCAGGATATAGACCCATATAGTCCCTATTCGAACTTAATGGATATAGACCCAATAGTAAAATTACCAGGACATTTTCATTTTTAAAGACTAGTAGAGTGATAACCACAGACAGACGGACGGACGGAGAGACGGACGAATAAACAGTCGGACGTACAGACGGACGGACAGATGGACGGACAGACGGACGGACAGACGGACGGATAGAAAGACGGACGGACAGAAAGACGGACGGACAGACGGACTGACAGACGGACGGACATAAAGACGGACAGACGGACGGACGGACAGACGGACGGACAGACGGACGGACAGACAAACGGACAGACGAACGGACAGACGGACGGACAGAAAGACGGGCGGAGAGACGGACGGACATAAAGACGGACGGACGGATGGACAGACGAAGGACAAACGGACGGACGGACAGATAGACAGGGCTAGATCATCATAGAATTTTAAAATGATAACGAATATGTATACTTTGTAGGGTTGGAAATGGATATTTTGATATGTTACAAACGGAATGACAAAATGAATATACGCCCACCCTTGTGCCGTGGGTATAAAAAATAAAAAAAAATATAACAAAACATAAAAATACACATAAAAAATAAAAACCAAATTTAAAAAAAACCAATCTTCTTATATATAAAAATCAATTTGTGTTTGTCTGTTTGTTTGTTCGTATAAACTCAAACGCGGCTGAACCGATCACCTTGACATTTTCACCGATTGTGTAGGTTAGTCCAAAAGGAAACATGTGCTTTATAATTTTTTTAATATGAAGGGGGGGCGGACCCTCCCCCTTATGCGTAAAACACCACTTAAAATCAAAAATGGACCGATCGGGACAATATGGGTATCAAATTAAAGGTATTGAAGAGTAGAATACGAATATGGTATTAAAAACTCCCCTAAACACACATATTGGACGTTCATGTCAATATGGGGCTCGAAAAAAAAGGTATTCGGGAGTAGATTATGAATCTGGGATATAAAATCAAATCGATGTATAGGAGGTCACCCCACCCCCTCAAAAAAAAGCCTCTAATGGCCATATGACCCATTATGGCTATGGGACTCGGTTTGTTTGTTTGTTCCGTAGAATCAAAAACGAATGAACCCATTTTCTTGAAATTTTCACAGATTGTGTAGGTTTGTCTAGAAAGAAACATAGGCTATATAATTTTTTGATATTGGAAAGGGGGCGCACCCTTTCCCATACCCAAAAAACACCGCCCAAAATCATAAGTGGACCGATCGTTACTATATGGGAATCAAATTAAAGGCATTGGAGACTAGAACACGATTATCGTATTAAAATTTGTGTCCAAGTAACCAGCGGGCCGCCTAAACCCCTAAGCTCCTCTAAATAGATATATTCGACGTTCATGTCAATATGGGACTCAAATGAATTGTATTCGGCAGTAGATTACAAATATGGCATAACAAATTAGGTCCAAATAATGGGAAGTCGCTCCACCCCCAAATGGGCATATTAGACCACCATAGCTATATGGGCCTCAAATGAAAGGTATTTGGGAGTAGATTACGTATATGACAATAAAATTTGCATTCAAGTCTAGGTGGCGCTTGACCTTCCAAAAATATGTCAAATAGGTTAATTTACCCATTATGGCAATATGGGACTCAAATGTAAGGTATTGGAGACTAGAAAACGAATTTGATATCCAATTTTGGAGCCAAGTATTTGGGGGTACACCCTATAGCACCCCTTGGGAGTGGAGCAAGAATTTGATACCCATATTTGATTCGAAATGTCTAGGGTACCATTCCTCTCCCTAATTTTCGAAAACACCAGATCTCAGAGATTGATAATGCGATTAGTTCCAAATTTTGTTGCACTCTCAGTCGCCAAAAACAAAACACGGTTTCTGTAGTTGGGGTCAGGTGCCTCGGGGTCCACCCGAAATCCGTCAAATGGGTATATCGACCAATCACGACAATAAAGAGCTCAAACGAAAGGTGCTTGAGAGAACAAAACCTTTGAAGAACCATGTGTTTGGTGAGCTGCTCAACCCCAAAATACCTCCCTATTGTTTAAAAGCTATTTAATTTGGAAATTGACTGATTTTGGAGAAATTGATACTCATTTTCGTGACGAACATCCTGAAGTTCACCCCAACCTCAAACAAAACTTAATTACCAATCATGTCAATATGGAGCTCATATAAAATTTATTTGAAATTAGAGCACGATTAGGGCCAAGTGACTGGGTGGCCACCTTACCCCCCCTTATACACTCTAAAGCGGAAATATTTACCGTCCAAATCGGTCTATAACCTGATGTAGCTCCCATATAAACCGATCTCCCGATTTGACTTCTTGAGCCCCTGGAAGCCACAATTTTCATCCGATTTGGCTAAAATTTTGCACAAAGTGTTCCGTTATGACTTACAACAACTATGCCAAGTACGGTTCAAATCGTTATATAACCTGATGTAGTTCCCATATAAACCGATCTCCCGATTTGACTTCTTGAGCCACAATTTTTGTCCGATTTGCCAGAAATTTTGCGTATAGAGTTATTTTATGACTTCCAACAACTATGTCGAGTACCGTCCAAATCGGTCTATAAACTGATGTAGCTCCCATATAAACCGATCTCCCGATTTGACTTCTTGAGCCCCTAGAAGCCACAATTTTCATCCGATTTGGCTGAAATTTTGCATGTAGTGTCCTGTTATGACTTCAAACAACTGTGTCAAGTTCGGTCCAAATCAGTCTAAAACCTGATGTAGCTCCTATATAAACCGATTTCCCGATTTGGCTTCTTGAGCCCCTGTAAGCCACAATTTTCGTCCGATTTGGCTGAAATTGAGCATGTAGTGTTTTGTTATGACTTTCAACAACTGTGCCAAGTACGGTCAAAATCGGTCTATAGCCTGATATAGCTCCCATATAAAGCGGTCTCCTGATTTGCCTACTTGAGCCCCTGGAAGCCTCAATTTTTGTCCGATTTGTCTGAAATTGAGCATGTAGAGTTTTGTTATGATTTTCAACAACTGTGTCAAGTTCGGTCCAAATCGGTCTAAAACCTAATATAGCTCCCATATAAACCGATCTTCTTGAGCCCCTGGAAGCCGGAATTTTTGTCCGATTTGGCTGAAATTGAGCATGTAGTGTTTTGTTATGATTTTCAACAACTGTGTCAAGTTCGGTCCAAATCGGTCTAAAACCTAATATAGCTCCAATATAAACCGATCTCCTTGAGCCCCTGGAAGCCGGAATTTTTGTCCGATTTGGCTGAAATTTTGCATGAAGTGTTCTGTTATGACTTGAAACAACTATGCCAAGTACGGTCCAAATCGGTCTATAACCATATAAAGCTCCCATATTTTACCAGAATCCTTGGTGGTGGGTTCCCAAGATTCCGAGATGCCGAACTTAGCACGCTTTTACTGTTCTGTTGAATCACATTAAAGATTAAAAAAGTGTTAAGGCCTTATTATATGATTTTTGGAGAAACAAAAACTTTAAACAACACAAACTACTTTTTGTTTGTTAACGTTGTTCATTTAACTATGAAGGGATATCAGATTTTTCCCATAAAAGCGCATAAACGACCACAACCCAGCATTTTCGTTTTTTTAATCGTTTTAAATATTCACGAATCCAAATAAACTCTTGCAATGTGCATCGATTGAAAATGTAAAACATTCTCTGTTGTTGTCAGCGAACCTTGGCTCAAAGGAAAAAAATTGTCAATCAGCACAAATCGGTCGAAATTTTGAAAATGAGTTTTTTCCGATTTTTTTTTTTTTCAAATTGGGTCCAATGGAAATATTAGTGGATTTTTTCAAAAAAGTCTGAGAGTAGTCGTTACAGATTTAAAAGTGGTTTTTACAGCTCACCATTTCAAATGTCAACAAAAGGTATTATATACTCGTATTCCTGGCAGAAACATCAGAAAATTTTTCAGCGGTGGTTATCCCCTTCTAATGCTGACGACATTTGTGAGGTACTTTGATATGTAAAAACTTCTCCCCAAAGAGGTGTCGCTCTACGGCACACCGTTCGAACTCGGCTCTAAAAAGGAGGTCCCTTATCATTGAGCTAAAAATTGAATCGGACAGCACTCATTGATTTAGGAGAAGTTTGCCCCAGTTCCTCCATGGAATGTTCATGGGCAAATTTGCAATGTAGATGTGTATACCACCTCTAAATAATGATGTTGAAGTTGATTTTCTTTACTTCCCTTTTTGGTAGCTATGCTCTACTGTAAAATGAGGCTTTATGGTTTATATCTGACTGCATTTTTATCATGGCCACACATACAGCGATGGTCTGTCTGTTTTGTTTTTTTCCATCGAAAAAATGATTTTTTAAAAGCTGTCGAAACTATAGACATTTATTGATGAATTCAATGAATGTCCTTAATATGGGAATAAACGTCATCGAAACCACATGTTTTTACTCTTGCAAGGGTATGAAGTGAATTGGATTTTGTTTATACTTGTGTAACAGTTTTTTTGTCGATTAAATTTATACGCCCGTTTAAAGCAGCAAAACAAAAGCGGATATACAGAGGAACTCATTATGGAAATAAAGAATCTCAAAAAAAAAAAATCACAGCTCAAATTTTCTTTTCCGAGTTAATGAGGAATAAACTGCATTGCGGTTAAGCAAATGAAACCTTAAATAAAATCTAAAATAAGAACGAGAAAAGCAAACACAGGAATTCAAACTACAACAACAGTTTTTTTATTAAGACTTGAGAAACAAAATTTGCTGGCGAAAAGTCTTAGTAGGGTAATTTTTATCTTGTTTTATCTTGTCCGAAGACTTGTAGGAAAAATAATTTTGATGGCTCCTATAGTAGTTCAGGTGATTTCGCACTACTCCTCATAAATCGAATAAATTGGGACTTCTATTGAACAATGCAAATGCAAATTTGGCCCATGAACACTCCACTAAGGAACAGGGGCAAACTTCTCACATATCAATGAGTGCAGTACGATTCAAGTTTTTAAGCTCTATGATAAGGGGCCTCCTTTTTTTTATAAACGAGTCCGAACAGCGAGCCGCAATGCGACACCTCTTTGGAGAGAAGTTTTACATGGCAAAGTACCTCACAAATGTCGCCAGCATTAGGAGGGGAAAACCACCGGTGAAAATTTTTTTTGATGGTCTCGCCAGGATTCGAACCCAGGCGTTCAGCATCATAGGCGGACATGCTAACCTCTGCGCTACGGTGGCCTTACATTGAACACTCTGGCAAAAAGGGATGAATTTAATGATCACAGAAATCATAGAAAAGGTCTAGTGCGAAATCACCTGAATGCTATAAGGAGTAGTTCTGGTGAGCAGCAGTTCAAGTGAGGAGTAGTTAAGACGAGTAGTAGTTCAGGTGATTTCGCATTAGACGTTTTCTATAATTTTTTTGAAATCATTAAATCCATCCCAATTTATTTGATTTATGAATTATTTTTTTATTTTTTTTTTTTTGTATTTAATCGCTTAAATGTCTTTTTGTTGGAATACATTTTTTCCCACTATACAATTTGATTTAAATTTTTCTCTTTTATTATCTTTTACAGAAGACCTGGCCCTGCCATAAGTAGTCGAAGACCCATACGCATTGTGCCCGATTGGACGGAAAATGCTATCCAAGGTGAACACTACTGGAAGCCAACATCGGCATCGGGCGATTTGTGTTGTCTCAATGAGGAGTGTATTGTAAGTATGATGATAAACAATATGAAAATATTTAATAATAATAAAAGAACGTCCAAAAACTAAGCTATCTTCGAATTGGGGGAAAAAAGAATTCATATATAATTGTTCTGAAAATCGTAACATAAACAAGTAAGAAAAGGCGTTTAGTTCGGCCAAGCCGAACCTTGGACACCCACCACCTCGGGTAAATATGTAAACCACCTATCGTCACAATCCGGTGAAAAATACATAATTCATGCCTCCATAGCAGCTAAATTGAAATATGGTACGATTTGAACCAAATTGAGTGATTTGTTAAGAGCTTGATAACTTTTTTTTTAAAAAAAACGCATAAAATTTGCAAAATCTCATCGGTTCTTTATTTGAAACGTTAGATTGGTCCATGACATTTACTTTTTGAAGATAATTTCATTTAAATGTTGACCGCGGCTGCGTCTTAGGTGGTCCATTCGGAAAGTCCAATTTTGGGCAACTTTTTCGAGCATTTCGGCCGGAATAGCCTGAATTTCTTCGGAAATGTTGTCTTCCAAAGCTGGAATAGTTGCTGGCTTATTTCTGTAGACTTTAGACTTGACGTAGCCCCACAAAAAATAGTCTAAAGGCGTCAAATCGCATGATCTTGGTGGCCAACTTACCGGTCCATTTCTTGAGATGAATTGTTCTCCGAAGTTTTCCCTCAAAATGGCCATAGAATCGCGAGCTGTGTGGCATGTAGCGCCATTTTGTTGAAACCACATGTCAACCAAGTTCAGTTCTTCCATTTTTGGCAACAAAAAGTTTGTTAGCATCGAACGATAACGATCGCCATTCACCGTAACGTTGCGTCCAACAGCATCTTTGAAAAAATACGGTCCAATGATTCCACCAGCGTACAAACCACACCAAACAGTGCATTTTTCGGGATGCATGGGCAGTTCTTGAACGGCTTCTGGTTGCTCTTCACTCCAAATGCGGCAATTTTGCTTATTTACGTAGCCATTCAACCAGAAATGAGCCTCATCGCTGAACAAAATTTGTCGATAAAAAAGCGGATTTTCTGCCAACTTTTCTAGGGCCCATTCACTGAAAATTCGACGTTGTGGCAGATCGTTCGGCTTCAGTTCTTGCACAAGCTGTATTTTATACGGTTTTACACCAAGATCTTTGCGTAAAATCTTCCATGTGGTCGAATAACACAAACCTGCTGCGAACGGCGACGAATCGACATTTCACGGTCTTCAGCAACACTCTCAGAAACAGACGCAATATTCTCTTCTGTACGCACTGTACGCATTCGTGTGGTTGGTTTAATGTCCAATAAAGTAAACTGAGTGCGAAACTTGGTCACAATCGCATTAATTGTTTGCTCACTTGGTCGATTATGTAGACCATAAATCGGACGTAAAGCGCGAAACACATTTCGAACCGAACACTGATTTTGGTAATAAAATTCAATGATTTGCAAGCGTTGCTCGTTAGTAAGTCTATTCATGATGAAATGTCAAAGCATACTGAGCATCTTTCTCTTTGACACCATGTCTGAAATCCCACGTGATCTGTCAAATACTAATGCATGAAAATCCTAACCTCAAAAAAATCACCCTTTACAAGTCATCGTTCAATTTTGTAAAACAAAATATTGGTCTTTTTGGTAGCTATATCCAAATATGGACCTATCGGAACCATATACGAAACGGAGGTCGAAAAGCCTAACACAAGTCACTATCCCGAAATTCGGCGAAATCGCACAATAAATGCCCCTTTTATGAACCCAAGACTACAAATCGAGAGTTCCGTCTATATGGCAACTATATCCAAATCTGGACCGATATAGGCCAAATTGCAAGAAGATGTCGAAGATCCCAACACAACTCACTGTCCCAAATTTTGGCGAAATCGAACAAAAAATGCGCCTTTTATGGGTCCTAGACCTTAAATCGAGAGATCGGTCTATATGACAGCTATATCTAAATCTAAACCGATCTAGGCCAAATTAAAGAAGGCTGTCGAAGGCCCTTACACAACTCACTGTCCAAAATTTCAGCAACATTGGACAATAAATGCGCCTCTTAAGGGCCCAAAATCTTAAATCGGGAGATCGGTCTATATGGCAGCTATGTCCAAATCTTGACCGATCTGGGCCAAATTGCAGAAAGATGTCGAAGGGCTTAACACAACTCACTGTCCCAAATTTCGGCAACATCGGACAATAAATGCGCGTTTTATGGGCCCAAAACCTTAAATCGAGAGATCGGTCTATATGGCCGCTATATCCAAATCTGGACCGATCGGGTAACAAGATCTTAAATCGGCGGATCTATTTATATGGGGCTATATCAATATATATTCTGATATAGCCCAACTTAACCTGCTTATGGACAAAAAAAAGAGTCTGTGCAAAGTTTCAGCTCAATATCTCTGTTTTTGAAGATTGTAGCGTAATTTCAACATACAAGCGGGCAGACGGACGGACATGGCTAGATCCTCTTAGATTTTTACGACGATCTTCTTATATACTTTATAGGGTCAGAAATGGATATTTCGATGTGTTGCAAACGGAATGACAAAATGAATATACCCCCATCCTTGGGTGATGGGTATAAAAACAAAACAAGTAAAAACGTGCTAAGTTCGGCCGAGCCTAAACTTTTATACCCTCAACCATGGATAGCATTTCAAGTCAAGTTCTTTGCCCGGTATCTCTTTATAGGCAAACAAAGAATAATGGATAACAATTGCTATGCTATCGGAGCTATATCAAGTTATGGACCTGTTCGGGCTACACATGACTTGGATGATGGAGACCATATCAGGAGTCATTGTGCAAAATTAGAGGGTAGCGGTTTATATGGGATCTATAGCAGATTATGGACCGATTCAGACCATAAAAGGAATCGTTGTACAAAATTTCAGCCGAAGCAGTTAAGAACTGCTACTTCTAGAGGCTCAAGAAGTGCACTCGAGAAATCGGTTTATATGGGAGCTATATCAGTTATAGAACCGATTCAGGCCATATTTTAGCCAAATCGGATAAGAAATGCTCCCTCCAGAGGCTCGAGAAATCAATTCGGGAGACCGTGTTATATGGGGGCTATATAAGGTCATAGCCCAGTTAAGACCATACCTAAACGCTACCTTTCGAAGGAGTAAAGCTAGGTACATGAAATTTTGCACTTTTTTGTTGGCGCAAGTCGGTTGGGATTGTAAATGGCCTAAATGGATCCATGTTTTGGTATAGCTGCCATGTAAACCTATATCGGATCTTGACTTCTTGAGCCTCCAGAGGGCTCAATTCTTATCCAATTCAGCTGAAATTTTACACCAAGTGTTTTATTTTGACAATAACTGTGCTAAATTTGGCTCAGATTGGTTCATAACCTGATATAGCTCCCATATAAATCGATATCGTATCCTTACCTTGAGCCGCTAGAGGGTGCAATTACTATTCGACTTGGCTGAAATTTTTCATAAAGTGGTTTGGTTTGACCATCAACAACTGTGGCAAGTATGGCTCAAATCAGTTCATAGCCTGATATAGCTCCCATATAAACCTATCTCGGATCTTCATTTCTTGAGCCTAAAGAGGGCGCAATTACTATTTGACTTGGCTGAAATGTTTCATTAATTATTTTGGTTTGATCATCAACAACTGGAGCAAGTATGGCTCAAATCAGTTCATAGCCTGATATAGCTCCCATATAAACTGATCTCGGATCTTGATTTCTTGAGCCTTCAGAGGGCGCAATTACTATTCGACTTGGCTGAAAATTTTCATGAATTGTTTTGGTTCGATCATCAACAACTGTGACAAGTACGGCTCCGATTGGTTATTGACTTCTTGAGACGCTAGAGGGCGCAATTACTATTCGACTTGGCTGACATTTTTCATGAAATGTTTTGGTTTGACCATCAACAACTGTAATAAGTATGACTCAACCGATAGAGGGCGCCGTTTTTTCCGATTTAGCTGAAATTTTGCATGAAGTGGTTTGTTATGACTTCCAACAACTGTGCTAAGAATGGTCCAAACCGTTCCAAAACTTGATATAACTCCCATATAAACCGATCTCCGAACTTGACTTTTTGAGCCTCTAGGGGGCGCAATTACTATTCGACTTGGCTGAAATTTTGCATAAAGAGTTTTGGTTTGGCCGTCAACAACTGAGGCATGCATGGTTCAAATCGGTTCGCAACCTGATATAGCTCCTATATAAACCGATCTCGGATCTTGACTTCGTGCGCCGCTAGAGGGCGCAATTATTATCCGATTTGGCTGAAATTTTGCATGAAGAGTTTTAGTTTGACCCACAACAACTGAGCCATGTATGGTTCAAACCGGTTCACTACCTGATATAGCTCCTATATAAACCGATCTCGCATCTTGGCTTCGTGCGCCGCTAGAGGGCGCAATTATTATCCGACAAATACATACCAGGAACCTGATGTAAATGCCTTAAGTTTGTGATTATGATTTCTTTACGATATCTCTCGGTTATTCAAATTAAATAAGTGGTTGGTTTCCCCACAATCCTTACATAAATTTTTAACCCATCAATTATTCAATTCTGTAGTTTTTTTTTTTGCATTTTATTATAAAAGCAACCGCAAATTAAAAATTCCAATTTAAGTAACAAAAAGGAATAGTTAATGCTATCAACTATGCTAAGGTGATAATGACATACTTATCAGTTATTCATAAACCGCATAACTTTTGACATTATTCCCTTCCAAAACATGTATTTAATGAAATTATCTCTTCACATCAAATCTTAACGACTCTTATAAGAAGAAAAAAATCAAAGGAGAAAAAGATGAAAATAAGATTCACAGGAAAATTTACAATAAGTGAGAAAATGTTTCCCATAGAAAAAAATTTTACCAAAATTTTATTGAAAAAAAAAAATTTTGACATTATTTTCTATAAAAAACAAAATTTTAAGGACTCTTACAAAAAGAAAATACCAAAGGAGCAAAATATGAAAATTAGATTTGCAGGTATCGGAATAATGGAAAATAAGGCTTTCTTCTCTCTTGCTGCGATAAGGAGAGGACTTATTGAGCCCTGTTTCAAAACAAAAGAGTACTCTACAACGTACTCAATAGTCTTTGGGTATGTAGGGCACCTTAATCAATTTGACAAAGGTATTGATGAAGATACATGGTGTATCAGAAATCATGATCCATTAACCAGTCAAAGTGTTTTGAATAATAAAACAAACTTGCTGAACTTTTATAAATTCTTTGCCATGATACTCATTGAATAGAAAGCATTGAATAGGATCTCGAGATAACAGATGTTCGAAAAATGTCGGAAAGGATTTGCAGGAAAATTTACAATAAAGGACAAAATTTTCCATAGAAAAAAATTTTTAACAATTCTTTTTTGAAAAAAAAAAATGTTTACATTATTTTCTATAAAAATAAAATTTTGACAAAATTTTTAATACAATTAAAATTTGGACAAAATTTTATATATTGCCTTCATTTAAAGCGATTTTGCAAATTTTATTTACTTTTAATTGGTGTTAGCACCTCATATTGATAACCACTAGGCTGTGAATAAACTACATCTCTTCACCATGCTTAAAAAATGCTTCATTTTAAAATTCTTTTTTTTTTAAGAAGCCAACAGTTTTTAGTTCATGGTATCGTCATGGACCAAAAATTTTCAATGTGAATTTGAAAGCAAAGACTGCTTAATCAATATTTTCCCCATGCTGGTGGTTGCCCAGCTTTGGAATATGAAAATAGTAGTAAAAGACTGTAATGAAAATCGCTTTTTTATACCAACCACCATAGGCTGGGGGTATACTAATCTAGTCATTGCGTTCGTAACACCTCGAAATGTTCCTCTAAGACCCCATAAAAATTATCTATTATTGATCGTCTCGATGTTCTGAGTCGATCTAGCCATGTTCGCCCGTCCGTCAGTCGAAATCACGATAGAGGTCGAACGCGTAAAGCTAGCCAGTTGAAATTTTGTACAGATACTTAATATTGATGTAGATCGTTGGAGATTGAAAATGGACCATACGGGTTCAGATTTACATATGGCTTCCATATAAATCGATCTCCCGATTTGTCTTCTTGAGCCTCTAGAAGCCGCAATTTTTATCCCATTTGGCTCAAATTTTCCACATGGTGTTCTGTTATGACTTCCAACAACTGTGCCAAGTGCAGTCCAAATCGATGTATAACCTGACATAGCTCCCATATAAACCGATCTCCCGATTTGATTTCTTGAGCCCCTGGAAGCCGCAACTTTCGTCTGATTTGGCTGAAATTTTGCATATAGTGTTCTGCTATGACCTCCAGCAACTGTGCCAAGTACAGCCCAAATCGGTATATAATCTGATATAGCTCCCATATAAGCCGATCTCCCGAATTTACTTCTTGAGCACCTGGAAGCCGCAATTTTTATCCAATTTGGCTGAAATTTTGCATGTCGTGTTCTGTTATGACTTCCAACAACTGCGCTAAGTACAGTCAAAATCGGTCTATAATCTGATACAGCTCCCATATAAACCGATCTCCCGATTTGAGTTCTTGAGCCCCTAGAAGCCTCAACTTTCGTCTGATTTGGCTGAAATTTTGCATGTAGTGTTCTGTTATGACTTCCAACAACTGCGCTGAGTACAGTCAAAATCGGTCTATAATCTGATACAGCTCCCATAAAAACCGATCTCCCGATTTGAGTTCTTGAGCCCCTGGAAGCCTCAACTTTCGTCTGATTTGGCTGAAATTTTGCATGTAGTGTTCTGCTATGACTTCCAACAACTGTGCCAAGTACAGTCCAAATCGGTCTATAACCTGATATAGCTCCCATAAAAACCGATCACCCGATTTTACTTCTCGGAGCCGCAACTTTCGTTGCGGCGATTTGGCTAAAATTTTTCATGTAGTATTCTGTTATGACTTTCAATGACTGTGCCATGTACGGTCCAAATTGGTCTATAACCTAATATAACTCCCATATAAACCGATCTCCCGATTTGACTTCTTGAGCCCTTACAATCCGCAATTTTTGTCCGATTTAGTTGAAATTTTGCACGTGGTGTTCTGTTACGACTTCTTCCGATTTGAACCAAGTATAGTCCAAACCCGTCTAAAACCTGGTATAGCTCCCATATTGACTTCTTGAGCCCCGATTTGACTTTTTGAGCCCCTGGAAGCCGCAATTTTTATCCGATTTGGCTGACATTTTGCATGTGATGATCCGTCACGACTTCCAACAACTGTACCAAATACGGTCCGAATCAGTGTATAACTTGATATAGCTCCTATATAAACCGATCTCCCGATTTGATTTCTTGAGCCCCTACAAGCTGCAATTTTTGTCCGATTTGGCTGAAATTGATCATGTAATGTTTTGTTAAGACCCTTAAGAACTGTGCCTAGTACGGTCCAAATCGGTCTGCAACCTGATGTAGCTCCCATATAAACCGATCTCCCGATTCGACTTTTCAGTCCTTCCAAGCCGCAATTTTTGTCCGATTTGGCTTAAATTTTGCATGCGGTGTTTTGTTACGCCTTCCAACAACGATACCAAATGCGGTCCAAATCAGTCTATAACCGGATATAGCTCCCATGTAAACCGGTTTCTCGATCATCCTTGTTCGGTTCCTAGAAGCTTTAATGTTTGCTGTTTTGACAGAAGTTTGCCCTACCTTAATTTATTTTATATAAATTTTTAGCAGAATCCATGGCGGTGGGTTCCCAAGATTCGGGTCAGCCGAACTTAACACGCTTTTACTTGTTTGTTTCTTTCTTAAACCCTCCTTAGTCGCCTCTGGAGTATGAGACAACAAAATAAATATGTGAATCACTTAAGTTGAAACTATTTTCACGTTGTTGAATGTGCGACGCTACAGCACCATTGATGGCGCTATACACCACCATAGAGTACGGTGGAATGTGAAATTCACATATTGGTATGAATTTAGATTTTTTTTTTTATTATTATTTCACAAATTCCATGCAAATGTAAAAATAATGGAGATCATCAAACTACTCATCCCACACACACCCGTTCGTTCATGCTCACACACACGCACACAGTTAGTCAGTCATTGTATGACGATAAAAAAATGAAGATGATGGGGCAGATGACGACTCTACAGTGACGATAATGATGAAAATAATGAGCAAGATGATAACAATCGTGATGATGAAAGGAATCATCATAAATGTGAATGGATAAAAAAGTGTAAACGACCACAATCCTACGAGTTCTACAATGGGTAGTAATAAAATAAATAATAACACCCTGTAAAAATATGGAATGATGATATTACACCGAAGAGGCATGCCTTAAGTTTTATACGAATGTCGATTGTGTGCGTATGTATGTGTGTGTGTGTGCGTTATATGATATGATGATGTGACAAGGTATTACAGAATGGCATGGTGGATGATGCCAGTGAAAGAAAACCTCATCTGCCAATGAATGAAAAAGAAAACAAAATCCTGGTTAAATATTATATGGCATCTCAAGGGAGGAAGGATGTTGAAATTAATGAATACGAATGAGGATATGGAATATAAAACATAAAAATAAAATAATTAATAAGGCTGCGTTTACATTGAAATTTGAATGATCTGGATTTAACTAAATGCAAAAACAAATCCTGTCCGTTTACACTGCGCTTTTGGGGATTTAAGTGACATACCCAATGTACATGCGTATGCAAGAATGTGCATATCACACACAACCATACACAATTCTTGAAAAAAGTAGCATATTTTAGTACTTTTATCGATTATTCAGCCATGAAATCAGTCTTTTTTGGGATTTTAAAATAAATCCTGTAGCAATGGGATTTTTTTTTGGTATGGTCACACCTGCAAAAAAATGAAGGATTTAGAACTTAACTCTCGAAAAGACCATAAATCCGGATTTAGGGGCCAATGTAAACGTACTTTAAAACTAAGAAAAATTAAAACCAGTAAGAAAGGGCAAAAGTCAGGCGGTGCCGACTGTATAATACCCTACACCTACCCTATAAGTACAATGTGGGAGCTATATCCAATTCTGAACTAATTTTGATGGCTATCGGCGGATATTGTGGTAGTTGTCAAGGAAGGCGTTGTACAAAGTTTTGGCAAGATTGGTCAATAAATGCGCTTGCAGTGGCTCTAGAAGTGAAAATCGGGCGATACATATATATGACACCTATATCTAAATCTGAACCGATTTCTATGAAATTCACCAGTAATGTCGAGAGTCATTAGAAAATCCTTCCTGCCAACTTTCGAGAGAATCGGTTAACAAATGAGCACTTTATTGCAATATTTCTCAAAATCGGACGAACATATATATGAGAGCTATATCTTAATCCGAACCGATTTGGAGCAAACTTTTCAGATATTATGGTAGTTGTCAAGGAAAGCGTTGTACAAAGTTTTGGCAAAATTGGCTTGCAGTGGATTTCGAAGTGAAAATCGGGCGATACATATATATGACACCTATATCTAAATCTGAACCGATTTCTATGAAGTTCACCAGCAATGTCGAGAGCCATAAGAAAATCCCTCATGCCAAATGGAATGAGAATCGGTTAACAAATGAGCACTTTATTGCAATATTTCTCAAAATCGGACGAACACATATATGAGAGCTATATCTTAATCCGAACCGATTTGGAGCAAACTTTTCAGATATTATGGTAGTTGTCAAGGAAAGCGTTGTACAAAGTTTTGGCAAAATTGGCTTGCAGTGGATTTCGAAGTGAAAATCGGGCGATACATATATGACACCTATATCTAAATCTGAACCGATTTCTATGAAGTTCACCAGCAATGTCGAGAGCCATAAAAAAAACCCTCATGCCAAATGGAATGAGAATCGGTTAACAAATGAGCACTTTATTGCAATATTTCTCAAAATCGGACGAACATATATATGAGAGCTATATCTTAATCCGAACCGATTTGGAGCAAACTTTTCACCAGCAATGTCGAGAGCCATAAGAAAATCCCTCATGCCAAATTTCGAGAGAATCGGTTAACAAATGAGCACTTTATTGCAATATTTCTCAAAATCGGACGAACATATATATGAGAGCTATATCTAAATCTGAACCGACTTGGAGCAAACTTCTCAGATATTATGGTAGTTGTCAAATAAAGCGTTGTATAAAGTTTTGGCAAGATTGATCAAAAAATGTGATTGCAGTGGCTCTTGCATTGAAAATCGGTCGATACATATATATGGCAGCTATATCTAAATCTGAACCGATTTCTATGATATTCACCAGTAATGTCTAAAATTATAAGCAAATCCCTCCTGCCAACCTACGAGATAATCGGTTAACAAATGAGCACTTTATTGCAATATTTCTCAAAGTCGGACGAACATATATATGGGAGCTATATCCAAATCTGAACCGATTTCAAGCAAACTTGTCAGATATTGTGGTAGTCGTTGAGGAAAGCGTTGTGCGAAATTTTGGCAAGATGGGTCAATAAATGCGCTTGCTGTGACTCTAGAAGTGAAAATCGGACGATATATATATGTGAGAGCTATATCTAAATCTGAACCGATTTCCATAAAATTCATCAGTAATGTCGAGAATAAAGAAGCAATTCTTCCTGCAAAATTTCGAGAGAATCGATTAACACGTGACCATTTTATTGTATTATTACTGCAAATCGGACGAATATATATATGGGAGCTATATTTAAATCTGAAGCGATTTTTTCCAATTTCAATAGGCTTCGTCTCTAGGCCAAAAAACATGCCTGTACCAAATTTTACGACGATCGGATGAAAATTTCGACCTGTATTTTGTACACAAATTAACATGGACAGACAGACATACAGTAGTGGTATTATTGGGTTGCCCAAAAAGTAATTGCGGATTTTACATATAGTCGGCGTTGACAAATTTTTTCACAGCTTGTGACTCTGTAATTGCATTCTTTCTTCTGTCAGTTATCAGCTGTTACTTTTAGTTTGCTTTAGAAAAATAGTGTAAAAAAGTATATTTGATTAAAGTTCATTCTAATTTTTATTAAAAATGCATTTATTTTCTTTTAAAAAATCCGCAATTACTTTTTGGGCAACCCAATATAAGTCAAATCGGGAGATCCGTTTCCATGGGAGCTATATCAGTATATAGACAAACAGTACTTAGCCATGTTGATGAATTCACAACAGAACACTACATGCCACATTTCAGCCAAATCGGACAAAAATTCCGGCTTCCAGGGGATCAAGAAGGAAATCGGGAAACAGGTTTTTATGGGAGCTATATCAGGTTATAGACCGATTTTAACCGTACTTGGCACAGAAGTTAGAAGTCCCAACAGAATACTATATGGAAATTTTTAGCCAAATCGGACAAAAATTGTGGCTTCCAGGGGCTCAAGATGTCATATCGGGAGATCGGTTTGTATGACAGCTATATCAGGTTATAGACCGATTTTGACCGTACTTGGCACAGTTGTTGGAAGTAATTTTTATTTAAAAGAGGACGTCGTAAAAAATCTGATGTTTATTGGGGTGTGTATTACACGGCTCAAGGAATACAATGAGATTACCAGAGCGCCAAAACGTACCTCTTGGAAGCTTTTCTGCGAACAGGTCGATAGCGTTGATAACGCCGCCAAGATAAAAAAGTTGCTCTCAAAAATCCATTTCTACATTGAAACTTTAGTAGACGATATGGGAGTGAGAGCAGAGACATCGGAGGACATGTTGAGGTTTTTGATGAAATCCCATTTTCTGCACGTACGACGGGACTCACGGAGACATTGGTATCTTGGAATAATGGGTCGAAGGTTTATAATTACGGAATTTATGGTGAAGAAATATTTGGGGAGCTTCAAACCATTTAAGCCACCCGGATCTGATGGAATATTTCCGGCGCTACTACAGAAGGACATCCAGCGAACTGCTCAAATACAAACATTATGCCGATGTCAAGGGAAGCTCGGTGGAGACTGTCCTGCACGAGGTTGTGCATAAAAGAGAAATATCCTTCGATGCCAAAACTATCGGTATGCATTGACAGCGATGGGGCTTTTAACAATGTGCGGACCGACACACTGACCAGTACCGGGTGGACCCGGTCCTTAGAGACTGGATAAACCATATGCTAAAGAGCAGTTGAATAAATTGTGTGTCCCATAACCATAAGGCAGAAGCACAAGGCACTTCACAGGAGCCTCACCATTATCAGGCTGGAACCACAGTTCCAGGGGCTCCTGCCACACCTTTGGTAACAGATCAAAGTCTCCGGTGAGACTTCGTAGCTTTAAAAAGACTACTACCAGTTGATCCCCAGGCACTTCCGGACTGGTCACCTAGGAAAAGGAATCGCCCTAAGCCAACCTAACAGCCAGCATACACAAACAGGATATGGCAGCCCTCACAAACAGCATATGGCAGCCCTCACGGGCTTCGCCACACATATCAGCTCCAATATGGGACTCAACAATCAACGGGGCCACCCTCACGGATGGCCGATCACAACCAATCCCATGGCAGCCGGTTGTACATACCGGATTGACCCGATGAATTCCTTCATCAACAAGGGCTGCCGCCTCAGAGTACAACACACTGCTACAACAAAAACAACCGATCACAACAGCAAAAGCAACGGGAAACAACAAAGAGCAAACATTGCAGCAGCAACATGGGCAAGACAGGTGCCAGGTCATGTCATGCACAGCAAAAAATCACTCGGTGGAGCCAGTATAGCAACACCTCATAATGGGGAACTAGACTGTATTCATGCCTTCACTAAGTCTTGCCGTCTCTTAATAAATGGTACCCGGGAAAAAGTGGTCAGCTTTGCAACAGTCGTCTCGTCTTCAAGGGGCCTACTGACATCCCACACCGCCTCGCTAATCCCCTTCGCACCTAAAACTCTAATATGTGCATAGTACGGGCACTCCGTCAATACATCCCTCCAGTTCTCAGGTCGCCCACAGGGGCACAAATCAGTCGTGGACAAGTTTTTCTGATGCGGAAAGGCATTAAAGGAGTCATGTCCCGTCAGTACGTATGAAGCCCAGACGTAGTCCGAAGCCAAAGTCCGCGATGTCTTGTACGAAAGCAATTCCGTGCCACACAGGCGCTCCAAATAGACCATCATATGTACACCGAACAGCGCGAAGACAAAGACCCCAATCACTTTTCAAAACATGCTTAACCATTCCGGCTACTCCAGTCACCTTCTCTTTTACTCGATCCAAAGGGACCAGGAAATCCATTCTCTCCGAAACAGTCACTCCTAGATATTTTACGAGCGCTACGTTTCTTATGGTAGCTTCGCCAGATTGAATTGAGCGTGGACGATTCCGCGACAAGATGCCCTTAATCTATATTTTCACAGTTTTGTCCTCCACGAGCAATGCGCATGGCCAGCTCACAGCGAGCTTCCAGCGCAAGTCGGGAATCTCCCTCAACCAGGATGACCAGGTCATCCGCATATGCACTGATTCGTTCAAGGACAGTCGCCACACAGGAGCTCCATAAGTTTGCTTACGCAACTTATGAAGCGCTTGTGTGCCAAATAAACCACCAAGAGGAATTTCGGAGACATCATTAACGCAGCAGCAGCTAGCATTATACCAGTCGGTCGAATACCCCACATGCGGCTCAATATTCCGGTGCAGGCAGTGGTACTCACAGACGAGCGTGATGGGATTCGTTGTACGGATCCCACTAACCCCAGAATCAACGAGCTGAATCTGGAAACAAACAGGATAATCAACGAACAAAGGCGGAATTTGTGGTTGGAACACAGTCGCAGCATTTTCGGGTCGCACAGGCGCTCCATAAGTTTGCTTGCGCAACTTTTGGAGCGCCTGTGTGGCAAATAGACCACCATATATGGGTCGCACAGCGCGACGACTAAGATCCCAATCACTTCTCAGAACACGTTTAACCGTTCCGGCTATTCCAGTCCATGTTCTCCTTCACCCGATCCAAGTGGACCAATTAACCCATTCTCTCTGAAACAGTCACTCCCAGATATTTTACGAGCGCTCTGTTCCTGATGCTAACTTCGCTAGATCGAATCGCGGGTGGACGATTCCGCGACAAGATGCTTGCGAGCAACATTGTCAAGGATTTGTCCTCTGCGACATCAACAACAATACGATCGCTCCATTCGCGCACATTGCCCATGACCAGATGATTGCGAGTTTCCAGCGCAAGTCTGGAATCTCCTTCAACAAGGATGAGCAGGTCATCCGCATATGTACTGAGAGAGTTTGCTAGCGCAACTTATGGAGCGCCTGTGTGGCAAATAGACCACCATATATGGATCGAACAGCGCGGCGACTAAGATCCCAATCACTTCTCAGAACACGGTTAACCGTTCCGGCTATTCCAGTCATGTTCTCCTTCACCCGATCCAAGTGGATCAATTAACCCATTCTCTCTGAAACAGTCTTCCAGATGTTTTACGAGCACTCTGTTCCTGATGCTAACTTCGCCAGATCGAATCGTGGATGGTCGATTCCGCGACAAAATGCCCTCAAGCAATATTGTCAAGTTTTTGTCCACCGTGACATCAACAACAATACGATCGCTCCATTCGCGCACATTGCCCATAAACAGCTGATTGCGAGTTTCCAGCGCAAGTCTGGAATCTCCTTCAACCAGAATGAGCAGGTCATCGCATATGTACTGATTTTGAAGGACTTAGCGATAAGTCCCAACAGTGGATCCATTATAAGATTCCATACCGTATCGCTAGCACCAACCACGCAAGCTTTTCTATCACAGCAGTAACTACGCCAAAGAGAAAGTTCCCGACAACCTATTTCGCCTAATCTTGTGAGTACACTACGCCGTGAAAAGTGATTACCTTGCACGCGCCTTTGAAATCGACAATATGCCAAGGACATATAAGGCGCTCGACTCTCTCAGACAGCTTGGTCAAATATTTGATTAATCTAAACGAATCTTTGGCTCATTCGCATCAAGCCTCCCAATAAACCAGACAGCAATGAGCCTTTTATTATTCCAAGCCATCGAAGAGCGTATTAGTCCGCCAGAGAAAGCCGATGGCCCAGACAAATTATAGGCATGAGAAGATAAAATAGATTCGGCCTTGTCCTTAAGACTCGAACTAGAGCAGTCGTTTGTCAGCTAATGGAACCTGGAAGAGCCGCTCCATCAGTCGAGTTCTTACTACCTGACAACATGCTACGGCCTTTATGAAAAACCGATGTTTCTTTAATAAGTGAACAAATTTATCATTCCCCGAAACTTTTGCTCTTTTGTTTTGTTTTTTGTTTAATGCCCATTTGTGAATTCTTGACTAGCAAAGTATTGATTAATTTTCGGCATTCTTCTTTCACCTTTCTCATCTTTGTTTTTTTTTTTAATATTTTCAGAAAAGTGGACAACGCATGAAGTGCTCGGCATGCCAATTAATTGCGCATCAAAATTGCATTCCATTAGTCAATGAAAAGACTTCATTAGCTTGTAAGCCAACGTATCGCGATGTCGGTGTCCGACAATACAGGGAACAATCGGTGACCCACCATCATTGGGTCCATCGTAAAATGGAAAAAGGCAAATGCAAACAATGTGGCAAGGTAAGTGTTGTAAGACTATATGTATGTGTGGTATGCCTTAGTGATTACAAACGAACATAATTTACCTATGACAAATTGCAAATGTGCAAACAAAGAAAAATTAAAATGATTGTTCTTTTGCCTCAAATGTAAACTTGACGTAAAATTATTGAATGAAATTAATTTTAAAATTTTTCTTTAAAAAAAAAATTGGCAAAATTTTCTATAGCAACAAAATTTTGACGATATTCTCTATAAATCCGGATTGACCCGATGGAATCCTTCATCGACAAGGGCTACCGACTCAGTGTACGTGTTCGTCTTTTTTTTGTCATGGGAGAGACACATCCCGGGGTGCCTTCTCCGCACGCTTCTGGTCCGTGACGGGATTGAAAAGAACCCCGGATTTTAACTCGGTTTGGTTAGAACCGCCTCCATCATTGGTCGTTGTCGGTGAGGTGTAACCGATTTTGATCTGGCCTTATGCCACTACGGGAGTATAGTCACACTGAATATGTTGCAAGGTGCTGTGCGAACATAGACAGCAGTGGGTCACAAGCGTCGTCGTCGTCGCCTTCTGCGTCCTCGTCGTCAGACTATGTGACCCCCCGACTCCTACCGTGCGGCAATATACGCAACAGTAGCATCCCAGACCCAATATTGCCAGACCAGTGCCGGGAAGTGTATCATTTTTGCTATTGAATTGCAACGGTCTCCGCTCCAGGAGACAAAGCTGACCAACACCTACAGCTTGCACAGTTGTCACGGCTACAATGCAATGTGCTACGTAGGGATCGCTTAAGGAATAGAGGTGGGGCATTGACCTTCGTGATACACCATTCCAGTACAGACCCATCTCGCCTGCGTCTGACGCTAGTGACCTCTACATGGAGTGCATGGGGATAGCAGTCAGGTCCGGTACTGCCGAGATAGAGCTTTACAAAGTGTACATAACGCCGGTTGGTGGCTGTGTCCCAACCAGCCTTTCAATCCCGACTTAAATGGGCCACTATCTGGCCATAATCGCCTGGTTCTAGGAGACTTAAATGCTAAGTACATTTCATGGTTTCCTTCCCTAGGTAACAACCAGCGGGGCATAGCTTTGGCAGATTAGCAGATTGAAGGATCCACGTTTTGCACGGTGAATGAGGATGCCCCCATTAGAATTACGAGGAGGTGTAGCAGCTCGCCAGACATTTCCATTGCATCCCCTGATCTCCTGAGTGACGTATCCTGGCAAGCCGTCATTTCTTTGGAATCAGACCACCTTCCCATAATTTTCTCCAATGACCGACCTCCGGAATTCATAACCTCTGGACGCCGGACGTTAATCAATCACAAGAAGGCCAATTGGGCTGGCTTCAGAGTGTACACTAATAGCCGCATCAGTGAACTGACAACCCCCTCAGATGTGCCCACCCCAAAGTATACCCCAAGTGCGCCCCAATTTCCCGGCAGTGGTACTCGCAGACACTATACAAGACACTGATACTACCCGTGTTGTTATATGGCCCTGAAGCATGGGTACTTGTGAAAGCAGATGAGGCAGTACTTGGAGTATTTGAGAGAAAGATTCTTCGTAAAATATATGGACCAGTTTGCGTTAATGGAGAATATAGGCGACGTTAGCATAGTTACACGCATCAAAATACAACGGCTGCGTTGGCTAGGTTATGTTGTTAGAATGAATGAAGAAGCTCCAGCAAAGAAGTCTTTTGAAGGCAAACACGATGGTACACACAAACCGGGAAGACCAAAGGCCCGATGGAAAGATCAAGTGGTGGGAGACACCTCGAAACTTGGTGTCAGAGATTTTAGAATGAGCGCAGAAGATCGAGGCGCTTGGAACGCTATTCTACGTTCGGCTAGTGGAACAAATATTCTGTCATAGTCAATTAAAGTAAGTAAGTAAGGTACTTGCAGACGAGCGTGAACGGACCCCACTAACCCCAGAATCTCCGAGCTGAATGTTGAAATAAACTGGGTAGTCAACGAACATAAGCGGAATTTGTGGTTGAAGCGCTTGGAGCAATGTAAATTAGGCAACGGTTTTAGGCAAGCTGTGGTCTACTGTTAAGGCACTCTCGACCACCGATAGATGGGATGACAGGACCTCAGTCACTTTTGGCGAAGTAACCGTGACTGATCCGAAGAGAAACGCCAGGTTGTTCAACCGTCGATTTCCATCCCGAGAGTGGCAGCGCAAGGAGGAGCACCATCCGCCATATTCGTGGTCTCCCAGTCGATGGACAGCCATCACAATTTACCGTGGGCGAAGTTATGAATGTCATCCGAGGCGCTAAATCTTCCAAGGCTTTAGGCCCCGACGGAATTTCTACACTAATGCTGAAGAATCTGGATCAAACTGGAGTTGAGCACCTTACTACTGTCCTCAACCTGTCTTTAAACATTTTTATAAAACCCTATGTCTGGAAAATTGGCAGAGTGATCCCGCTACGAACTCAGAGATCGCACTCTACGAGTCGTTTTAGATGGGTTTTCATCCAATGAATATAAATTGACCGCAGGTGTACCCCCGGGGCTCTGTTCTTTCTCCTGCTCTTTTTCTTAATTTCATCAACGATCTGTTGAGTCAGACATCGAATCCGATCTACTCATTTGCGGATGACAGTAATCTCTGTCATTCGACCATAGTCTTCGAGAGATTGAGGACAAAAGACGGGTTAAGGACGATACACTCTACCAGGATTTGCTGGCCATTTCTGAGTGGGGCCAAATGAATCGAGAAGATTTTAATGAACTGAAGACCCAGCGCTGTTTGATGTCATACAATCGATTCCCTGACCCATTACGATCATCTTTGTCTATTAACGGTATAGATGGTGAGCAATCAGAAACTCTTGATGTTCTGGGCATGAAAATAGAAAGTGATGTCCGTTGGGCTAAACATGTATTTGAAGTGTCGAAAGAAGCATTCAAGTGCTCAAGCTTCCTTAAACGATGCACGAATTACTTCACTCCTTCTCATCTTCTTAACATCCATACCACTTTCATAAAGCCGAAAATGGAGTACAACTCACATGGGTATGGGTTGGAGCTTCAAAATCATCCCAAGAGCTACTGGGAGGGGGGATGGCGTTGATTGGAGACAGTGGGGTATTCAACTCTATTGTGCCCTTGAACATCGTCATTATGTGAGTTGTTTGGCGCTGTTCTATCGGTACTTTCATGGTGTGTGTTCATCTGATATTCGTCTTCTTATTCCTGATGCAAGGATGTTTGTCAGGGATACTGGACGTTCCAGGAACTCACACCCCTTTGAAATTGATTGGCCAGCGGATCGCACAATGCATTATAGAGAGAATTCTTATTTCGCCCGAACCATTCGTATGTGAAATCGATTTCCGGCTAATGTTTTTCCCATCCACTATGACATCTATGAATTCTTTTTATGTATTTTCCTTGTCCTTGTCTATGAAATTCAAATATCAAACATATTTCTGTGAAATTCAAAACAATTTTATACTCTATTGGAATTTTTCCCATTTATCTAATTTATTTTTAATTAAAAAAAATTTGTAATTTAATACCGAAAAAAAAAATATTGACTTGTGGCCCATGGGGGGATCGAACCCGCGACCTTCGCGTTATTAGCACGACGCTCTAACCAACTGAGCTAATGGGCCAGTTGTGTTGCTTAGAGCAAATCGATACCAGCACCTCTGCGCATGAAACATCCAAGACACACACCCAAATGCCTGCCTTCCACAAAAGTGTGACGGGTAATTGGAGGGTATTCACTTCAGCTGTCTATTTATAGCACAGACACATTTTATAGCTTGTCAAAACTGGCAGTAGGAGTGTGACAAGAAAATCAATGGCTAGCAGACGAAAAGACTGACAACACATTCGCACAAACATCGAAGCGTATAAAAATAAACTGGCACGGAAGGGCTTATGGATGATGACGAGTGATTGTTTATTTTGAAAAGCAAAATAAAATAAGCATCTTTTTGTCTTCGCAATAAGTATGGAATAATAATAAAATTTTGCAAAGAAAGCCAGGCGATGAATAATGAATGAATGTGGATGGCAGAGTAGCCAAGCCTATCAAAAAAAAAAGAGAAAACAAGCATTTAAGGCAAAATATTGGTTTGCCCAAAAAGTAATTGCGGATTTTTTAAAAGAAAGTAAATGCATTTTTATTAAAACTTAGAATGAACTTTAATCAAATATACTTTTTTTACACTTTTTTTCTAAAGCAAGCTAAAAGTAACAGCTGATAACTGACAGAAGAAATAATGCAATTACAGAGTCACAAGCTGTGAAAGAATTTGTCAACGCCGACTATATGAAAAATCCGCAATTACTTTTTAGGCATTAAAGTTCATTCTAAGTTTTATTAAAAATGCATATACTTTCTTTTAAAAAATCCGCAATTACTTTTTGGGCAACCCAATAGTTGCTGGCGTTCGATAAGAGGTCGATAAGTACTTTAACAGGGGTCATAACCGGATACTGTGCCATAGGCCGCATGGCGGCGCGCATGGGGATACCGCACAATGACTTCTGTAGGTGTTGCCTCGATGAAGATGAGGAGGAGACTTGCTTTGTTGCTGTCCCGATCTGCGGAGACATAGGCTTACTTTTCTGGGGAGCCGTTTCTTCTGTGATCTGGGCGAACGTACCTCTGGTATCTCTGCTGAGATTTGTTGAGGGAACAGTATGGTTCCGAAGGGGTAGGTCCGTGCTTGCGTAGCGAAGGGCGGTTCTTCACCTCCCGCTCCGGTTTTCTCCACTCCTCCTGTCTTTTGTCTTTTTCATTTTATTCGTGTATAACCTTTAGTACGAGGTCTCACATTTTCCTCCCTTTCTCTCTCTAGGGTACCACAATGGGCCCAACTGGCCTCCGAGTGAACTCACCTTTGGTGGGCGACCCATTCAACCTAACCTAACCTAGCTGAACTTTGGCATGAGGGATTTTGTTATGACTTCCAACAATTGTGCAAAGTGTGGTTTAAATCGGTTTATAACCTGATATAGCTCCCATATAAATCTATCTGGTATCTTGATTTCTTAAGTCCCTAGAGGGCGCAATTCTTATCCGATTTGGCTAAAATTTTGCATGAAGTGATTTGTTATAACTTCCAGCAACTATGCAAAGTATGCTTCAAATTGGTTCATAACCCGATATAGATGCCATATAAACCTAACTGGGATCTTGACTACCTCAGCCACTAGAGGGCGCAATTCTTATCCGATTTGGCTAAAATTTTGCATGAAGTGTTTTGTTAAGACTTCCAACAACTGTGCAAAGTATGCTTCAAATCGGTTCATAACCTGATTTAGCTCCCATATAAACCTATCTGGGATCTTGACTACTTCAGCCACTAGAGGGCACAATTCTTATCCGATTTGGCTGAAATTTGGCACAAAGTGTTTTGTTATAACTTCCAACAACTGTGCTAAGTATGGTTCAAACCGGTCTATCAACTTAAACTTCAAATTCATAGTCAAGGTGTACTTGTATCCCAATTTTGAGAGCTTTAGTTCATTTCGTTAGGAAAGTACCATTTGGTACTTTTGAGTACCTAAACATACGAATAAAATATATCTTCTATTTCTTCAAGGTACCAATAACACCACAATTAGTACATTTTCTTCCACATGTCGTATGTTTGTCAAGACTGCGGTAATGTCAGTCAATAAGCTTTTTCGTACTATTTTGCACTTTTGGTACCAAAACGTACGAATTTTGAGGGATCATTTAGTCACCCATCATATATTTCCTTCTTTTACATACATGCCAAATTTGAGACCTCTAGCTCCATCTGTAAAGAAAGTACCAAATGGTACCAAAATGTCGAGTTGTGAATAGGTTATTTAATCACCTACCCTATTTTCTCCAGTTGTACCCGCATGCTAAATTTTAGATCTGTAGCTCCATTGGTAAAGAAAATAGTACCAATTTTTTACCAATATGTACGAATTTTGAATAGACCATTTAGTAACCCATCATATATTTCTTAGTTGTTCCCACATGCCAAATTTCAGACCTCTTGCTCAATCTATGAAAAACGTACCAAATGGTACCAATTTTAGTACTAAAATGTGCAAATGGTGAATATATCATTTAGCCTCCCATCATGTAGCTCTTAGTTGTACCTACTTGACAAATTTCAGACCTCTAGCTCCATCTGAACAGAAAGTACCAAATGGTACCAAAAGGTACTATTTTTTTCAAAGAACATTTAGTAGACTTTCATATATTTCTTAGTTGTATCTACATGCCAAATTTCAGACTTTAAGCTCCATCTGAACAACAAGTACAAAATGGTACGAATTTTGGTAACAAAATGTACGGAATTTGAATAGATCATTTAGTCATCCATCATTTATTTCTTAGTTGTACCCACATGCCATATTTCGGACCTCAAGCTCCATCAATAAATAAAGTACCAAAAAGTACCCATTTTGGTACCGAAATGTTCGAATGTGAAAAAACCATTTAGTCGCCCATCAAATAATCCTAAGTCTTACCCATGTGCCAAATTTCAGACCACTAGCTTTATCTGCACAGAAAGTACCAAATGGTACCAATATTGGTGTCAAAATGTAAGAATTGTAAAAAGATCACAGTCACTCATTATGTTTTTCCTAGTTGTACATGCATGTCAAATTTCAGATCTCCAGCTCCACCTGTAAAAAAAGGACCAAATGGTACCAATTTTGGTACCAAAATATGCGAATTTTGAACAGATCACTTAGTTACCCATCATATATTTAGTAGTACCTATGTGCCAAATTTCAGACCTCTACCTCCATCTGAAATGAAAGTACTAAATGGTAACACTTGCGGTACTAAATGTACGTTTTCTCCTGTTACCAGTACTATTTTTCTATTTTTTTTTTTGTTTTTTCTTTTTACCCTCATCCTTTTCACCAGATGCCTTTTAAGTCAAAATTCTACCTCTATCCATCCGCCCTGTACAAAGTTCAGCCATTTCGTACCTTTTTGGTACTTTTTTTAGTACTTAAATATAAAAATTTCTAAAAAAAATCTTCACCCAACTAAGGTTGCCATAGTGTACCTAAGTTCCAAAATTCTGAGCTTAGTTCAAGTTACAAAGAAAGTACCACAAAGTACCAATAGCGGTACTAAACGTACTATTTCTCCCATTTCCGGTACGATTTTGAGAAATTTTTGTCACCAAATCTTTGAGACGTTCCTTAATTTGAGCTCAAGAACATAACTCTAGCCCTTTCCGTTCGCGCTGGGAAAATATGTACCATTTCGTACTTTTTGGTACTTTTTAGTACCTAAACGTACGAATATTACAAAATCCAATCTTATCCCGTGCAAAAATATCTCCCAAAAAAGATGGTTTATGAGCTCTCATGTAAAATATGTAAATGGTACCCAAACTAAATTTGAGGCACAGAACAAGTCTTGGAGACCTAGTGTGAGAGAGAGATACACCCAAAACCACCCAAGGGACACGTGGACAATATGATACTCAAATGAAAAGTATTTGAGAATAGATTTTACACAAATTAGGTAAAGTCAAAAGATTTAGTCACATCCCAAGGGGACACGTGCTCCACAATACACCACATTCCAGAAAGCTAACCTAATACTCTAGTCACAACAAATATCATTTCCTAGAAAACCAACTACAAATAGAAAGTATTTGTCAAGGGGAAGCATAATGGACGTATGCAGAAAACAGCCGCTCACCTACAGCTTAATTTCTATTAAAATCTATAAACCTTACAAATGACCCTCCCCTGTGACAGTGAAGATGCTTTAATATACACACACCAGTATGTGTGTGTTTTTCCCTATGCGGTCTTAAATGCAGGATTTGTATGCATGCCAACACTGACAGCATCTAAAATCCGATAAAATACCTGAATAATGCTGCTGCTGTGTTTAAGAGCATCAGAGAATGCGAAACTCTTTGCGAATGCATTATCGAGAATATTTTACGATAATGGGAGAATATAGCGAATATGTAGTTGATATGTAGAATATCCCGGCAGACCCAACGTCTATCATGACATTGTTATAACAAAGAAAAATGTGATGTGACCAAACATTGGAGCATCAATGTCTGAAGAGACCTTGTTGGTCATCGAAGACAAATTTTGGAGAAATTTTGGAATATTGTCATTAATGAATATGTGAGGGACACTGTCATCTATATATTCACCGATGACATGTTCGTTCACAATGTCGCTTAAAATGTCATGCATGATTTTCGCGACAACTATATGTCAATGTCATCAATGATTTGTAAGGGCTGTCGGCTATATGTGTTCAGCGGTTTAACAAGGTCATGCACCCTTTTTTTAAGACGTCTTTACGACGCAGCCTGCTGTTTGAATGGAGGAAAAAACAATCAAAACAAAGTATGAGGCAGCCACTGTGGCTATGAGACTTAAGGCGATGGGAGAATGGATAGGAGCAGGTGCAATAATCGAGGCGACGATAGGAAACCTGTAGGGAATGGAAGAGCTTTCCAATCGGATACCAAAGCTGACACTTGAGGTCGAGTGCGAGGCACTGCTGCCATCGGTACAGTCTTATTAACGCGAGGACGTCGAGTGTGATCATCTTTACGGACAGTAAACTGGCTTTCGGTATGGTTTCGAACACTCTTGGAGTGTAAGAATGAGATTAACGCCTTCTCTGAGGATGGTACGCTCCGCATCGCTTGGGTGCCGGATCATAGCGGAGTAAGAGCGATTAAAAAAAACAGACGATTTGGCAGTGATGGTCAGAGCACTGATTGGTTAAACCGAAGAAACTGTCGATAGGACGACGAAAATCCTATGATGATATTCGGATCGTGAGACGACAATACTATTACTGAAATGAAGTAAGAAGGTCAGTATAGCTGCCGGTATCATAACGGTACACTCAGCTTGAACAAAGATAGCAAGTGTTAGCATATATAGGGCATGTGGGGAAGATGATGAGAAGTTGAAGCATTTCCTATGCCATTGCCTGGCTTTCACGGCTGACAGCACCGGTACTTAGGTGTGGAAAAATTGAAATTTTGCACACATACTTCTTGGGCCAAATCGGTCCATGTTATGATACAGCTGCTATATAAAACGATCTCCCGATTTGACGTTTTGATCTTCTAGATGGCGCATTTCTTCTCCGATTTATACAAGGTGTTCTGCGCCAAGTATGGTCCAAATCGGTTCATAACCTGATAAAGCTGCCATATAAGCCGATCTTGGATCTTGACTTCTTGACCCTCTAGAGGGCACAATTGTCCGTCCGATTTGGCTGAAATTTTGTACAAGGTGTTTTGTTTTTACTTCCAACAACTGTGCTTAGAATGACTCAAATCAGTTCATAATCTGATATAAGTGTCATATAAACCGATTGAGCCTCTAGATGGCGCAATTACCACCCGATTTGGCTGAAATATTCCACGTAAAGTTTTGCAATGATTTCGAACAGCCTTGCCAAGCATGGTTTAGATCGGTCCTTAACATGATAAAGTTCCCATATAAACCGATCGGCCGATTTGAATTATTGACCCTCTAAAAGGCGCAATTATTATCCGAAGTGCAGTCTGTTTCAAGCAGAGATCCTTGCAATTAAGGAAGTGGTGAGATGGCTAAGATATAAGGTCATAACGAAAGGCTTCGGGTTAACCAAGTTTATTGACCGCAGTCCTCTGGCCTTCACCGCCAAATCGTCTGCCCTTTCATTCCCACTTACTCCGTTATGGCCCGGCAACCAAACGATGCGGATCATGCCATCCTCAGAGAAGGCGTCAATCTCCCTCTAACACTGCAAGACAGTTCGTGACCTTACCATCCTGGTTGCTATTGCACTTATGGACATTTTGCTGTTCGTAAAGATGTTCACACTTAATGACTTTCGCATTCCGTGATCGCCCGGATCTCCGCTTGTAGGACCGTATTATGGTCAGGCAGTCTAAAACAGTACTCAGTCCCTGGGTTCTCAATGTAGACCCCCAGGCCCACGCTGTCCTCGAGCTTTGATCCATCCGTGTAACATTATCTTCCAGATGACAATACTAGGGTTCCGTAAATCCAAGATTGTGCCGTTGGTAGCAGTGCCTCGCACTCCACCTCAAGCGTGGTCTCAGGTATCCGATCGGAAACCTCCTCTCTTTCTTCCAGGTTTCCTATCGTCGCCTCGATTATACCACGATGGTATGACCTGCTCCCATCCTCAATCCATTCTCCCATTGCCTTAAGTCTCATAGCCGCAGTGGCTGCCTCACACTTAATCTGTATGTCAATGGGCCGGATATCTAGAATAGTCTCCAATGTCCTAGTGAGCGTGGTCCTCATTGCTCCGCCTATGCAAAGACAACATGTTCTCTGAACCTGTTGTATGGTCCTTATGTTGCACTTTTTCCTCCATAGCAGTCCACCAAACTACTGAGGTGTAAGTAAGTATTGGTCTAATCACGCTCCCGTAGAGCCAATGGACTTCCCTCGAATTCAGGCCCCATTTCGTCTACTTAGCCCAACATCTGTGAGCCTTCTCAGTACGCTCCTAAATGTGACACTTTCAATTCAGTTTCCTGTCCAAGATCACACCTAAGTATTTGACTTTGTTAGATATCGAAATCGTTTCGTTGAGGAAACGTTGTGCGTCAACGTTTCGTCGTGAACAGACACATTTCAGTCTTCTCTGGGTTAACATTAAGACCTCTGGGTTTAGCTTTGCCATATGCACTACACTTTCGGCCCTTCTGCATAGGTGTGGTTCGAAACCTTACGGATTCTGGTTCGGATCCTTACCCCTTAGAAATACTACAACATCGTCTGCGTAGCAGACGGGTGCAAACCCCTCCTCAGTCAGCATCCGTAATAGGTCATTTATGGTGGTCACCCATAGGAGTGGCGATAAAATGCCCGCCCTGTGACGTTTCTTGTGCCACGTTCTCCCTTACATTTATGCCATGGGACACACAATTTATCCACCTGTTAATAAGCATATGATTTATCCAGTCTCTAAGGACCGGGTCCACCCAATACTGGTCTATGGATTGGATCAGTGTGTCGGTCCTCACATTGTTAAATGCCCCCTCGATGTCAATGCATACCCGCAGTGTGTGCGTTGTGGAATCGAAGGATTCTTCTATTTTATGTACAACTTCGTGCAAGGCAGTCTCCACCGACTTTTGCTTGGCAAAGGCATGTTGTTTGTATTTGAGTAGTTCGCTGGATGTCCTACTCTTTATCATGATATCCACTATGCGTTCCATGGTTTTGAGTAGAATTGACGTAAGGCAGGCCTTTGGTGTCGCATAACTTGCCGGGCCGGGCTAGAGTAAAAATACCCCCCTTCCCTCCTGCCAGGTGGTCGGAGTATATACAAGTCCCAGGCACGCTGTGAAAATTAAGGCCAGATGGGGCGCCAAATGGTCGTCTCCTTCAAAAAAATTATGGACAATTTTATCAAAATAATTTTTCTAGAGAAAATTTTTCAAAAAAAAATTGTGATCTTATTGTTCTATAAAAAACTTTTCTATAGAAAAGTTTGTCAAAAAAATCTTTATAGAAAATTTTGTCAAAATTATATTTTTTTGTCTATGAAAAATATTTTCAAAATTTTATTTCTAAAAAAAATCTCAAAATTGCTATACAAATTTTTCTCAAATTCTTTTTCCTATATAAAATTTTGTAAAAAATAAATAGCACATTCAAATTTCTTATTACTGTGAGCTTTCTCATTTTGATTTTTACCATTATTCAGCTTTATTGCTAAGAAATAAAAGTCGTATTTCTGTAAGGTAACGCATGGCGTATAAGTTATATTAATATGATATGACAGTAGTGCGTATGAGGTATATACCAAGTTAATGCACCCTAAAAGTAAAGTATACGCCACCAGGCACAATAAAAATCTTATTTAGAAGCAATGACAGTGTGATATATTATCAATATTTATCACATACATATGTATGTAGCTACTAAATACCTTCCATCTTCAACGGAAAAGACGAGTAGAACAAAAGTATTGAGGGAAAAATCACAGCACTCTGCTAAAACAAATTATCCCCCTATCAAGAAACCGCAAACACTTTACGACCATTAAAAAAAAAACTATATGAAAGAATTGCTTTGGTGGTGCCACCGAGGATTTGCAGTTTTCTTTTTTTTTTCTTTCTTCGTGCTGTAAATGTGTGAGACTAATAAGAAATGAAGTCCCTTCTCTACGCATGGGGGACATTGCAGTGCACACTCATGAAGGCGGCAGCACTTCAATGGCATCCACACTGAATTACAATCAAATAATAATAAAATTGGTTCACACCCCAGCTTTGAGACGATATGGGACTTCAAGTGTTGTTATTTTTTTTCCTATATGTGAAGTAGAAAAAAAAGAAAATTCAGTTGCTTTGCCACTTACCTTGCGATGTTGTTTGTCTATTTGACTCTGGTATAGAAATGAGTTTTCACCAAAGGGCATTTTTTCCCACTTCAAGGACATGTAATCTTCTCTATATATGTGCTTTTTTACACTGTTCTTGCAACACGTATTGAATTGGTAGCACACTGTTGCACCCATGATGTTTGTTGATGTTAACTCCTTACAATATTCATTTGCAGGTATGTGACTTTTCTTCACAAAGCTGTGAGCTGAAAGATATAGAAAAGAAAATTGTTAAAAAAAAAATGAAACTCTTCTACAAAAAAACAAATGTCTACAGAATCGTTTATTTTTTTATCTCCTTTTAACTTCTTATTCGATTGCAGGCTGTGCAAGGCAAATTATTTGGTTCAAAGGAAATTGTTGCATTATCATGTGCCTGGTGTCACGAGGTCTATCACAATAAGGAGTCATGCTTCAAGGAATCCAAAATTGGTGAAGAGTGTAAAATGGGTAAGTTTTAAACAAATGAAAGTCTTCAAAATAATGCGCTTCCTCCTTTTTCAACCTAAACTTAAATATTTGTGAATTTTTTCATTCGATATCCAAATCGATATTTGGAGGAAGTAAAATTTGTTCTCTCTATGCTCTTTATTTTCTGTAATTTTGTTAAGGCAATGGTGATAATTTGTCTAAGAAACTCATTATTTGCTTTTCTCTATGCCTTTGGCGACAAAGAAACCAATTTAGAACACAAAGATTAATTTAATCAAATGTGAATGATCTTTTAATTAAAATTTCTATTTGTTCATCAAGTATCATGTGTACATCCATGCATTAAGGTTTAAACCAACTTGACGCATTTAAGTGAAATGATGATACCTCAACAAATGTCTGCCTTAGATATGAGACCGACATAGTTTCTTTCAACTACGTCAGTTGAAGCCTATTTCGTATAATTTTATACTCAAGGCTCACTGGTATAGGAAAGTATGCCAAAGGATCAACGTGTGTGGTGACCAGTGTTGCCAACAATAAATTAAATCACAAATTCAAAACTGTGTGGTGTTCATCGCTGTTACGAGAAGCTTAGCTGCGAGCTACCAGGCGCGTCCACTGGTCACGGATAGTGGAATGCTTCATACGGAGTAGCTGCAACGGCAGTCGCCGACAATGAGCGGTATCGAGTGGAGAGTCTAGGTCAGTGAGAGGTAGGCCTGCACCGATTCTTGCACAAATACTGAGTACCTATGATGCTCGATATGACAAGGCCGAGTTATTGGCGCCTTCAAATATCTTCCCGCGGCGATCGGTCCTTTGCATCGGAACGGGCTTGCTCACCTACAGGAGCTTGACGGGGCTTGCCACCTCCACATGAAAATGTGGCTATAACTACAATAACAACATAAATCTGACAAATGTTCTTCAGAAGTCGTCGTATTTAGAAATGGGTTTCGACCGGGTGAATTCCCAACGCTTGGGTATTTATTGGGTAAATACCCAATAAATACCAATTTTGGGTATTTATAATTATGCAGATATCTTGGGTACAAAAACATTTTCCAAAAAATTTTTGATGATTTCGTATTCTTTGTATATAAACCTGACCTTCTGATCAGATTTTAGTTAAATTGGGTTGCCTAAAAAGTATTTGCGGATTTTTTAAAAGAAAGTAAATGCATTTTTAATAAAACTTAGAATGAACTTTAATCAAATATACTTTTTTTACACTTTTTTTCTAAAGCAAGCTAAAAGTAACAGCTGATAACTGACAGAAGAATGCAATTACAGAGTCACAAGCTGTGAAAAAATTTGTCAATGCCGACTATATGAAAAATCCGCAATTACTTTTTTAGGCAACCCAATATATCGCCGCTATATAGACCAATCTCCAGACATAAAGTCTTGAGGCAATAATATGGTAATTTTTCATCCGATTTTAAAGCTCCTTTTATGAGCTCAATACTCTATATCGGGAGATCGGTCTATATGACAGCTACATCTAAATATGATCCGATCTGGACGATGTTCGACACAAAGGTGTAAAGGTCTATCAAAACTCACCTTCTCAAATTTCATTAAAATCGGATGAAAAATAATCCTTTTATGGGCTCAATACTCTATATCGGGAGATTGGTCTTAACAACAGCTATATCCAAATATGGTCCGATTTGGACGATGTTCGACACAAAGGTGTAGAGGTCTATCAAAACTCATTGTTTCAAATTTCATCAAAATCGAATGAAAAATGCTCCTTTTATGGGCTCAATATTCTTTATCGGGACATTGGTCTATATGACAGCTATATCCAAATATGGTCCGATCTGGACGATATTCAACAAAAAAGTTTAGAGGCGTATCAGAACTCGCTGTGACAAATTTTATCGAAATAGGATAAAAAATTATCCTTTTATAGGCTCATTTCACTATTTCGGGAGATTGGTCTATATGACAGCTATATCCAAATATGGCCCGATCTGGACCACATTTGCCTGGAATGGGTAGGGGTCTACCAGAACACTTTATGCCAAATTTCATCGAATTCGGGTAATAAGTGGATCTTTTTTGGCCTCAATACCCTATATAGGGAGATCGGGCGGTCGAACTATAGGACAGCTATATCTAAATATAGTCCGATCTATATTCGGGGTCTACCAGAACTCACTGTGCCAAATTTCATCAAAATCGGATGAAATACTTAAAAGTCCGGAGATCGGTCTATCTAGCGGCTATATATAACTAAGCAAGTATGTTGAAAGTCATGGGAGAAGCCGTTGTACAACATTTCAGCCAAATCGGATAATAATTATGTCCTATGGAGGCTCAAGAAGTCAAGATCCAAGATCGGTTTATATGGCAGCTATATCAGGTTATGACTCGATTTGAACCATATTTGACACAGTTGTTAAAAGTGATAACAAAACACCTCATGCAAATCGGATAAGAATTAAGCCCTCTAGTGCCTCAAGATGTCAAGATTCAAGATCGGTTTATATGGCAGCTATATCAGGTTATGGACCGATTTAAAGCATACTTAGCAGAGCTGTTGGAAGTCATATTGAAACACGTTGTCCAAATCGGATAGGAACTGCGCCCTCTAGACGCTCAAGAAGTCAAGACCCCAGATAGGTTTATATGCCAGCTAATCAGGTTATGGACTAATTTCAAGCATACTCAGCACAGTTGTTGGAAATCATAATAAAACACCTCAGGCAAAATTTAAGCCAAATCGGATAAGAATTGTGCCATCTAGTGGCTCAAGAAGTCAAGATCCAAGATCGGTTTATATGGCAGCTATATCAAAACATGGACCGATATAGCCCATTTACAATCCCAATGGACCTGCACTAATAAGAAGTCTATGCAAAATTTCAAGCACCTTGCTTTACACCTTCGAAAGTTAGCGTGCTTTCAACAGACAGACAGATGGACGGAAGCACATGGCTAGATCGACTTAAAATGTCATGACGATCAAGAATATATATACCTCATGGGGTCTCAGATCAATATTTCGTTACAAACGGAATGATTAAATGAGTATACCCCATCCTATAGTGGGTTGAAGTAGAGAGGCCCGGTGTAAGACAAAATTTTTATACCCACCACCATAGGATGGGGTGCGGCCCTGCAAGCCGCAATTTTTGTCCTCTCTGGCTGAAATTTTGCATGTAGTGTTCTGTTACGACTTCCAACAATTGTGCCACGTACGGTCCAAATCGATCAAGAACCTAATATAGCTCCCATATAAACCGATCTCCCGATTTGACTTCTTGAGCCGCTAGAAGGCGAAATTTCTGTTCGATTTGGCTGAACTTTTGCAAAAAGTGTTCTACTATGACTTCCAACAACTGTGCCAAGTACGGTCAGAATCGGTCAAGAACCTGGTAAAGCTCCCATATAAACCGATCTCCCGATTTGATTTCTTGAGCCCTGGAAGTCGCAATTTTTGTCCGATGTAGCTGAAATTTTGCACGTAGTGTTCTGTTATGACTTCCAACAACTGTGCCAAGTACCGTTTAAATCGGTCTATAATCTGATATAGCTCCCATGTAAACCCATCTCCAGATTTCACTTCTTGAGCCCCTGGAAGCCGTAATTTTTGTCTGATTTGGCTGAAATTTTGTGCATAGTATTCTCGTATGACTTCCAACAACTGTGCCTAGTACGGTTCAAATCGGTTAAGAATATAATATAGCTCCATATAGACCGGTCTTCCGATCTGACTTCTTGTGTCCTTACAAGCCGCGATTTTTGTTCGATTTGGCTGAAATTTTGCACATAGTTGTCTGTTATGACTCTCAACAACTGCGTCAAGTACGTTCAAATTCGGTCTATAACCAGAGGGACTCCCACATTTTAGCAGAATCAATGGTGGTGGGTTCCCAAGATTCCGCCCGGCCGAACTTAAAATAGCTTTAAATACCCGTGTCCGGGGGTCTGTTCGGACAGAAACCAAACAAAATCGATAATTTTTTACTTTAGAGTCCTTCTAGCGTTTAAGTTTTCTTTTTGCGTATTCATAATCTACTCCTTCGAAATACCCATGTCCGTACGGACCCACCAGGGACCAAAAAATCGCGTGATAATTTTTGTTCTTTATAGTCCTCTTATCTACTCCTTCGGAACTTTCATTTGAAACCCATATTGCCTAGGTTATGTGTCAAGACCCAGTAGGTCCTTCATGGGTCCAATTTTTACTCATGCAGTTTAGTAATCTACTCGCTAATATATTTTATTTGATACCCATATTGCCTAGATTGAACAACATCCCCTCACTGGGAGTGGTGGCTTTTTGCCTTTGGCCCAAATATAAATATAAGGGGTCTTGACTTCTTGAGCCTCTAGAGGGCGCAATTCTCCTCTGATTTGACTGAAATTTTGCACGTGGTGTTTTGGTATCACTTCCAACAACTGCGGCGAGTATGGTTCAAATCGGTCCATATTTTGATATAGCTGCCATATAAACCGATCTTGGGTCTTGACTTCTTGAGCCCCTAGAGGGCGCAATTCTCATCCGATTTGACTGAAATTTTGCACGTGGTGTTTTGGTATCACTTCCAACAACTGTGGTGAGTATAGTTCAAATCGGTCCATATTTTGATATAGCTGCCATATAAACCGATCTTGGGTCTTGACTTCTTGAGCCTCTAGAGGGCGCAATTCTTATCCGATTGGAATGAAATTTTACGCGACGTGTTTTTCTATGATATCCAAGAACTGTGCTTAGTATGGTTCAAATCGGTCCATATAAACCGATCTGGGATCTTGACTTCTTGAGCCTCTAGAATGCGCAATAATCGGCTTCTCTCATGACCATCAACATACGTGTCATATGGTCTGAATCGATTAATAGCTTGATACAGCTTCCATATAAACCGATCTCCCAATTTTGCTTCTTGAGCCCCTACAATGAACTGAAATATTACATGACTTCTATAATGTTCAGCATTTATTTATGGTTCAGATCGGACTATAACTGGTTTTGTAATAGTATTTTTTATCCACTAGAAGCCCAAAATGCAAATTTCACATCGATAGATTTATTAGAAATAATTTTGGCCCACCTGCCCATTCAAATGAGACCACTGTGCATCATCTTCCCCACATTTTCTGCGCTATGCTATCACTTGTCGCACCTATTTTGCGTACCGAAAGCTATACTGACCTTCCTCCTTACTCTCCAAGACTTTTCCTGGCCTTACCATCCTGGTTGTTATAACCCTGATGGCCAGTTTACTGCACCTACAGATGTTCACGCCCTGCGTCCACGCGTTAATACCATACCACCTCACGCATTCCGTGATCGTACGGATCTTCGTCTTCAGGATCGTAATATGGTCAGGCAGGCGAAAACAAGAATATGTAAATACCAATCTAAACACTAGCACAATATATGAGACTAATTGTACTTCGTCATAAGTGACTATGTGATTCAATGCAAATAACGCAGATTTCAACACACCCTGTTGCAAAATAAGGTATATCACCCTCAAATCACAAACCAATATTTAAAATTTACGTTGAAAATCTCCAAACCTTTATCAATGTAATAAAGAGAGTGGATTAGCTATTTAAAGGTCAGTTATAACTTTTGTCATGGACATTTTTATCACTTCATTGTCATCCATTCTAGCGCAACCACTGGAATTGATGGCAGCATCAAATTTTGTGGACTTGTTTACATATTCCATGCATAAACTAATCAATTTTGGAAAAGTGGGGAGAGAGAGAGAGAGATAGGTTTTAAAAAATGCATGATTTGTGGTATGGTGATGCAAACTGCTCATCACACAGTGGTGCAGTGGTGGGGGTTTGGTTCCTAAAATGTCATTGCCACAACCATCATGCGCTTTAGAATACAAATGTGGTGTCATAAGTTAGTGAAGCTCTTCTGTCACACCTTTCCGACAATATCAACGCTATGTGGAACAACAAAAAATGGAAATGTTTAAATTTGCATAGCTCTCAGATACTCTCAGCTACCAACTTTTCTACACTCTACCAATGTTGCATTTGGCATGTGAGCGATGTACTTGCATATGTTTTGCCATGAGTTATGGTCATACAAATAAATGAATGTCACCATCCCAGTTATGGACAGCTGTTATTATACTTTGCCATAAAAATGAGTTTTGCATAGCAAATAGTTTCTAGAACTAAAAGCCATTTTTTAAGCAAAACATCCTTACACTGACAAAAATTTACTTGAGAAAATGCTATATATTGGCTTGCCCAAAAAGTAATTGCGGATTTTTCATATAGTCGGCGTTGACAAATTTTTTCACAGCTTGCGACTCTGTAATTGCATTCTTTCTTCTGTCAGTTATCAGCTGTAACTTTTAGCTTGCTTTAGAAAAAAAGTGTAAAAAAAGTAGATTTGATTAAAGTTTATTCTAAGTTTTATTAAAAATGCATTTACTTTCTTTTAAAAAATCCGCAAATACTTTTTGGGCAACCCAATACTATGCTATGCAAATACAAAACGTGGTAGAGTTCGGCCGGGTCCTTTCTTGGGAACCCACTACCATAGAATCTGCTTAAAATTTACCCAAAAACGGCACGAAAAATTTTAGCTTCTAGGTACAGTAGAAGACTAATCGGAAGATCAGTTTATATGGGAGATAGGTAAGGTTAGGTTTAAGTTGAAGTCTGCCATCAGACTCACTTAGATGTTTTCGTCCGTTGTGATACCACAGGGACAGAAGAAGGGTGATGTCTTGTAGTTTCTAACGTTGAACCATCCAGATCGCTTTAAAAAGCCCAACAGCTTGCCAATGTTCACATCCGCTAAATCAGACAGGTGGATAGATATCCACCGCCCAGAAGCCTTAAGGTAGATCTACAGGATCTAGAGCGTGAGGTTCAGCGCTACAAGAGAGAACCTCTAGACCAAGCGCTTGATATGCAGGTCTAGACAACATTCATGCAGACAGGAAAGCAGATAGGGTAAATAGCTACCGGGTGAATGTAGTCCTTGGAGAACGATCGCCTCCTGTGAATCTGAAGAAATTGACCTGAAGAAATAGCTACCGGGTGAATGTAGTCCTTGGAAAACGACCGCCTCCCGTTGCATCTGAAGAAATTGACCTCCCCCCGCAAAACCAGAGTAGTTCTGGCTCAATTATGTTGCGGCAGATGCAGCCGTCTCAACTCCTACAGAGCAAGGATTGATGCCAACTTGCAAGATGTATGTCCCGATTGTAACCAGGGACCATACGATACACCTCAACTGTTTAACTGCCCAGCCAGACACGCTCGACTCAGACCCAGATCCATGTGGACGCACCCCATTTTAGTCGCAAATTCCTGGATCTTGACACTCAACGGAATCGAGCAGACGAAAGATAGAACACAACAACAGACAGGTTCTAAAAGAAATGAGAACCTAAAGTGGAACTCCTTCTGACTGCCAGTGCGGAACACACACACAGAAGGTGTTCTTTAGTCTCTTCTTCCTCGATGTCCTCATAGCTTCGGCAAAAGTCATTACTGGCAACCTTCAATCAGTCAGCATGTTTTCCGATTAGACAGTGACGGTGTCATGACGGACACTAAGGCTGAGACGTCTGTACTAGCCAGCTAAGCGGTAGACCTCCTCAAGTCTAGATTAGGCCACATAGTTTTGGAATGCTCACAGCCCCCTCTTTGTGACCATCTATCACAAAGTTGCCCTTTGGGCCTGGTCCTGAAAACTTAGCTTAGAGGTGTTTTTGGGGATGAAGTGGTCCCCCAAATACATAGCCCTGAAAAAAATATCAGCATCGTGCTATACTCTCAAATACCATTTATTCTAACCCTTTATTGCCTTAAGTTTAAGGAGAGTTTATGGGATGAGGCGTCCCCCAAATACTTGACATCAAAATTGGTCATCAAATTCGTTTTCTAATCTGAAATACCTTTCATTAGTGACACATATTGCCATGGTGGGTAAATTTGTACACTTTAGGGGGTGTTTTGGGGAAGGTGCCACAAATACATGGAATATTGATATCAAATTCGTGCTTTACTCCCAAAGACCTTTCATTTGAGCCCCATATTGCTAGGGTCGTAAATTTTGGAGGGTGTTTTTGGGGAGGGGCGGCCCCTCAAACACTTGGTCCCATATTTGGATATCAGATTCGTATTCTACACCCAAATACCTTTTATTTGAGTCCCATATTGCCAATGGTCAGTAAATAGGCCCTGTTTGGGGAGTTTTGGGGAAGCGATGGACCCCCAGAACCTTGGTCCTACATTTGAATATCAGATTCGTATTCTACTCGCGACAAAAACTTTCATTTGAGTCCCATATTGCCAAGGTCGGTAAAAATTTCCGATTTAGGAGTGTTTTGGGGGTTGGAATGGTCCCCCAAACAATTTGCCCCACAATTGGACATCAGATACGTTTTCCACTCTCAAATACCTTTTATTTAAGACTCATATTGTAGTGATTGGTCAATACATATATGTGGTAGGTTTTGGGGGTGGGGCGTCCCCCCTAGGTACCCTATCCGAAATTTGGATACCAAATTATTGATTTTGGGGTTACTATAACAGAGCACAAAAAATTTCGCAACACCCATCTCCGAGAACTGGCATTTCTGAAAATTAGAGTAAGGGGGAGGGTCCGCCTCCCCTTCGGATATCAAAAAATTAAGTACCCTATTTTCACCAGGGGTCCATTATGCACCATCTGTGAACATTTCATACAATCAAACAATCTCAAATTGATTTTCATATATATAAGAATATCAGGTTATAGACCGATTTGGACCGTACTTGGCACAGTTGTTGGAAGTCATAACAGAACACCACCTGCAAAATTTAAATCAAAAATTGCGGCTTGTAAGGGCTAATGAAGACAATTCGGGAGATCGGTTTATATGGGAGCTATATCAGGTTATTAACCGATTCGGACCGTATTTAACACAGTTGTTGGAAGTCATTACGGAACACTACATGAAAAATTTCAAATCGGACAAAAATTGCGTCTTCCAAGGGCTCAAGAAGTCATATAAGGAGATCCATTTATATAGCAACTATATCAGCTTATAGACTGGTTTGGACCGTACTTGGCACAGTTGTTGAAAGTCATAACGGAACACCAATTGCAAAATTTTAGACAAATCAGACAAAAATTGCAGCTTGTAATGGCTCAAGAAGTCAAATCGAGAGATCAGTTTGTATGGGAGCTATATCCAAATCTGAACCGATATGGCCCATTTGCAATCCCCAATTACCTACGTCAATATTAAGTATCTGTGCAAAATTTCAAGCGGCTAGCCTTACGCGTCCGACCGTTATTGTGATTTCGACAGACGGTCGGACGGACATGACATGATCGACTCAGAATGTCAAGACGATCAAGTTTATATACACTTTATGGGGTCTTTGATCAATATTTCAAAGTGTTACAAACGGAATGACTAGATTAGTATACCCCCATCCTATGGTGGTGGGTATAAAAGTGTTATGGCAGCCATGTAAAATTTCTCCCCCAAAGAGTTATCGCACTGCGACACTCAGTTCGGGCTCGGCTATAAAAAGGAGGCCCCTTATTGGTGAGCTTAAACTTGAATCGGGCAGCACTCATTGATATGTGAGTACGGCAGCCATATAAAATTTCTCCCCATAGAGGTGTCGCACTGAAACACTCACATATCAATGAGTGCTGTCCGATTCAAGGTTAAGCTCACCGATAGGGGGCCTCCTCTTTAAAGCCGAGTCCGAACTGAGTGCCGCAGTGCGACACCTCTATGGAGAGAAATTTTACATGGCTGCCATACCACATACTTTGAGTCTTGTCTAACTATCAACCATATCGCTGATGCTTAACGGTTTATAGAAAACAAGTAAAAGCGTGCTAAGTTCGGCCGGGCCAAATCTTATATACCCTCCACCATGGATCGCATTTGTCGAATTCTTTCCCGGTATCTCTTTTTAGACAAACAAAGGATAAGAGAAAAGAATTGTGCAAATTGAATTGAATGTTGGAGACCATAGTAGAAGTCTATGTGCAAAATTTCAGCCAAATCGAATAACAATTTTGCCTTTTAGGGGCTCAAGAAGTAAAATAGGGAGATCGGTTTATATGGGAGCTGTATCAGGCTAAAGACCGATTCAGACCATATTTGACACGTATATTGAAGGTCGTGGGAGGAGCCGTTGTACAAAATTTCGGCTAAATCGGATAATAATTACGCCCTCTTAAGGCTCAAGAAGTCAAGATCCCAGATTGGTTTATATGGTAGCTATATCAGGTTATGGACCGATTTGAAACAGTTATTGGAAGTCGTAACAAAACACCTCATGCTAAATTTAAGGCAAATCCGATTAGACTTGTGCCCTCTAGTGGCTCAAGAAGTCAAGACCCGCGATCGGTTTCTATGGCAGCTATATCAGGTTATGGACCGATTTCAACCATAATCAGCACAGTTGTTGGAAGTCGTAATAAAATGCCTCATGCAAAATTTCAGCCAAATCGGATAAGAATTATACCCTCTAGTGGCCCAAGAAGTCAAGATCCCAGATCGGTTTATATGGCAGCTATATAAGGTTATGGACCGATTTGAAACATATTTGGCACAGTTATTGGAAGTCGTAATAAAACACCTCGTGCAAAATTTCAGCCGAATCGGTTATGGACCGATTTCAACCATACTCAGCACAGTTGTTAGAAGTCATAATTAGGCATCTCATGCAAAATTTCAGCCAAATCGGATAAGAATTGTACCCTCTAGTGGCTCAAGAAGTCAAGACCCGTGATCGGTTTTTATGGCAGCTATATCAGGTTATGGACCGATTTCCACCATACTCAGCACAGTTGTTGGAAGTTGTTATAAAATGCCTCATGCAAAATTTCAGCCAAATCGGATAAGAATTGTGCCTACTAGTGGCTCAAGAAGTCAAGACCCGCGATCGGTTTCTATGGCAGCTATATCAGGTTATGGACCGATTTCAACCATACTCAGCACAGTTATTAGAAGTCATAACAAAACACCTCACGCAAACTTTCAGCCAAATCGGATAAAAAGTGTGCCGTCTAGTGGCTCAAGAAGTCAAGACCCGAGATCGGTTTATATGGCAGCTATACCAAAACATGGACCGATATAGCCCATGTACAATCCCAACTGACCTACACAAATAAGAAGTATTTGTGCAAAATTTCAAGCGACTTTACTCCTTCGAAAGTTAGATTGCTTTCGACAGACGGACGGACAGACGGACAGACGGACGGACGGACGGACCAACGGACAGACGGACGGATGGACGGACCAACGGACAGACGTACGGACATGGCTAAATCGACTTAAAATGTCAAGACGAACAAGAATATATATACTTTGTGGGGTCTTAGTCGAATATTTCGAGGAGCTACAAACAGAATGACAAAATTAGTATACCCCCATCCTATGGTGGAGGGTGTAACAAGAAGCGGAGAAAAATGCTCTGAGATGGGACCGCAGCAAGAAGAAAATCAAACCCAACTGCCATCATCTCAACTCAAAAATACAAATTTCTCTAAGACATTATCCACAAAATGATGCCGACCGATTCAGCCAATCCTCGATTGCCATAAGGGTATTTCGAAATGTGTATTAGACCGCAGTGTGGCAGCCCACACTGCGGTCTGCAGAAAATAGAATTTTTCTGCATGTTCTATACTTGACCATCATGAAAAATTTAACATTTTACTAAACTATAGCTCAGGTTTTGTTTTTTTTTCTCTCAATTGTCCAATGCTTTAAGCACACAATGCCTAACTACCCGCATAACTATTTGCCAACCAAAAGTCCTTACACATTGTTCATATACGACGGTAGTGCATGTGGTTTGATGACTCGTGCATCCTGCAGTGTACTAAGTGTCCTTCGGCTGCAGATATGACCTGTGTGATTGTTATTACTGTTCTGTAGCAGGGTGCGGTGTGGCGATGGGGCAGCATTATAATCAATTTGAAAGTCAGTGGTCCTTGGCGTTGGATTGCTTCCAGAGGATAGGGTGAAAAAACAAAACCTCTCTTGTGGAGAACTGCATGAGTTGACACTCGATGCCAATCATCTGCCACCAGCAGGGAGGCAAGCAGGCAGGCAATCATTGGCGCTACAGGTACTTTAGACTATAACGTGTCAAACGCACGTATCATTAGCTTGGACATCAAAGTACAATTTCGTTACGCTTTGATGGAGGACAAAAGCAGGCGACCATAGCACGAAATGCTGTGTGAAACAATTCCCCGCTCTATTCCTCCACCTCCACCTCCTACTACTATTCCATTGTTTGTAACAAAAATTTGTTATTATGTGTTGGTTCATTTTTGTTTTTGCTTCTCACACTCTTCTTTCAGGCAATTATGCCCCCATTATTGTGCCACCCTCATGGATTGTCAAATTGCCCAGCAAAGGCAATTTCAAGTCATCCATTCGTGTCAACAACAAAGGAACGCCAAATGCCAAGGATAAGAAAAGCCGAGGGAGTTCAAAACGCAACAAAAAAGATGACAAAAAGGACCAGAGAGCTTTCATTGTCAAACCGATACCATCGACGGAAGTAATACCAGTCATTGTCTACATAAATCCGAAATCTGGTGGCAATCAGGGTGTCAAACTATTGGGAAAATTTCAAAATATTTTGAATCCCAGACAGGTGTTTGATTTAACACAAGGTGGACCCAAAATGGGGTAAGTTTTTGAAGAAACACATATAAAAAATCTTATTTCAGCCTATAAAACTAAACGGTTACCACAAAGTTTGCTGGCAATTATCTTACACAGCCATTTTGCAACGTAAAAATGAAAAGAGACAAGTTCCAGGAAAAACCATTCCTTGAAAAAGTTTATAATTCTCGCACAGAACTGAATATGTAACTCAATTTTAACTTGTTTTACAAACTGTTACCACAAAGTTTACTGGGTATGATCTTAAGTAGCAATTTTGCAGCGTAAAAATGAACAGAGACCAGTTCAAGGAAAAATCAATTCCTTGAAAAAATTGTATAACTCTCACATCGAACTGAAAATGTAACACCACACCAATAACATTTATAAGGGGCTTTATTGGAAACTTTCAGTAGCAATGTTCGTTCGTCTGTCTGTTATAAAGATAAGGCTTTTGAGTTAAATCTAGGCATAGATGGGACTTTGGTGCCTACAGCGGTTCACACAAATGGCGATGACACTTTTTGACTGATTGAGGCTACAGAAAGCTATCATTTCATCCATTAGACAATCTGTGCCACATATGATAGAGTACCATTAATGGCCGAACCGCAGATTTTACCTTCATTCACCTCGAACATTTCAGGCAAATTGAATACTAATTGCGTCCTCAAGAGGGTCAGAAAGTCAAATTGGGAGATCGGTTTATATGGCAGCTATATAAGGTTATGAATCGATCTAGATCATACTTAACACAGTTGTTGGAAGTCATACCAAAACGATATGTGCAAAACTTCAACTAAATTGGATAACAATTGCGCCCTCTAGAGGCTCAAGAAGTCTAAACGGGAGATCGGTTTATATGGCAGATATGTCAGGTTATGGACTGATTTAGATCATACTTGGCACAGTTGTTGGAAGTCATACCAAAACGATATGTGCAAAATTTCAACCAAATTGGATAACAATTGCGCCCTCTAGAGGCTCAAAAAGTCTAATCGGGAGATCGATTTATAAGGCGGCCATATCAGGTTATGGACTGATTTTGACCATTCCTAGCATAGTTGTTGAAAGTCATACCACAACGACATATGCAAAATGCCAACCAAATCGGATAACAATTACGCCCTCTAGAGGCTCAAGAAGTCTAAAGGGAAATCGGTTTATATAGCAGCTATATCAAGATATGGACTGATTTAGACCAAACTTGACACAGTTGTTTAAAATCATATCAAAGCATTATATGCAAAATTTCAACCAAATTGGATAACAACTGCGCCCTCTAGAGGCTCAAGAAGTCTAAACGGGAGATCGGTTTACATGGCGGCTATTTCAGGTTATTGACTGATTTAGAGCATACTTGGCACAGTTGTTGGAAGTCATGCCAAACGATAAAAAAAATTTCAACCAAATTGGATAACAATTGCGCCCTCTAGAGGCTAAAGGCTCTAAACGGGAGATCGGTTTATATGGCAGCTATATCAGGTTATGGACTGATTTAGACCATACTTGACACAGTTGTTGAAATTCATTCCAAAACGATATGTGCAAACTTTCAACCAAATGGGATAACAATTGCGCCCTCTAGAGGCTAAAGGCTCTAAACGGGAGATCGGTTTATACGGCAGCTATATCAGAATATGAACTGATTTTGACCATTCCTAGCACAGTTGTTGGAAGTCATACCAAAACGACATTTTCAAAATTTCAACCAAATTGGATAACAATTGCGCGCTCTAGAGGCTCAAGAAGTCTAAACGGGAGATCGGCTTATATGGCAGATATGTCAGGTTATGGACTGATTTAGATCATACTTGGCACAGTTGTTGGAAGTAATAACAGAACGACATATTAAAAATTTCAACCAAATTGGATAAGAATTGCGCCCTCTAGAGGCTCAAGAAGTCTAAACAGGAGATCGGTTTATATGGCAGCTATATCAGGATATGGACCGATTTCAACCATATTTAGCACAGTTGTTAAAAATCAAACCAAAACACTTCATGTAAAATTTTAGCCAAATCGGATGAGAATTGCGTCTTCTAGAAGCTCAAGAAGTCAAGATCCAAGGTCGGTTTATATGGCAGCTATATGGAAAACAGGGACCGATTTGGCCCATTTTCAATCTCAACCGACCTACACTAATAAGAAATACTCCTTTCAAACTTAGCGTGCTTTCGACAGACGGACGGACGGACAGACAGACGGACGGACGGAAAGACAGACGGATAGACGGACGGACAGACGGACGAACGGACAAATGGACGCACAGACGGGCAAACGGATGGACAGACGGACGAACGGACAAATGGACGCACAGACGGGCAAACGGATGGACAGACGGACGGACAGAGGGACGGACGGACAGAGGGACGGACGGACAGACGGACAGACGGACGGACAGACGGACGGACAGACGGACGGACGGACAGACGGACGGACAGACGGACAGAAGGACAGACGGACAGAAGGACAGACGGACGGACGGACAGACGGACGGACAGACGGACAGAAGGACAGACGGACGGACAGACGGACGGAAAGACGGACAAATGGATGCGGACAGACGGACAAACGGATGGACAGACTGACGAACGGACAGATAGACAGACGGACGGACAGAGGGACGGAGTGACAGAGAGACGGACGGACAGAGGGACGGACGGACAGAGGGACGGAGTGACAGAGGGACGGACGGACAGAGGGACGGAGTGACAGAGGGACGGACGGACAGAGGGACGGAGTGACAGAGGGACGGACGGACAGAGGGACGGACAGAGGAACGAACGGACGGACCGACAGACAAACATACGGACGGACAGACAGACGCACGGACAGACGCACGGACGGACGAACAGACGGATGGACATGGCTAGATCGAATTAGAAAGTGATTCTGAGTATTGGTATATTTATCAATGGGTCTAGCTCTTCTTCTTCTTAGCGTTGCAAACAAATTCACAAACTTATAATACCCTTTACCACAGTGGTGGTGTAGGTTATAAAAACCTTTCAATTTGTGCCCATATTACCCAAAGGAGAAAAATGTCCTTTTAGGTCTTTTTTACATATACCGCCGAAGGATGCGGGTATAATCATTGTGTCATTCCATTTGCAACACATCGAAATGACAATTTCCTACCCTACATTTTCTTCATCGCCGTAAAAGTCTGAGAAGACTCAGCCATGTTGGTCCGTCCGTCTGTCTGTCCGTCCGCCTGTCTGTCCGTCCGTCCGCCTGTCTGTCCGTCTGTATGTCTGTCTGTTGAAATCACGCTACAGGATTTAAAAATAGAGATGATGAGCTAAAACTTTGCATGGGATCTTTTTTGTCTATAGACAGCTTAAGTTCGAAGAAAGGCTATATCGGACTACATCTTGATATAACCTCCATATAGACCGATCTGCCGACTTAAGGTCTTAGGCCCGTAAAACTCACATTTATTATCCGATTTTGCTAAAATTTGAGACAGTGAGTAGTGTTAGGTCACTCGATCGGTCCAGATTTGGATATAGCTGACAAATTGTCCGATCTCTCGATGTAAGGTCTTGGGCCTACAAAAGACGCATGTATTGTCTGATGTCGCCGAAATTTTGGACATTAAGTTGTGTTAGGCCGTTCAACATCCCTTTTCCATTTGGCCATGATTGCATTAGATTTGCATATAGCTGTCATAATAGACTGATCTCTCGATTAAAGGTCTTGGCCTCATAAAACTAGCATTTTTTGTCCGATTTCGCTGAATTTTGACAGAGTGACTTTTCGACTTTCATGTCCTATATGGTTCAGATCAGTCAATATTTGGATATAGCTGCCGAAGAGACCAATATTGAACCAAAACTGAACAGCGACTTGTATTTATTAAACCACTCTATACCCGTGCCGAATGTGGTCCAAATCGGAACATATTTCGATATAGCTGCTATGGGTGCTTTAATGCATTTTTCACCGGATTATGATGAAAGGTGGTTTTCATATATAACCGAGGTGGTGGGTATCCAATGTTCGATGCAGTCGAAGTTAATGCTTTTTATTAAGTGAAGAAATCTCCCAGATTGGAGGCCACCGTAGCGCAGAGGCTAGCATGTCCTCCTAAAACGCTGAACGCCTGGGTTCGAATCCTGGCAGGAACATCAGAAAATTGTTCAGCGGTGGTTAGCGCCTCCTACCTGTGGCATCACAATGGACGAAAACTTCCAAGTGAATCTGATGGTAGACTGCCACTTAAACCTAACCTATCCCTTCCTAATGCTGGCGGCATTTGTGAGGTACCTTTCCATGTAAAAACTTCTCCCCGCAGTGCGATACCTCTTGGGAGAGAAGTTTTTACGTGACATAGTTCCTCATAAATGTTCCCAGCATTAAGAGGGGAAAACCACCGTTGAAAATTTTTTCTGATGGTCTCGCCAGGATTCGAACCCAGGTGTTCAGCGTCATAGGCGGACGTGCTAGGGTCCGTGGTCGATCTGCGCTTCGGTGGCCACCATAATGGAATGTTAGTGCGCAAATTTGCATTGATCTCCCTCGGGACTTGGGGCTAAACTTGCATGTACAGGGTGCGTCAGAGAAACTTATTAACTTGATAAACTCCCGAACGATGAATTAGGCAGGAAGGGGGTCGAGATGGGACGCATCTTGAGGGGGAACTCCCCAAGTTTGTTTCTCTTTCCAGCCCGGTGCCATCATGGTGTGAACTAGGAAGTAGCGGGCCTTCGCCGTCGAGAGCTTCTTTCCTAACGGTCACTAAATTGGTGCTAAGCAACGTGCCTTCCGCGATCGCTTTCAAATTCTCCTCACAGACTCGTTACTGGCCGTAATTCGATTCTGTCGTGGTTAACTCATTTCGAAAATGTGAAAGTGTCGCTAAACCCAGAAATGAATGTAGTCAGTTGTGCGTTCTTGCCGTCGTTCGGCTAGAAAACACGCAGCTGCCATGGGAATTTCTGACGCCACTATACATTTCATTCTTTGTTGTTGTTATTGTTGTGTTTGTTGTAGCAGTGTGTTGTACAATGAGGAGGCAGCCCTTGCCGATGAAGGAATTCATCGGGTCAATCCGGTACGTACCGTCTGCCATGGGATAGATTTCATCCCTTTAAGTTTGCTAAGAATAGGGATGATTGAGAGACCAGTTTACATTGGAGCTGTATCAGGTAGGACCGTACTTGGCACAGTTGTTGGAAGTCGTCACAGAACACCGCATGCAAAATTTCAGCCAAATCGGACAAAAATTGCGGCTAGTAAGTCAAATCGGAAAATCGGAAGATCGGTTTATATGGGAGCTATATCAGGTTATGGACCGATTTGGACCACTATGCGTAAAATTTCAGCCAAATCGGACGAAATTTGCGGCTTGCAGGGGCTCAAGAAGTCAACTCGGAAGATCGGTTTATATGGGGGCTATATCCAAATCTGAACCGATATGGCCTATTTGCAATCCCCAATGACCTACATAAATAAGAAGTATCTGTGCAAAATTTCAAGTGACTAGCTTTACGCGTTCGATCGGTATCGTGATTTCAACAGACGGACGGACGGACATGGCTAGATCGACTCAGAATATCGAGACGATCCAGAATATATACACTTTATGTAGTCGCAGATCAATATTTCAAGGTGTTACAAGCGGAATGACTAGATTAGTATACCTCCATCCTATGTTGATGGGTATAACAAAAATTGAACTACTTTTGTTTTTATTGACCTTTTCAATAAATAAGTTTCTCTGGTGCACCTGTATGTCAGATTCGTACAATTGCAAAATTTGCCAACGAACACTCCAACAAGGAATGGGGAGCAAACTTTTCACATATCAATGAGTGCTGCCTGGGGTGCAGTTAGGCCACACCATATTTTCAAACCTGGCGTTCAGCGTCATAGGCAAACTCTACTCTACTCCCATTAAGTGCATAAGTCCGTTTGTGGGGCTTTTTGGGGGTTGTATGTCCCCCAGATTCGACCAGGGTCGAATTTTTATATGAGATTTGTAACCTACTCCTAAACACCTTTCATTTGACACCCATATTGTCATGATCATTATGTCAATTGGGAAAGTTTTGTGGGTGGGGCGTTCCCCAGGATATTTGAACCCAAAAATTTATACCAATTTCAGGTGTTTTTTTAAACTACGGCTTCCATCTCTGAGATCTGGGGTTTTTGAAAATTTTGGCAAGCAATCTATTTAGCCTAAGTTTGCCAGATTTTCGGTATGAGTTTTAAGTAGCAACTGGTTTCTGTATCTTATCCCAAAACAAGGCAAAAATTTCTCCTCATTTATAAAATTTTTTCTTTTTGCAGTTTGGAATTATTCCGCAAAGCACCCAATCTACGCATTTTGGCTTGTGGTGGTGATGGCACCGTTGGTTGGGTGCTCTCTGTTTTGGATCAATTGCAACCGCCCATACAACCAGCACCTGCTGTAGGTGTCTTGCCCCTGGGTACGGGCAATGATTTAGCCAGAGCGCTAGGCTGGGGTGGTGTAAGTATTTTTGGAAGTTTTTCACTTGCATGACAAAAAAGTTTTCAACCACTTCTACTCTACTCAAATCTAGGGCTACACTGATGAACCCATAGGCAAAATATTAAAAGAAATCGGTATGTCACAATGTGTTCTTATGGATCGTTGGCGTCTAAAGGTATCGCTCAACGAGGATGTGCCCGATGACAATGTGGATCGCAGCAAAGACAATGTTCCCTTGAATGTGATAAACAATTACTTTTCATTTGGTGTGGATGCCCACATAGCTTTGGAATTTCATGAGGCACGTGAGGCCCATCCCGAGAGATTCAATTCACGACTGCGCAATAAAATGTACTACGGCCAAATGGGAGGCAAAGATTTGATATTACGCCAATACCGAAATTTGTCACAATGGGTGACGCTGGAATGTGATGGTCAGGATTATACGGCCAAATTACGTGATGCCGGTTGCCATGCTGTGTTATTCCTAAATATACCCAGGTGAGTTGGTGGAAAGTTAAAAACTCTCCGTGTCAAAGTCATTAATTCTATGTTTTTATGTTCCTTTGAGCAGCTATGGTGGTGGCACTCATCCCTGGAATGATTCCTTTGGCCAATCTAAACCCAGCATAGATGATGGTCTCATTGAGGTTGTTGGTCTAACCACCTATCAATTGCCCATGTTGCAAGCCGGCCTACATGGCACTTGCATTTGCCAGTGTCGCACGGCACGTATAACCACTAGGAAGACGATACCCATGCAAGTGGATGGCGAAGCATGTCGTGTGAAACCCTGCATCATAGAAATGGAATTGTTGAACAAGGCCATTATGTTGGCCAAACGCAAACAACGTGGTCAGGGTGACATACAGTAAGTATATGAAAATGAAGAAACGAAATCTAATTTCTAGTATGTAATTGGGTACACTGAGAAAAAGAACATTGCATGTCAGAGGCAGGGGAAAGGAATGCTTTGCTTAAATCACAAATTTATCAATGATCAGGAAACTGCTTTTTAGAACCGAGTCCTTCGTTTAAGGTGCTATTACACATTTTTTTCAAATGTAGCAACTCTGAAATTTTAACACATCGTGGGATACGTACGGAAAATTTTATTAAAAAAATGGTTTTTGGAATATATGGGTTGCCCAAAAAGTAATTGCGGATTTTTCATATAGTCGGCGTTGACAAATTTTTTCACAGCTTGTAACTCTGTAATTGCATTCTTTCTTCTGTCAGTTATCAGCTGTTACTTTTAGCTTGCTTCAGAAAAAAGTGTAAAAAAGTATATTTGATTAAAGTTCATTCTAAGTTTTATTAAAAATGCATTTACTTTCTTTTAAAAATACGCAATTACTTTTTGGGCAACCCAATAGATGCAATCCTTTCGATTAAAGTAAATTCTTATTTCATCGAACATACATGTAGGCACATGTTTATAAAACAAGTAAAAAGGCATTACATTCGGCATCCCGGTGGTCCGCTTCGCTATCCCCGTTTTTGAAACCCACCTTTTTAGTATAGGCACTCAGTTTATAAGATTATGAAGTTTTGAAATAATTGCTTACAAAATTTCTGAAATCTGTCCCTTCTGTAAAGAAAGTACCAATATCACTAAGAATAACAACACATCCGAAAAATCATCAAGTCGCCCAATATATATGGTCAAGTAAAAATAATACGCAATTTTAAGCGCTTTAACTCAATTTGTAAAGAAAGTACCATTTTGAATGTTTTAGTACCAATTTTGCACTTTTTGGTACCAAAATGTACGAATTTTTAATAGATCATTTAGCCACCCATTATTTATTTCTTCATTGTACCTACATGCTAAATTTCAGACCTCAAGATTCATCTGAAAAAAAAGTACCACATGGTACCAATTTTGGTACCAAAATGTGCTATTTTTGAATATATAATTTAGCCACCCATCATATATTTCTTAGTTCTACCCACTTGTCAAATTTCAGAGCTCAAGATCCATCTTCATAGAAAGTACAAAATGGTACCAATTTTGGTACCAAAATGTGCGACCCATCATATATTTCCTAGTTGTAACTACATGCCAAATTACAAACCTCAAGATCCATCTTCAGAGAAAGTACAAAATGGTACCAATTTTGGTACCAAAATGTACGAATTCTGAACGGATCATTTTATCACCCATCATATATTTTTTAGTTGTACCTACATCCCAAATTGCGGACCTCCAGCTCCATCTCCAAAGAAAGTACCAAATAGTACCAATTTTGGTACCAAAATATTAGAATTGTGAAAAAATCATTTAGTCGGGCATCATATTGTTTTAAGTTTTACTTTTATTAATCCTCTAGTTCCACCTGCACGGAAAGTACCAAATGGTACCAATTTTGGTACCAAAATGTGCGAATGGTGAATAGATCAATTAGCCACCCATCATATATTACTTAGTTGTACCTACATGCCAAATTTCAGACCTCAAAATCCATCTCAGCAGATAGTACAAAATGGTACCAATTTTGGTACCAAAATATACAAATTTTCTAGGGATCATTTAGTCATACATCTTTTATTTCTTATTTGTACCTACATCCCAAATTGCGGACCTCCTGCTCCATCTCCAAAGAAAGTACCAAATAGTACCAATTTTGGTACCAAAATGTTAGAATTGTGAACAAAATCATTTAGGTGGGCATCATATATTTCTAAGTTTTACCTACACCCCAAATTGCAGTCCTCTAGTTCCATCTTCATAGAAAGTACCAAATGGTACCAATTTTGGTACCAATAAGTACAAATTTTGAATGGATCATTTAGTCACCCATCATATTTTTTCATAGTTGTAACTGCAAGCCAAATTTCCGACCTCTAGCTCCATCTGTAAAGAAAGTACTAAATGGTACCAATTTCGGTACCAAAATGTACGAATTATGAATAGATCATTTTGTCACTCATCATATATTTCGTAGTTGTACCTACATGCCAAATTTCAGACATCTAGCTTCATCTGTAAAGAAAGTACCAAATGGTACCAATTGTGATACTAAACGTACGTTTTCTCCCATTACCAGTACCAGTTTTCCATTTGTTCCTTTTACGCCACATGTCTTTTAGGTCAAATTTCAAAATTCGACCTCTTTCCATTTGCCCTGTACAAAGATCACCTATTTCGAACTTTTTTGTACTTTTTTAGTACCTAAATGTACAAATTTCCAAAAAAGCTTATAGTCACCCTATTATAGTTGCCAAAATGTACCTAAGTTCCAAAATTCTAGTTCAATTAACAAAGAAAGTACCAAATAGTACCGTACTATTTCTCCCACTTCCGATACGATTTTCCAAAAATTTTTTCACCATACCCTATTTTTTCGAGGCGATTTCTTTGTGTGTACGAATTTATAGCTACATACTGTCAATACATTTCTTTCAAGAAATCCTTAATATCTTTGCCACTTGACAGCTTAATCGATTTCTGAATATGTGTGTTTGTCGTGTACGTGTGTGTGTGTGTTTGTGTAAGGTGAGTGCTTGAGAAATCTTTTAATTCAGCTCAATTTTCAAATCATTCTCTTCCCCTGAGTGCAACTACGTGTGGTTTATCCAAACGTTTGATGACTTCAAATGAAATGCCCCATTGTCAGAGGATTTTCAAATGTAAGATGTCATTTTCCTTGTTCTACTCCTTTTAGACCTAAAGCATCATCAATTTCAAAAGCTTAATTAAAAGGGACATGCACTCTCTCAAACTCAAATAAGGCAGCGTTTGAACATACTTTGCAGTGGCATAGTATGGGCGAATACGAAGAAGGAATTTATTGCAGTTTGAAGATAAAATTTCATTCTAATATTGCTTAAGAGAAAATTTTAAGTCTCAAAGAGCAAAATTTTTGATGAAAATATTTCCAAAGACAAGAATGGAGTATATTTACAGACCGATCTGAACTATATAGGACAAGGGTGTCGAAAAGCCTAACATAAGTCACTGTGTCGAATTTCAGCGAAATCGGATATTAAGCGCGTCTTTTATGGGGCCAAGACTTTAAATCGGGGGATCGGTCTATATGGCAGCTATATCTAAATCTGGAGCGATCTGGGCCAAATTAAAAAAGGATATAGAAGAGCTTAACACATCTCACTGTCCCACATTTCAGCGAAATCGGACAATAAATCGGCAGACCGGTATATATCGCAGCTATGGACCAAATTGAAAAAAAGATGGCGAGGTTCCTAGCATAACTCACTGTCCCAAATTTGGCGAATTCGGAAAATAAATGCTCCTTTTATGGGCCAGCTCCTTTTATGCCAGCTATATTCAAATCTGAACCGATCTGGGGCCAAACTGTAGGAGGATGTCGAAGGTCCTAACACAACTCACTGTCCCAAAATTCGGCGAAATAGGGCAATAAAAGTGTCTCCTTATTTTTTTTTTCATTATACCTATCACCATAAAGATGTATACTTATTTAGTCATTTCGTTTGTATTGTAACACCTCGAAATATTGAACGGGAACCCTATAAAGTGTATGTATTCCTGATCGTCTTGACATTATAAGTCGATCTACCAATGTTCGTTCGCCCTTCTGTCCAAATCACGATATCGTTCGAACGAACATTGATATCCGCTTGAAATTTTGACTTTTTGAGCCTCTATAGACCTCAATTTTCAACCACTTTGGCTGACTTTTGACTTCCGTTTTGACTTCCGTCATATGTACTGAGTATGATCCGTATCGGTCTATAAATTAATATAGCCCCCATGTTTTCTTGAGCCCCTGAGTCGATCTAGCCATGTCCGTCCGTCCATCTGTCGAAATCGCGATAGCGGTCAAACGCGTAGAGCTAGCCACTTAAAATTTTGCACAGATACTTCCTATTGATGTAGGTCGTTGGGGAATGCAAATGGGCCATATGGGTGCAAATTTGGATATAACTCCCATATAAACCGATTTCCCGATTTGACTTCTTGAGCCCGTGGAAGCCGCAATTTTTGTCCGATTTGGCTGAAATTTAGCTTGATGTGTTCTGTTACGACTTCCAACAACTGTGCCAAATACGGTCCGAATTGATCTATAACCTGATATAGCCCCCATATAAACCGATCTCCCGATTAGACTTCTTGAGCCCATAAAACCCGCAATTTTTGTTCGATTAAGCTGAAATTTTGCACGTAGTGTTCTATTATGACTTTCGACAGCTGTGCCAATTACGATCCAAATCAGTCTATAACCTGATATAGCTCCCATATAAACCGATCTCCCGATTTGATTTCTTGAGCCCTTACAAGCCGCAATTTTTGTTCGATTTGGCTGAAATTTTGCATTTGGTGTTCTGTTACGACTTTCAACAACTATGCCAAATACGGTCTAAATCGGTTTATAACCTGATATAGCTCCCATATAAACCGATCCCCCGATTTGACTTCTTGAGCCCCTGGAAGCCGCAAGTTTTGTCCTATTTGGCTGAAATTTTGCATTTGGTGTTCTATTACGACTTTCAACAACTATGCCAAATACGGTCTAAATCAGTCTTTAACTTGATATAGCTCTCATGTAAACCGGTCTCTCGATCATCCTCGTTCGGTTCCCAGAAGCTTTGATATTTGCTGTTTTGACAGAAATTTGGTTTGTAGTTCAAATTATGCCCTTCAATTTACTTTTTTTGTATAAATTTTTAGCAAAAACCATGGTGGTGGGTTCCCAAGATTCTCATCGGCCGAACTTAGCTCGCTTCAACTTGTTCTAATTTTAATGTTCCTAACTTTGTCATTTTCCGTCGTTGGGCAAGATTTATCTAGCAGCTGTCTTTAAAACTGAATACACTTTGCTGCCCAGGTTAATCCCCTAGCTTCATCGCACGTAAGTTATTGCTCGTTTAGAACGAAATAACGATTGAAAACAGCAGTGCGGGTTTAAATCGTTACCTCATCAATCCTTGCTGCAAATACCTGCCACTGAAATCAACTTGATTGCTTATGCATCTTGGCTGTCATTGCTTGCAACAAAGCAAACAATTTGTCACTGCATCAGCATGACTCCTTGCACAGACACATTAACCTCTGTCGTTCTAGTTTTTCCAATTGGGGACAGGTTTAGCTACAGTAGTAATGAAAAACAGCCACTAAAGAATAAATGTTAGCAAGAAAGCAGAGAAAACAAACGACATTCGATGACAACAAGGCAGGCAATACATTGTCATTGACAGACAGACAGACAGACATGCTTGGGATTTATGCAAAAGCAAACAAGAAAAACAGCAATCTTCATTTGAAAGTAGAGTGATGGGCACTTTATTATCCTCGTAAACGTAAACAGAGTACCACTACTACTACTACTACCACTACCACTACTACACATCAAAACCAAAGGATGCAATTTATTGCAAAATTGTTTTGCTATGTACGTAGTGAAGGGGTAAGCACACTGTGCCAACATGATCAAATCTTTCTTCTCAGCTATGAGTTCACCGCATGGTTGTGAATGACACTCGATACTCCTATTGAGACCATTTCTTCTGGTAAAGAAGTATTGGGAGTATGCTTTTTGTACAGATTTACAAACTTATTTAATTCAATCTTTATGGTCCGCAGGTATTTTGAAAGCGAATTGTGTTTACATATCTTATTTATGGTAAACTTCTTTTCCGTCAACATACATCAGTAAGGAGTATTAGAAAATAAAAGGAAAACAGGACTAAATCCGAAAAATATATTCTTTCCAGACAAAATCTTAATAAACATTTCTCTAACGACAAAATGGGAATGATACATAGATAAAAAATCACAATTAGTCTAATTGCCACCAAAGACATAACTTACAATGAAATTTTCTCTCCAGACAAGGAGGTTTCAATAACATTTTCTCTAAAAACTAAATTTCAATGAAACCTCTCCAGAGACAAACATTAAAAAAAAAATCTCCAAAGACCAAGGTAGGTTAGCTAAGGTTGAAAAAAGGGTGCGAATATTAATCCGCCTCATGGACATACATCTTAAGCCAGTAATCGGCTTGTTGTGTGCTCTAAATACTAAAAAAGTAGCCTCGAAAAAGAAAATCTAAATTAAGAATTCCGTGCTTCTTACAAAATGCATAATTGTTTTCCATGTCACGCCCCTAAGTTGGTTCATGTCTGGTATTGTGACCCCACCTAAGTGCCGGAATCTGTTCGACGCGAAAACCGGGCAATGCTCCAACGTCTTATAATTTTCCCCACATAACCTACACATACTATTGGGTTGCCCAAAAAGTAATTGCGGATTTTTTAAAAGAAAGTAAATGCATTTTTAATAAAAGTTAGAATGAATTTTAATCAAATATACTTTTTCTACACTTTTTTTCTAAAGCAAGCTAAAAGTAACAGCTGATAACTGACAGAAGAAAGAATGCAATTACAGAGTCACAAGTTGTGAAAAAATTTGTCAACGCCGACTATATGAAAAATCCGCAATTACTTTTTGGGCAACCCAATATTACTTGCCGCACCGATTTTACATAATTGAGCTCGTAGTCCTATGTGTCCCGTTATAATACCAATAACTATACTGACCTCCTTCTTACTTCCTTCCAGTAATAGCCTAGCCTAGGATTTTCGCCATCCTACCGACCGTTTCGCTGTTCCACAGGGTTGAATGCGCATTCGTCGCCCACGCCCTTAACTCGGACAGCGTCGACTCGAAAGGCTTCCAAGTAACCAGGTTTATTGACGGCAGTCCTCTGGCCTTCACTGTCAAATCGTATGCCCTTTCATTTTCCCTTATTCCGTTATGACCCAGCAACCAAGCGATGCGGATTTTGCCATCCTCAGAGAAGGCGTTAATCTCCTTCCTACACTGCAAGACTGTTCGTGAACTTACCGACCTGGTTGTTATTGCCCTTATAGCCTTGTAACGATCCACCACGAAGTGCCCTACTTCCGCTGAGAATGGCTACCTTCTTTACAATTGAACTTACCACAAAGTTGAAACGGGTAAAGAAAAATTAGCGAGAAAATAATTTGTAAGGGATAGCGAAATTTTGGCCTTCTTTTGAATTTTATTATCTGGACAGCAAAATATGAATCGCGTTTTTAATAATTCAATCAAAACAGTCCGTTCAATATTCAAATTAATAAAAGAAAAATGTGAACAAAATTTCTCCGAAATAATTAAAACACAACTTAGATGTTCAAGTTTCAAAATGAGAATGAAAATGTTCTAAACTGACAAGAAAATATTACAAACTGAATATTCCAAAAGGCTTCTATGTTTCTTCGTAAATAAATGAGTCCAAAAGGCTTCTATGTTTCTTAAAGTACAATAAGTGCAAGTACATTATTATTGCGGTAGTTAAAAATTCTTCACCATGGAAAAGTAGTTACAGCCTGTTTACTGTCCCTAAAGATGTTCACACTCGACGTCCTCGCCACCACCTCACGCATTCCATAATCGCCCTGATTTACGCCTGCAGGACCGTATTATGGTCAGGCAGTCTAAAACAGATCACAGCCCTTGAGTTCTCAATGTAAACCCCCAGGCCCACTCTGTCCTCTAGCTTTGACCCATCCCTGTAGCATGATCTTTCAGATGGCAACGCTAGGGTTCCGTTAGTCCAAGACTGTGCCGCTGGCAGCAGATCTCGCACTCGACCTCAAGTGTCGTCTCAGGTACCCGATCGGAAATCTCTTAGCTTCATTCCATGTTTCATATCGTCGCCTCGATTTTCCTCAATGGTATGACCTGCCCCTATCTTCTATCCCTTCTCCCAATGTCTTATGTGTCATAGCCGTAATGGCTGCCACACACTTAATCTGTATGTCTATGGGTCGGATTTCCATTGCCCTAGTAGGAGTGGTCCTCATCGCTCCGTCTATGCCAAGACAACATGTTCTCTGAACCCGTTGTATTATCCTTACGTTGCATTTTTTTTCCATTGCATTCCATCAAACTACTGTGGATTAAGTTTGTATTGGTCCAATCACGCTCCTGTAGAGTCAGTGGACTTTCCTAGGATTCATCCCCATCGCGAGTCTACGGCCTGTCTACATAGTGCCCAACATCTGAGAGACTTCTGAGTACGCTCCTGAATGTGACACCTTCAAAGACCAACTTTCTAAGAAATTTTCCCTAAAAACAAAATTTCATTTAAAATTTTCTAAGGCAAATTTTTAAAAAATTTTCTGCAAAGGAAAAATTTTTAAGAAAAAAGAAAAGTTCGACGGTGAATTGGTCTAATAAACACAAGTCACTGTTCAATATTGGTCTTTTTGGCAGCTATATCCAAATTTAGACCGATCTGGACCATATAGGACACGGATTTTGAAAAGCCTAACATAAGTCACTGTGTCAAATTTAAGCGAACTCAGATAATAAATGCGCATTTTACGAGGCCAAGAGCTAAAATCGAGAAATCGATCTATATGGCAGTAATATCCAAATCTGGACCGATCTGGACCAACTTCAAAAAGGATATCGAGGGGCCTAACACAACTCACTGTACCACAGTTCAGTGATATCGGACAAACAATGCGCTTTTTATGGGCCCAAGACCTTAAATCGCCATACTATATGGCAGCTATACCCAAATCTGGCCGATCTGGGAAAAGCTGAAGAAGGATTTCGAGTGACCTAACGCAACTCACTGTCTCAAATTTCACCCAAATCGGGTAATAAATGTGGCTTTTATGGGCCCAAGACCTTAGAAGAGAAGAGAAATCGGTCTATATGGTCTAGACCGCTCTAGGCCAAACTGAAAAAGATTGTCGAGTGGCCTAACACAACTCACTGTCTCAAATTTCAGCAAAATCGGATAATTAAAGTGGCTTTTATGAATCAAAGACCTTAAATCGGCAGATCGGTCTATATGGGGGTATATTAATCTAGTCATTCCGTTTGTAACACCTCGATTCGATTCTCTGATTCGATCTAGCCATGTCCGTCCGTCTTTCGAAATCACGATTGCGGCCGTGACCAGCGACCTACATCAATATTAAGTATCTATTGATACTTAATATTGATGTAGGTCGCTGGGTATTGGACCATATCGGTTCAGATTTGGATATAGCTCTCATACAAACCGATCTTCCGATTTTACTTCATACAAGCCTTTGCATTTTCGATTTTACTTCATACAAGCCATCTGCATTTGCACATATGAATTTTGTTACGATTTAGAAGAACTGTGCCAAGTACGGTCCAAATCGGCCTATAACCTGATACATCTCCCTTATAAACCGATCTCCCGATTTGACTTCTTGAGCCCCTGGAAGCCAAAATTTTCATCCGATTTGGATGAAATTTTGCACATGGTGTTCCGTTATGACTTCCACTATTCCAAGTACGGTCCAAATCGGATCATAACCTGATACAGCTCCCATATAAACAGATCTCCCTAATATTGAGCCCCTGGAAGCCACAATTTTTATCCGATTTGGCTGAAATTTTGTATGCGATGTTCAGCTTTGACTTTCAACAACTGTGTTGGGTTAGGATAGGTTAGGTTTAAGTGACAGTCTGCCATCAGACTCACTTAGACGTTTTCGACCATTGTGATACCACAGGAACAGAAGAAGGAAGATGCCTTCTAGTTCCTACCGTTGAACCATCCAGATCGCTTTAAAAAGCCCAACAACTTGTAAATGTTCACATTCGCTAAATCAGACAGGTTCTCAAAGAAATGAGAATTTAAAGTGGAACTCCTTCTGACTGCTAGTGCGGGACACTCACACACAGAAGGTGTTCTACAGTATCTTCTTCTTCCATGTCCTTCGGGCCTGATCCTGAAAACTTAGCTTAAATGTCGCTAGAGGCAAACCCACAGATCCCAGTATCCCTGGAATGTGTAGGGTAGTTCGTAGTCTCGCAAGCTCATCCGCTTTACAATTCCCTGGGATATCTGTGTGGCCCGGCACCCAGAACCGGCTGTCTGAGAAGATATTTATGCCAATCGTCGTAACGGCATTATACCTTAGGCACTACACACTGCAGTGGTCGGGTAACCTTTCTTTTAGAGTACACCCCAAAGCCCACCTGGTCGTTTAGCTTGGAAACATCGCTATAGAAATCTATGTAACTTCTGTTGTTCCAATCGATTCTATCAGTAATAGTGGTACAGTACTTTTTATCAAAAAGCGACTCAGGTAGGATGTAATCCACACTGTCTGGAACATCGGATATTATATCAAGGATAACACAAGGATAGCCGCCACATGGCCAAAGAGAAAGCTCTCTTAACCTCATGGCAGTGGTCGCTGCAGATGGTGTCGTCCTCAGTGCGCGACTGTGATGCACAAACAAGCCATCCTTTGGATCCGATTAAGTATTGAGCAGTAGGTGGACTTTTGAAGCGCCGTCCACCAAACCACAACACCATATAGCATTATAGGTCTGACAACTGCAGTATATACCCAATGCATGACTCGCGGTCTAAACCAACCAACTTTTGCCAATGGCTCTCTTGCAGGTGTATAGGGCAAGAGTTGCCTTTCTTGCCCTTTCCAAAATGTTGGATTTGAAGTTCAATTTCCTGTCCAGCAAAGCACCCAGGTATTTTGCGCTTTCTGTAAATAGAATATTCTCATCTCCCAAGGAGGAGAGAATGTTCCTCTTTCCTTCTAAGGAGACAGGTTTCACTGTAGGCAACAACTATATCTCCTGCTGAAAAGAACTACTTCTGTCTTGCACGGATTTATATCTAGACCACTTTCGGTAGCCCACTTTGTTGTTGCACGTCGAGCTTCTTGAAGTATATCTCTTGGATTGCTGGGAATCTTTCCCCCCACCGCATCAACTGTGTTAAGTACGGTCCAAATCGGTCTGTAACCTGAAATAGCTCCCATATAAACCGATCTCCCACATTGACTTCTTGAGCCGCTAGAAGCTGCAATGGGGAGAGGCACAAAGTTTCGGTGTCGACTATTTGAGGGCTCTTGAATTTTCCAATATTAAACTTGTAGAATTTGGATAAGCCAAGTTCATTTGAGCAAACAATTGTTAATCTCAGATTTGGATATAGCTGCCATATAGACCGATCTCTCGATATAAGGTTTTGGGCCCACAAAAGGCTCATGTACTGTCCGATGTCCCCGAAATTTGGAACAGTGAGTTAAGTTAAGCCCCTCGACATATTTCTGCAATTTGGCCTAGATCGATCAGGATTTACATATATATATATATATATATATATATATATATATATATATATATATATATATATATATATATATATATATATATATATATATATATATATATATATATAGACCGATCTCTCGATTTAAGGTTTTGGGCCCATAAAAAGCGCAAATATTGTCCGATGTCGCCGAAATTTCGGACAGTGAGTTAGGTTATACTAAAAAGACCAATACTTTGTTATACACAATTGAACAATGACTTGTACTCATTAGTATTTGGTCCAAATCGGAATATATTTCGATATAGCTGCTATAGCTGCTTATATACCCGAGGTGGTGGGTAGACAAAGTTCGGCCCGGCCAAACTTAACGCCTTTTTACTTGTTATGTCTCCTTTAGGAATACTTTGGAAAACTCCAGATAGTTTGCTATGTGGCAATACATAACAAATTACATTTTTTGTGCAAATTTTATGTGTCTGGGATTTATGTTTTAAAATACGTTTTCTTTAGTTTTTACCTAAACCTTTTTCTTTTTTCTCTTTCCTTCCACAGAGTGAATCCTTTGGAAGTGTTAAATTTGTTGGTATTACGCGTCACAATGGATCAATATGAACGTTACCACTATGAAAAGGATATGTTAAGAAAATTGGCCAATAAATTGGGTCAAATTGAAATTGAATCCCAATGTGATCTCGAACATGTGAGAAATGTTCTCAACTCTAGATTTGAGGAATCAGTGACATATCCCAAGGTATCACAAGATTGGTGTTTCATTGATGGTAAGTTTGTGCAATAAAAACGGCTTTGTAATAAACGTAAGCTTATAAACTTCTTCTTTTTTTCTATCAATGGTAAAGCCTGTACCGCGGAACACTTTTTCCGGGTCGATCGTGCCCAGGAGCATCTCCATTACATTTGCGACATTGCCGTGGACGAACTATTCATATTGGATCATGAGGCTGCCACCATGCCACAGACGCCTGATCAGGAACGTTCATTTGCCGCCTATTCGCATCGTCAGGCGCAAAATGAACGCCGCAACATGGAGCAGCAGGGACAGCCGGGTACTGGTATGAATCTACCCTATGTATACAAACGCATGTTTTGCCATTTCTATTTTCGTAAGAAACCAATACAAATCTAAACTCCAAGGCAATCCACACAAAAAACCAAAACCGCCAAACAAAATTCAGCTTACAAAATTTTAAACCAAAAACCTACCAAATCTACAAAAGGGAATTTTTTACATACCACACAATTTTTTGCTTTACTCACGATTTCCGAAAAAAAAACCAAAACGTAACAAACCAAAAAAATATATAAAAATTTTTGTTCACCTAAGTCTTGTGAGTTAGAATCGAACTATCCCATCTTAAGCTGATGAGCTAGATTTCAGCATACAGCTTAGTCCTTGCTGAATTGAGAATGTTTGTTTAATTGTGCAGCGCGGGAGCATAAGTTTAGTAAGTCTATTGCTTTTTTTCTCTACAAAACGTGAGATTGAATACAAAAACTAACATTACATCTTGACAGCAAAGGCTAAACCGTATACCGAGATCATCCCCTCAACCTCAAAAACAAAACCAAACCAAAACCAAGCCCCTACAAAATAGATACCACACCAATTATCCTTTACTCCGACAATAGGTACGTTCTTAATGTTATATGTATTGCTAGAGTTGTGAATAGAGTGAATTTGACTTAAACCGACCATTGAAAAAATACTACAAAAATCTTAAGGCTACCAATGAATACGATGATGACATGCCAAAGTTGAAGAAAACTACAGAAAACCTATCCGAAGTCGGGCCTTCAAATAAAGATTTCCTGACACTTAACAAAACTTTAAAAATGTTATTAGATGTACGTTATACCTAAAATTCGTGCGGTGTTGACAACAGACATCGCTGCTCGTTATAATTCTCTCGTTTCATCTTTTGTCAATACCTTTGAGGCGGGATCGGCGTGATCTAATTGGCCGGTGTGATACCCAAATTCGGAGTCAAGAAAATTAAAAGCCGCTACCAATCATGAAGTCAATTGGTACAAGCGGATCTCAATGTACTTTGGATTCACGACGAAAATGGCAGTGAGTGCGTGGTTACGGTAAAAACCTGCGAACTTTCATTTCATAACCGATTTTTCACAATAAAGTTAAAAACTGAGCAACAACTTATTGTATATTCTTAACATGCCAAGGAGTACTATTCCAAAATTTCGATGATGCATATTAAGTTAAACAAGTAAAAAGGCGTTAAGTTCGGCCGGGCCGAACTTTGGATGACCAACCACCTCGGGTATATATGAAGACAACCTTTCGTTAAAATCCGGTGAAAAATGCATACCTTATGCTCCGATTTGGACCAAATACCAATAAGTACAAGTTATTGGTCAATTGTGTATAACACAATATTGGTCTTTCTAGTAATATCTTAAAATAAACCGAACTGATCCATATACGACACAGATGAAATCGGATTATAAATGCGCCTTTTATGGGCCCAAGACTTTAAATCGAGATATCGGTGTATATGGCAGTTATCGTCCGAAATCGGACGATAAATACGCCTTTTATGGGCCCAAAACCTTAAATCGACTAATCGGTCCATATGACAGCTATATCCAAATATGGACCGATCTGTACCATATTGCGGAAGTATGTCGAGGGGGTTAACTTAACTCACTGTCCCAAATTTGGGCTGAATCGGACAATAGATGCGCTTTTAATTGGCCCAAAACCTTAAATCGAGAGATCGGTCTATATGGCAGCTATATCCAAATATGGACCGATCTGTACCATATTGCGGAAGTATGTCGAGGGGGTTAACTTAACTCACTGTCCCAAATTTGGGCGCAATCGGACAATAGATGCGCTTTTTATGGGCCCAAAACCTTAAATCGAGAAATCGGTCCATATGGCAGCTACATATATCCAAATCTGGACCTATATCCAAATCTGAGCCAAATTGAAGAAGGATTTCGAGGGGCTTAACTTAACTCACTGTCCCAAATTTGAGCGACATCGGAAAACAAATGCGCCTTTTATGGACCCAAAACCTTAAATCAAGAGATCGGTCCATATGACAGCTATATGCAAATTTGGACCGATCTGGGCCATATTGCAAAGCCTATCGAGGTACTTAACTTTACTCACTGTCCCAAATTTCGGCGCAATCGGACAATAAATGCGCCTTTTATGGGCCCAAAACCTTAAATCGAGAGATCGGTCCATATGACAGCTATATCCAAATCTGAACCGATCTGGGCCAAATTGAAGAAGGATTTTGAAGGGCCTAACACAACTCACTGTTCCAAATTTCGGCGACATCAGACAATAGATGCGCTTTTTATGGGCCCAAATCCTTAAATCGAGAGATCGGTCTATATGGCCGCTATATCAAAATCTGGACCAATCTGGGCCAAATTGAAGAAGGATATCGAAAGGCCTAACACAACTCACTGTTCCAAATTTTTGCAAAATCAGACAATAAATGGGCGTTTTATGGGCCCAAAACCTTAAATCGAGAGATCGGTCCATATGACAGCTATATCCAAATCTGGATCTGGGCCAAATTGAAGAAAGATGTCGAAGGGCTGAACACAACTCACTGTCCCAAATTTCAACAAAATCCGATAATAAATGTGGCTTTTAAGGGCCTAAGACCCTAAATCGGCGGATCGATCTATATGGGGGCTACATCAAGAGATAGTCCGATATAGCCCATCTTCGAACTTAACCTGCTTATGGACAAAAAAAAAGTAATCTGTTCAAAGTTTCAGCTCAATATCTCTATTTTTAAAGACTGTAGCGTGATTTCAACAGACAAAAGGACGGACATGGCTAGATCGTCTTAGATTTTTACGCTGATCAAGAATATATTCTTTATAGAGTCGAAAATGGATATTTCGATGTATTGCAAACGGAAAGAAAAATTTAATATAACCCCATCCTTAGGTGGTGGGTATAAAAAGAAAATGTGTTATATAAATGTTAAAAACTAAACTTATCTTTAATTTTATATAGTGGTCTTAATTGTATTTCTACGGATATTCTACAGATTTATGGCAGTCTTATCGTATTCTTTGGTATTTCACTACTTGACCTCCGTTATGTAGTACTTTATACTTTCACATGTCACCAATAAGATTAATTTGGAATATAACTATTAAGTCTTGGTTGGGTGCATTTATTTTGTTTCTTCATTTGCTTACAATTCTCTGGGGACTTTTCTATAATTCTCAAAACAGGTGATGATGATTTAACCATTGGATCGAAACCTTTGAAAGTTTTTAAATTTAAGAGGTAACAAATTTCTTTATAATTTAGAACTCTAACACCGATATTCACAAAATTTAAAACCCCGTTTACACTGCTCATTAAATCCGGATTTAATGCTGTCGTCAGCTGATTTTATAAAGGGAAAACAGATGATCGAGCCATTAAATCCGAATCTAAAGAGCAATGTAAACGGAGTTTAATGTAGATTTATTTGACAGATTTCCTTAAGAGAACTGTCATATAAACCTATTTTAAGGCTTCATTAAGTTTTGTGAATACGACCGTAAGGCTTGTAGTAGCATCTCTTATTCCAAGCTAAAGTTGTTTAGTAATTGCTAAATTATTGCTTGAAACTAAGATTCATTTTTGGAATAGTGTGAATTTTTTAAGAAAAAAACTCTCTAATTTATGCAGCGCTTACGATCGCCTATTTAGTTTCAACGAAGATGTCTTCGGTTATGGATTCAGGTATTTAAAATTTCCTAATCCTTAGAATAATTATCTATTGTTTAAAAAAACATTAATTCGCTTGAAGTAAACTGGGCTTTAGATTAGTTGTAATGAAAACAGGAACATCTAAGCTCCGAAAATTATTGAAAAATCACTTTGTGACTTCTTGTGTCACCTTTGTGATGGTATAACAATTTTATGAATAACATTTTTATATTTGGTTTTTTTCACATTAGGTAATTGATATCATTAATCATCACTTTCATACAACACGCTCGTGTTTCAATATTTACAATTCATCACTTATGTCACTAATGTTGTGATATTTTATAGAAAACACTGCCTACATATCTTGACGGTTCATTTGTGATAAATAAGATCTCTTTTATGATTGGTGATATTGTTAAGATAATACAAACTATTGGTACCATGCTTGAAACCAAATCATATGAGTTTTTATCATTATTTGAATTGTTGGTATTATATCTTCTTGACACTCATAGATGGAACTTTTTTCGAACAAAACCCTGCAAGAAACATCAATCTAAGAAACATCATGAAAGGAACGCCTTCCTTAAGAAAAATCACATATTTTTAAGGAAAAACACTTTCCGCAGGGAGGAACAAATTTCCAACGATCTAACATTGACCTAAGTAAGGAAGATCCTTCGTAAGAAAGAACATCTTCCTAAATAAGGAAAATCTTCCAAAGGAAGGAACGTATTCCTCAGAAAGGAATATCTTTCTAAGGAAGCAACAACTTTCTAAGCGAAAAAATCTTCCTAACGAATGAACATCTTCCTAAAGAAGGAACGTCTTCCTAGAGAAAGAACATCTTCATAAGGATGAAGCTTATATCTAAAAAAGCTACAACAACCTACCACCATAGCACCGCATATCTATGAAAGGAAAACCTTACTAGGGAAATAACCCCTTCCTAAGAACGGAACATCTTTTTAAGAAATATTTTCCTACAGAGGAAAATGTTCCTGAGGAAGGAAAACCTTACTAGGGGAATAACCCCTTCCTAAGAACGGAACATCTTTTTAAGAAATATTTTTCTACAGAGGAAAATATTCCTGAGGAAGGAACATCTTTCTAAGCAAAGAAGTTCTTCTTTCCAAAGGCAGTTATTTTGTCTAAACCCGCGAGTTTAGAGTTACCTCCAATAATTAAGTATAATTTTGCGATACTTCTTTAAATAACTCCCAACTATAGTTATAAGGCCATTGTGCATTATTGTGAATTATCAATCTTATGTTAAGATATTTCGTGGAAAGTCATGGAGAAGAACTTGGCCACTTATTTCATATCATAATAAGGGTGAACACATAAACTTTGCTCAATGAATATACATTTACTCTTTTCTTTGTCTCAATCATAAATTCCCATAACACCTCTTTACATGAGGTCTGGCGAAGCCTTCCATCATTCAATTCATCTTTTCTCATTGAAGCCCCCCTTGCTGCCGAAGTTGATTCCAACGACCAACCCCCGCATATATAGTCCACTCTTCCTACGGAAATCGGTAAAAAGCATCATTTAATTTATTCCGTTCCCCACAGCTTTCGTTCGGATTCCCTCTTTCTAAACTTCAACAACTTACTAAGGTGTTCCTTATTCTAGAATATTGCCTCTTTCTAGCGTGAGGAAATTATTCCTTAGTAAGGTGTTCTTTACTCTAACAACATGTTGCTTCTAAGGAAATAACTGCTTCCTACAGAAGGAAAATCTTTCTGAAGAAGGAACACATTCACAAGGAAGAAACAGTCCCAAAGAAGGAACATTTTCCTTAAGTAAGAACATCTTCCTAAAGAAAGAACATCATCGTAAAGATGGAACATCTTCCTAAAGAAAGAAAATCTTCCTAAAGAAAGAACATCTTCTTAAAGCAGAAACATCTTCCTACGTTAGGAGTATCTTCCAAAGTAAAATCATTCACCTAAGGAAGGAACATCTTCCTAACGACGGAACATAATTATAAGGAAGGAAAATCATGCCAAAGAAGAACACTTTCCTAAAATTAAAACATCTTCATAGGAAAAAATTATCTTTCCAAAAAAACATCATCTTCCTAAAGAAAGAACATCTTTCTAAGGAAGGAACATCTAACTAAGGAAGGAGCATTTTTATTAGACAGGAACATCTTCCCAAGAAAAGAACATTTTGCTAAGGGAGACAGATTTTCTTAAGACAGAAAACTTTTTGCTAAGAAAGCCAAAGGAGGGAGTCCAGGTAAGGAGCATCAGAAAGAACATCTTACTAAAGAAAGAACATCTTCCTAAGGAAGGCACATGCTCCAAGGAAAGAACATCCTCCAAGAAACGAATATTTTACTAAGGAAATAACATCTTCATAAAAAAGGAACATCTTCCTAAAGAAGGACCATCTTCCTCTGGAAGGGACTTCTTTCTTAAGAAGAAATATCTTCCTAAGAAGGTAAAAATTTTCCAAAGAAGGAAGGTTTTTCTTAGGAAGGAACCTCCTCATAAGGAAGGAACATCTTTCTGAATAAGTAACATCTTCCTAAGTAAGGCACATCCTCCAATAAAGGAACATTCTCTAAAGAAGGATTATCTTACAAAAGGAAGAGCATCTTCATAGAAAAGGGAAATCTGCCTAAAGAATAACCATCTTCCTAAGGAAAAAAAAAATCTTGCTAAGGAATGAACATCTTCCTTAGGAAAGAACATCTTCCATTTTCCTATAAAAGGAACATCTTCGTAAGGAAGGAATATCTTCCCAAGAAAGGAACATCCTACCAAGGAAGGAACATACTTCTAAGAAGGGAATATAGTCCTAAGGAAGGAGCGTCTTCTTAAGGAAGGAATATCTTCCTAAAGGCTGGTACTATGTCCGTTTTCACTTTTTTGAAACGTTACAAAAATCTCAATGATTACATAATACTTTTATTAAAATTGTTTCATAACTTATGGGAGAACTTCCCATTCAATCTGTTCCAAATCAGGAACATAATCTGGAAGGAAAAAAATCTGTCTGAGGGTGGAGCAACTTCTTAAGGAAGGAACATCTGCCTAAGGAGGGAATAACTACCTAAAGATGGAACAACTTCCCAAAAAAAAACATATTCCTAAGGAAAGAATATCTTTCCAAGGAAAGCACACTTTTTTATGGGAGGAACATCTTACTAAGGAAGTAGCATTCTCCTAAGGAAAGAACGTACTTCTAAGTAAGGAAGGAGCATCTCCTTAAGGAAGGAACATCTTTCTAAAGAGAGAACACCTAAGAAAAGAACATCTTCCCATGGAAGAAGCATCATCCTAAGGAAGGAAAAACTTCCAAAGGAAGGAATATCTTACTAAGCAAGAAACATCTTCCTAGGGAAGGAACATTTTCCCAAGAAAGGGGCACCATACTAAAGAATGAATATATTCCTAAGGGAAAAAACATCCCCTAAGCAAGCACCATCCTCTAAGGAAGGAACATCTTTCTAAGGAGAGAGTTACATCTTCCGAAGGATAGAACATCTTTCTACCGAAGGAACACCTTTCTAACGATGGAACATCTTCCTAGAGAAGGATAAACTTTCTAAGGAAGAAACATCTTCCTAAGAAAGGTACATCTTACTAAGGAAGGAACATCTTACTAAGGAAAGAACATCTTCCGAATAAAGAAACATCTTCTTAAGTAGGAAGTAAAATCTTTCTAAGGAAGGAATATTGTCCAGGGAAGGAGTATATTTTTGAGGAAAGAATATCTTTCTAAGGAAGGAACATCTTACTAAGGAATTAACAGCTTCCTAAGTAAGGAACATCTTCCTATGGAATGCACATCTTCCTAAGGAAGGAACATCTGCTAAGGAAGGAACATCTAACTAAGGAAAGGACATCTTCCTAAGGAAGGAGCAAATTCTTAAGGAAGGAATATTGTCCAGGGGAGAAGCATATTTTAAAGGAAGGAACACCTTCCTAGAGAAGAAAAAACTTCGTAAGAAAGAAACATCTTTCTAAGGATGTAACTTCTTACTAAGGAAAGAATATCTTCCTTAGGAAGGAACATCTACTTATGTAAGGAATATCTTCCTAAGGAAGGAATATTGTCCAGGGAAGAAGCATAGTTTTAAAGAAGAAACATTTTCATAAAGATGGAACATCATCCTAAGAAAAGAACATCTTCCTTATAAAGGAACATCTTTCTAAGAAAGGAACATCTTTCTAAGGAAGGAACGTCTTACTGAGTTAAGAACATTTTCCTAAGGAAGGAATATCTTCTTAAAGAAGGAGTATCTTCCAAAAAGCGAATAACATCTTCCAAAGGAAGGAATATTGTCTAGGGAAGGAGCATCCTTTTACGGAGGGAATATCTTTCCAAGGAAGGAGCATCTTCTTAAGAATGAAACATCTTCCTAAGGAAGGAAAATCTTTCTAAGCTAGAAAATATTCCAAAGGAAGGAACATCTTTTTAAGTAAGAAACATCTCTCTTAGGAAGGAAGAAACATCTTCCTAAAGAAGGAACACCCGCTAAGGAAGGAACATCTTGCTGAGGCAGGTACATCGTCTGAGGAAGGAACATCTTTCTATAGAAGTAACATCTTCCTAAGCAAGAAACATTTTACTAAAGAACATCTAAGTAAGGAACATACTTTAAAGGCAGAAATATCTTCTTAAAGAACTTCTTCCTTAAACATTCCTAAAGAAGAAACCATCTTCCTATTAGATGAACGCCTTACTAAGAAAAGAACAGCTTGCTATTAAAGGAACATATAGCTAGGAAAGGTAAACCTTTCAAAGAAAAGTATTCTTTATAAGAACAAAACACCTTGTAATGAAAGGAAAACTTCGACCTTAAAGGAATATAGTTATACGAAGGAAACCTTCCTATGGATGGACTTTCTCTTTTTGGAAGAAACGCCCTCCTCTTGAAGGAATGCTGTCCTCTGGAAGGAAAGCTTTCCTCTGAAAGAAATGTCATCCTATGGAAGGATTACCTTCCCATGCAAGGATTACCTTCCTACGCAAGGCTTACTTTCTTGTGAAAGGATTGTCTTACTACGGAAGTATTACCTTCCTGTGGAAGTATTACCTTCCTATGGATTGATTACCTTCCTATGAAAGAATTAACTTCCTATGGAAGGACTACCTTCCTATGGAAGGACTACCTTCCTATGGAAGGACTACCTTCCTATGGAAGGACTACCTTCCTATGGAAGAATTTCCTTCCTTTGGAAGCATTACCTTCCTATGGTAGGATTACCTTCCTATGGTAGGATTACGTTTCTATGATAGGATTACCTTCCTATGGAAGAATTACTTTTCTATCGAAGGATTACCTTCCTATCGAAGGATTATCTTCCCATTGAAGAATTACCTTCCTATGGAAGGATTACCTTTCTATGGATAAAATATCTTCCGAAGGAAGGATTACCTTCGTGGAGAAGTGTAACCGTCATATAAAAAATTATTTTTGTACAATAAAAAGAGATTACCTTAACAGAAAGGATTGCTTTCCTATGAAATGATTTCCTTGGTAAGAATACATTGTTTTAAATATAATATCCCCCAATTGGGAAAGACACTTTCCTATACATGAAACTCTTGCCTATAAAAATAACAGCTTTCCAAAGAAATAGGAAGAAATAGTTATTTTTATGGAGTGTCTAACTTTGGAAGGGAAAAATCTTCGATAATTTGTAATAACCTCATTTTAGATTTTTAGATTAAATCTTTAAAGAAAAGTAATTACATCGATATTCTTCAATGTGTTTTAGTTATTTATACCAAAAAAAAATCAGTTTTCTTGAATTATTCTTATTTTTGTTTTGTACGTATTTTTCTCTATTTTTTTCGTATGTCATTAATGTCGGATCATGAAGTGCAATGAAGTAAATATTTTCGGGCTTATAACATGTTATCATTAGTTTCGCATTAAAACTACACCTATCACAAATAGTCTATATAGGTATTTTTATTTGCTTTTTATAAGTTTTTTTTCTCAACATGTCTTTTTAATAAAAATTTAAATTTCTATTTTTTTATTTTTTTGGGAAACACCTACTCCACGACACATAAAAGCCCTATACTGGAGCAAACTTCCGATGCCGTATTATTAGCTGCCCAGACTGGCGATTTATTGATGGTAGAGTTCAAGCAATATTGTCTTAAGTAAAAAACAAAATTAAATGTTGAAAGCTAGAAACTGTCCCTTGTTCAATGTATTTTGAGAAATTTGTCTCATTGAAGTATGTGGGTAAAAGTTGTTTTTAAGCATTTTAATTTTGTAATTTCCGACTTTGAGCTTTGATTTCAAATAAAGTAAGCATTTTATGTTAATGACATCTCAGTAGGATTTGTTGGATATGGTCAATATATACACGCTACTGTTTATAACAAACAGTCATTGTCTATATTAGAAACAAGTTGAAAGCCAAAGTCAATGGCCTAAACTTGTTTCATTTAAAATTTCAAATGGAAAAAGCCATTAACAAATCGGTTATATGGGCCATATTTTGCAAATCATATTGAAATATTAAAGACATAAAATGATCTAAACACAAACAAGTTTATTTGTTTTTGCGAAATACTCTCTTTGCTCTATTTGTATGTAAAGTTCAGCGACTTCATAAAATACCAAATATTTTAAACTTTACAGCTTTGTTGTTTTGTCCCTTGTCCATTTCCCGTGTATGGCTGTGTTCTTAAAGAAAATTTGATAAGTTGTTTGTCTATTGTTTGTTTCCTTGTCTTTTTCTGAAATTATAATTTAACGTTGTAAGTTTAATGTTTGCTATTTTTTCGGAATTTTCTTCTCTTTTAACTTTTTCATTCTTCTCTCCTACTTTTGGTTTTTTTTCCCTGTTTAAATTTAAATTTTCAGTTATATACACTACATGAACAAGGATACTCATTGCAATCAGTCAACAAGGGTGGACAAACAGCTTTACATTTCGCTTGCAAATATAATCATAAGGATATTGTTAAATATATTTTATCGTGTTCAACACGTCGCTTAATAAATATGACTGACAAAGAAAAGTAAGTAACAGTTGGAAAAGCTATGCTGCGAAAGTCTAAAATATAAAATATTGACCAACAGGGGTAAATAAAATTAAAAAAAATCGAAGACGCTCGATAAAATTTCATACAAAAATATTCCAAATCTACAATAAGATACAGCAGATTGGAAAGAATTAAAAAATCAAAAAATTAAAACATCTCCTTATATACAACAAGTTAAGGCGGCCCGAATCTTGGGAACCCACCACCATGAAATCTGCTCAAAATTTAGCCGAAGGATATAATTTGATTCTACATACCAAACTTTTGTTAAACCACTAAAAATTTTAATTTCTAGGAATCGAAAAAGGATAATCGAGAGATCGGTTTATATGGAGCTACTAGTCGAACCCGGCCCGCTCCGCTGCGCCTTCTTAAACTCTCTATTATCTTTTTAGGATGGGGACACTTTGCCCTGAATGCGGATATCGAATTCGTGCCATTGTAGCCTATGACGCTGAACGCGTTCGTATCCAGGCGCGAACATCGAACAAAGCGGTGTTTAGCCCTCTTAATGTTGGCGAAATTTGCTAGGTACCTGCATGGTCATTTAAAAAATTTTCCCCAAAGAAGGGTCGCACTGCGGGACGCCGTTCGGACTCGGCTATAAAAAAAGGTCCCTTATCATTGAGTTTGAAATTGAATCGGAAGACACTCATTGATGTGTGTGCGAGAATTTGCCCCTTCTCGGTTCTTGGTGGTAATGTTCTTCCTTAGGGTAATGTTCTGGAGGGAAGGCACCTCAGACATTTCGACTCAAATATGCATGTCAAATTCGTGCTGCATTTCCAAATCTCTTTAATTTCATCCCCATATTGCCATGGCCGGTATATAAGAACCGTTTGGAGGGTGTTTTGGGGCTGTGGGGGCCACCGGCACTTTGCACTTGAAAATAGATATCTAATTCGCTCTTTGTTCCCAACGCAAATGAAGTTCAGTTTAGGGGGTGCTTTAGGGTATACCCCAAAACACTGGGCTCCAAAACTGGGCATCAAATTCTTTTTCTACTCTCAAATTGTCATAATGGGTCAAATAACCCATTTGACGTATCTGTAGAAGGAAAAGCGCCACCTAGACTTGAACGCAAAACCCGTATCTTCTATAACCTCATATCTTCTCTTTATCTATAAAAAAATTCAATTTGTGTTTGTTTGTCGGTGTGTTCCGTATAGACTCAAAAACGGCTGAACCGATTACCTTGAAATTCTCACAGATTGTGAAGGTTTGTCTGGAAGGAAACATAGGCTATATAATTTTGTAATATCGAAAGGGGAGCGGACCCTCCCCCTTATCTCAAAAGTACGACCCCAAAGTAAAAATGTACCGATCAGCACAATATGGGACTCAAATGAAAGGCTTTCAGGGCTAGAGTACGAATTTCATATTAAAAATTGGATCCAGTAACTGAAGGGTCGCCCCAGCCCCAAAACATTTAAATGGGTTAAAGTATCTAGGTGGCGCTTAAATTCCTTAAAAGACCACAAATAGGTAATTTGACCCTTCATGACAATATGGGACTCAAATGAAAGGTGTTTGACAATAGAAAAGGAATACAGTTTTGTGGCCAAGTGTTTGGGGCAAGTGTTTGCCCCAAAGCACCCCGTAAACTTATTTCCCGAAAGTATTAACATGGGCCTCAAAAGAAAAGTTTGTGGGAGTAAAGAACTAATTTTATATATATTTTTAGAGCAAGGAGTGCCAGCCCCAACTCCAAAACGCCCTCCAAACCGTACATATTTATCGACCATGGCAATTTTGGGCTTAAATGAAAGGTATTTGGAAGTAGAGCACGACTTTGACATCCATTTTTGAGCGAAATGTTTGAGGTACCATCCCTTCGCCAAAAAGAAGCCCCCATAAATGGATATAGACACCAATCACGACTATATAGGGCTCAAATGAAACAGGACTTTACCGACTATGGTAATATGGGGCTCATACAAAAAGTATTTGAGAGTATAGCACGAAGCTTACATTTACTTTAAAGGGCAAGTATCTGGGTGGCCACCACACTCCCAAAATGCACACCAAGACATATTTACCCATGACGATATAGAAGTCAATAAAAGGTTTTACTATTTTACATGACTTCTATTTTTGGCATAGTACCACACAAATGTCACCAATATTGGGAGAGGATAACTACCACTTAAATTTTTTTAAATTTCTCGCCAGGAATTGAACCCACGCATTGGCGGACTTGCTTACATCTGCACTTCAATGACACGAATTCGATATCCACATTCCGTGCGGACGATATCTGACTGCTAGTGCGGGACACACACACAGAAGGTGTTCTATAGTCTCTTCATCTTCGATGTTCTCACAGCCTCTGCAAAAGTCGTTACTGGCAACCTTCAGTTCATCAGCATGTTTTCTGATTAGATAGTGACCTGTCATAACGGACACAATGACTGAGACGTCTGTTCTAGCCAATGGCAGCAAAGCGGTAGAGGCCACAAGTATGCTTTAGGCCACATAGTTTTGGAATGCTCACAGCCCCCTCTTTGTGTTCGTTAATCATTCGTTGTCCTTCGGAACTGGTCCTAAAAATTTAGCATAAATGTCGCTAGAGGCATACCTATAAATTCCAGTATCCCTGGAATGTGTAAGGAAGTTCCTAGTTTCGCGAGCTCGAGCCATCCTTTGGATCCGATTAAGTATTGAGCAGTAGGTGGACTTTTGAAGCGCCGTCCACCAGACTACAACACCATATAGCATTATTTTTTTCTCCTCCCAAGGAGGCCGGTTCCACTGTAGGCAACTTGTATCTCCTGCTGAAAAGAACTACTTCTATCTTGCACAGACTACTATAAACTAATAAAAAAATTCATATATTATATCCCATATCAATTATATTAAAATATGTTCCGATTTGGACCAAATACTAATAAGTACAGTAGATATATCTAAAAATAAACCGATCTGAACCATATACGTCACGGATGTCGAAAAGCCTAACATAAGACTTTGTCAAATTTCAGTGATATCGGATTATAAATGCGAATTTTATGGGGCCAAGACTTTAAATCGAGATATCGGTCTACATGGCAGCTATATCCGAATCTGGACCGATTTGGGCCAAGTTGCATAAAAATGTCGAAGAGCCTAACTTAAAGCACTGTCCCAAATTTAAGCGAAATCGGACAATGAATACCTCTTTTATGGGCCCAAAACCTTAAATCGAGAGATCGGTCTATATGGCAGCTATATTCAAATCTAGACCGATCTGGGCAAAATTGAAGAAGGACGTCGAAGAGCCTAACTAAACTCACTGTCTCAAATTTCAGCGACATCAGACAATAAATGCGTCTTTTATGGCCCCAAAACCTAAAACCTAGATATCGGTCTAAAGGGTGATTTTTTTGAGGTTAGGATTTTCATGCATTAGTATTTGACAGATCACGTGGGATTTCAGACATGGTGTCAAAGAGAAAGATGCTCAGTATGCTTTGACATTTCATCATGAATAGACTTACTAACGAGCAACGCTTGCAAATCATTGAATTTTATTACCAAAATCAGTGTTCGGTTCGAAATGTGTTCAAATTTTGACAAATTTTGTTCAGCGATGAGGCTCATTTCTGGTTGAATGGCTACGTAAATAAGCAAAATTGCCGCATTTGGAGTGAAGAGCAACCAGAAGCCGTTCAAGAACTGCCCATGCATCCCGAAAAATGCACTGTTTGGTGTGGTTTGTACGCTGGTGGAATCATTGGACCGTATTTTTTCAAAGATGCTGTTGGACGCAACGTTACGGTGAATGAACACATTTCGAACCGAACACTGATTTTTGTAATAAAATTCAATGATTTGCAAGCGTTGCTCGTTAGTAAGTCTATTCATGATGAAATGTCAAAGCATACTGAGCATCTTTCTCTTTGACACCATGTCTGAAATCCCACGTGATCTGTCAAATACTAATGCATGAAAATCCTAACCCCAAGCTATATCCAAATCTGAACCGATCTGGGCCAAATTGAATACAGATGTCGAAGGGCCTAAGACAACTCACTGTCCCAAACTTCAGCAAAATCGGATAATAAATGTGGCTTTTATGGGCTTAAGACCCTATATCGGAGGATCGGTCTATATGGCAGCTATATCCAAATCTGAACCGATCTAGGAAGTCGAAGGGCCTAACACAAATCCCTGTCCCAAATTTCAGCGAAATCGGATAATAAATGTGGCTTTTATGGGCCTAAGACCCTAAATCGGTGGATCGGTCTATATGGGGGCTATATCAAGATATAGTCCGATATAGCCCATCTTCGAACTTAACCTGCTTATGGACAAAAAAAGAATCTGTGCAAAATTTCAGCTCAATATCTCTATTTTTAAAGACTGTAGCGTGATTTCAACAGACAGACGGACAGACGGACGGACATGTCTAGATCGTCTTAGATTTTTACGCTGATCAAGAATATATATACTTTATAGGGTCGGAAATTGATATTTCGATGCGTTGCAAACGGAATGACAAAATGAATATACCCCCATCCTTCGGTGGTGGGTATAAAAAATTATAAAACAAGTTAAAAGGAATAAAGGGTGCGGATGCTAAGCGAGGATCACATTAAGGTCGAGGATCATTTTTCTAATGATCTGTTAATTTCTATTCCGAGATGGCAATGGATAAATGAAAGCCATAGGAGATACACCACAACAACCATGATTTGACATCAGAAATCTTATGGTCTGTTGTTTTTGTTTTCTATATACAGTTTTGGTGTGTTAATTGCATGGGGCCCTTATTTCGAACTGACCGTCTAATCGTCGGACATGTGTTCTGACCAGCGTAGATCCGCTGGCAACCCATCGGTTCCTGCTGCCTTTTCTTTAAGAGAGAAAGTAAAGGAATTGGAACGACTTTTCTCAAGATTGAGTTTTTCTCTTCATTGGTTAAGAAATTTTCTTAAACTTGAGTTCGATAAGTTTTTTAACGGCGAAGCCAAATTTTCGAATTTATAATAATTTGTCTCTTTTCTCTTTTACAGGGGAGAAACAGCATTGCATGTAGCAGCCCGGAACGGTCAACGCGATTTGTGTGTAATGTTGGTAGCAGCTGGAGCCAATGTCGAAATTCGAGACATGTCAGGCAATACAGCCATGATGGTGGCATTCAATAGAAATTTCACTGAGATTGCCTCATATTTGGAAAGTATGACAAACAAATAAACATTTATAAAAAAAAAACACAAAAAAACCCTAGAGAAAGAGCTAGCAACAAAAACCCGAATCCTACTCTATACAAAATCATGGCACCTGCAAACAAAATAGTCCATATTTGTACGAAACTAAAAAAAGAAAACATATGGAAAAAAGTACTTTCACATTGAAAACCCCCCAGAAAATAACAATCATTAGTTGTTAGAGTATTTATAAAAAAAAATAACAAGAAACTCCTTTTTTGATAAATGCTTGTGTCTATAGCTTGAGGTAGAGATAGCTTCAGAAAAATTAATTTTAAAAATCAACTTAAATTTAAACACACAAATAACTTGTAGTTGGCTAGATACAGATATTTGAAAAAAAAATCTAAAAAAATATGGAAATTTATTAAAAACAATACAATTTTTTTCTTCCCTTCTTTTTTAACACAAATATTTCTTTTTTTTAATGCACACACCAAACAACCGTTTTTAATTTTGGATGTATTTTTATAAAATTCTATATAACACCATTACAAATACATAACATGGACTTATTATGATTAATTATTAATATGTAAAATAAAAAAAAATAAATAAAAACAAAAAACAAAAACATTCCAATAAATGTAATTAATTTTTTAAACTTAATTTTAATCTTAAGGCCAAGAAAGATTTTTACATATGGGCGAAAATATGAGGTCCGCCGCTAAATAAAATTTATTTTTCTAAAACTTATTTATAGACGTTTCCTTTTTTGTTGTTTTAAGACTCTTATATAAACTATATAAGTATTTATAATTACTGAAATTATGATCTTTTTGTTAGGTTTAATATTAAAGAAAAAAAATTAAAATTAATTTGTAAGAGGTTAAAGGTCTTATTAAAGAAAATAATAAATTTAAAAATCACTTATACAAAAAAAATCATTTAAAAAACAAACATCTTAATTATATTTTAAGCATAAAAACCACATTTGAAATATTTTTTCAACAAAAAAAAAATTCTCTAATTCTTTAAGAACTTCTTTTTTTCTAAATATTAAGAAAAAATTAATATCTATATGGAACTAATTTAATATATAAATTAAAAAAAAAACATTTTGGAAACGATTATTGTGATATAAACTTAAAACAAGAAAAAAAACTAAAATGGGATTGTAAATGATTAAAAAGAAATCTAGAAAAAAATTTAAAAATGAAACCAATTGACAAATACCCCCCAACACATGGGTGGGGTATAAAAATGATATTAAGAAACAGAAAAAAAAAACAAAACAAAACACTCAACAGAAGGAAGGAATGAATGATTAAATAACAAACACAAAATTTTATAAAATATTGGCAAAAAATTAATTTCATTTATATTAAAACAAAGCAACTTTAAGAAAAAAAAAGACAACTTTAAAAAAAATCATTAATACGTTTTGAATAATTTTGAGAAAAGCATATGATATCGGCTAGGATGTTTCTAAATACCAGAATTCTGGCAACAACATTATATAACTTGTCAAAATTGATATTAAAGACAACAACTACTATCAGATTGTTTGAATAGGTTTCAAACGTAATTTTTATGTATGTAATCCCTTTTATGACATTTTCGTAATTTTTTATTATGAACTAGTTCGTGAGGTAATAATTTAATTAACTCATTCAGCTAGTTGACTAAAATAGTTAGTTCACTGAATGAGTTGGTTCACTGAATGAGTTGGTTCACTGAACTAGTTAGTTCACTGAACTAGTTAGTTCACTGAACTAGTTAGTTCACTGGACTAGTTAGTTTACTGAACTAGTTAGTTCACTGAACTAGTTAGTTCACTGAACTAGTTAGTTCACTGAACTAGTTAGTTCACCGAACTAGTTAGTTCACCGAACTAGTTAGTTTACTGAACTTGTTAGTTCACTGAACTTATTAGTTCATTGAACTAGTTAGTTCACTGAACTAGTTAGTTAACTGAACTAGTTAGTTCACTGCAATGTGATGCCCGTTGGGCACAACATGTATTCATAATATCGAAAAAAGCATTGCAAGTGCTTGGGCTTTCTTAAGCGGTGCAAGAGCTACTTCACTTCACCTGATCTTCTTAATAGCTGTACTACCTGGTATGAGTCTGTGCTCCGAAGACATCCTTGGAGCTGCTCGACCATGTTTAGAGAAGGGCGATAGTGTTGATAGGGGACAGTGAGGTATCCAACTATATATGGTTCCACTTGAACACTGTCGCAACTGGGGTGGCATATTAATGCTCTATCTTTACTTTCATGGTGTGTGATATCCACTGATATTCGCCTTCTTATTCCTGACGTAAGAATCAATAATACCAGACACTCCAGGAATTCACAACCATTTGAAATTGATTGGTCAGCTGACCGAACAATGCACTGCAGAGATAATTCCTTTTCGCCCGAATTGTTCGTATGTGGAATCCACTTTCGGCAAATAATTTTCCCACCGACTACGACATCCAGAAATTCAAGACGAATGTCAATTATTACTACTTCCACTTTCCTCGCTCCTATTCCTAACTTTCTTTCCGCCAATACAATACATTTGCATATATCAACAACTTTCCCTGTTAGTTTACTGAACTAGTTAGTTCCCTGAACTAGTTTGTTCACTGAACTAGTTAGTAAAATGAACTAGTTTGTTCACTGAACTAGTGAGTAAAATGAACTAGTTAGTTTATTGAATTACTTGGTTCACCGAACTAGTTAACTCAATTAACTGGTTAGTTAACTGAACTAGTTAGTTCACTAAACTAGTTAGTTCCCTGAACTAGTTTGTTTACTGAACTAGTTAGTAAAATGAACTGCTTGATTCGCTGAAATAATGATTGAAATGAACTAGTTAGTTTATTGAATGACCTGTTTCACTGAACTAGTTAGTTCAATGAACGTTCGTACGAAAACATCGAGAAGTTGAAGTGGGACCTCAAATATAAATATATATTTTTTAATCTTCTTATTTGAAGGGATTTTAAAATTTTTATTTGGATTTTTTAATTTTTTCGATTTTTTCACTTTTGTCAACCGGTGCAACACTGTGCGCCTAGGACTGGGACCCCTATATTATCGTGATAATCATGGTTTCTTCAAGCAAATAAGTCACTCGAGTGTAGTATGCCATTTCCATCTATTATATTGCAGCTTTTCGACGTGCAATTTCCGTACAGCGTCAGATCGTACATTTCTCACAGCTTTGAGACGAGTGCGAACTTTTGCTGCAAGAAGATAATGATCCAAATCGATAGTTGCACCTCGGTTTCATCTAAATATAAGGAACCCTCAACCCCTCCTTGACAACGAAAAAACCTTCTAGGTAATGAAAAGCTGTTTCTGTGGATTTGCGCTTGCCATAGGCATGCGATCTTTAGAAATTTTTGCCCTTAGATGTGCATTTATGAACTTTTTTAGAGAACGAATTGTACGGATTTCCTTTTGAAATAAATGTAGGTTTATGTAGGTACTTCCCACAGGAGTTCAGGTCATACCGTTATAAGCAGAGTATATCTCTCAGGCTATCGGAAAAAGTTTGTAGTTTGACTGGTGATACATTATCAGATCCTGACTATTTATAAAGACCTGCGGGTCTTGTAGGTATCATCAAAGGTACTGCAGAATTTCCCCAGGACTTGTTCAACCGGTATTGAAGGAAAAGCTGTAGGTTTTTGGACCCCTAAGCCAGGTTGCCAGTCTTTCGAACACAGCTTGTAGTTTAACTGGTGATACATTATCAGATCCGGACGATTTATAAAGGCCTAAGGTCTTGAAAGTATTTTCATAGGTACTGCAAAATTTCCCCAGGACTTGTTCTATCGGTATTGTAGGCCAAGCAGCAGGTTTTTGGTCCCCTTTAACAGGTAGTCAGTTTATCGGACTCACAACTTGTAGTTTGACTGGCGATAAATTATCAGATCCTGAAGATTTATAAAGGCCTGGAGGCTTCGTATATATCTTCGGAGGTACAGCAGAAAATCCCTATGACTTGTTTTAACGGTATTTGTGGGCCAAGCTCCTGGGTTTTGGACCCATTAGCTGATTTTTGGGACTATCTATCGGGTTTTTGTACCATACAACCTTTTTTAGGGTCATCCATCGGTTTTTTAGTCCCAGGTGTTACATTTTGGAAACTGCAGGCGCTTTTTGGACCAAACTGTCGGGGTTTCCACCCAGCTAATGGTACTTCAGCCCAACCAACCGGGCAGCTACCGCTTTTTCGAGCCTAGATGTCGGTGTTTTAGCCCAGCCACCGTTTTTTAGGACTAGGTGGTGCTTTTGAATCCAGCTGCCGGTATTTAAGTCCTAGCTCAGTTTTTAAACTACTGCCACTTTTTGGGATCTGTTTTTCCCCCAAGCAACTGGGAAGCTACGGGTATTTTTGGGCCTATCTGTCGATTTTTTTTTTGGTCCAGCCACTGGTTTTTTAGAACTAGGTGGCGGTGCAGGATTTTACCGGCCCAGCTACCGGTTTTTTTCATCTACCTACTGGTACTTCAGGCCTAGCAACCGGGCAGCACCCGTATTGTGAGCCTAGCTGTCGGGTTTTTGTTCCAGCCACTGGTTTTTAGTACTTTGGCTCCTTTTTGGGTGTAGCTATCGAATTTTAGTCCTAGCTGCTACTTTTTAGACTATCTACCTCTTTTTGGGTCCAGCTACCAGTTTTTTCATCCAGCTACCGGTATTTCTGGCCAATCATTCTGGCAGCTACGGTTATTTTGGGTCTAGCTGTCAGGTTTTTTGGCCCACCCATCGGTTTTTTAGAACTAGGTGTCGCTTTTTGGGTCCACTTACCGGGAGTTTAGTCGTAGCTACCTTTACTATACCCTTGTTTTTGGTCTAAATTCAGGTTTTAGGGCCCAGTGTCCGTTATAAGAGGTTTAGTTTCAGTTTTTTACGGCTTTTTGGGATCGGCTAACGGTGTTTTTAGCTTAGATGCAAGATTTTCAACAAAGTCCCATAAATTTAGTCCTAGCTGCCACTTTTTAGACTATCTACCGCTTGTTCGGTCCAGCTACAGAATTTTTTATCCAGCTACCAGTTATTATTGGCCAATCATCCGGGCAGCTGCCGATATTTTGGGTCTAACTGTCAGATTTTTGACCCGTTTTTTTAGGAAAAGGTGCCGCTTTTTGGGTCCATCCACCGGGATTTTAGTCCTAGCTATCTTTTTTGGGATCAGCCACCTTTTTTCACCCAGCTACCGCTATCTTAAGCCAAGCAACCGGTTTTTTAGCACAGCTACAGGTGTTTTACGCTGAGCTGCCGATTTTTAGGAGAAGCTGTCGTTTATTGAGCCCAGCTACTTTTTTGTAAAGCCTAGCTTCAGATTTTAGGGGATCTGCTGACGGTTTGTGGGCCATATACCTGTGTGTTTGGTCTAAATTCAGCTTTTAGAGCCCACTTACCATTATGTGAGGTTTCGTTTAAGTTTTTTGACGACTTTTAAGACCAGATAACGGTGTTTTTACCTTAGGTGCAGAATTTTTAACAACGTCCTAGAATTTTAGTCCTAGCTGCCACCTTTTAAACTATCTACCGCTTGTTCGGTCCATCTACCGAATTTTTCATCCTGCTACCGGTTATTATTGGCCAATCATCTGGGCAGCTGCCGAAATTTTGGGTCAGACTTTTGGCTCAGCCATTGGTTTTTTAGGAATAGGTGCCGTTTTTTGGGTCCAGCTACCGGTATTTTAGTCCTAGCAACCTTTTTTAGGACCAGCTACCTTTTTTCACCAAGCTACCGGTATTTTAGGCCAACCAACCGGTTTTTTAGCACATCTACAGGTGTTTTAGGCTGAACTGCCGGTTTTTAGGAGAAACTGTCATTTATTGAGCCCAGCTACTATTATGTAAGGCCTAGCTTCAAGTTTTTGGGGATCTGATTATGGTTTTTGGACCCATATACCAGTGTTTTTGGTCTAAATAGAGGTTTTAGAGCAATAGGGATAATATGGTGGAAAAATATTTTAAATTCTTTTTTATAAAATTTAAAAAAAAAAATAATAAATATTGTAGAACTATTAAAAAAGCAATTTCGTAAAAAAAAATTTAAAATTTTCAAAAATTTAAATTGTTTTAAAAGATTTTTTAGAAAACAAAATATAAGTGATAAAATCCAAAATGAATTACTTTTGAGTTATGATTCTATATATTTTAATTAAAGTTATTAAAAACAAAATAAAATAGACACACAAAAAAAATAAATATTTACAGAAAAAAAATGATTTAAGACAACCTGCCAGTTTATATTTTAAATATTATTTTCTCGTTAATCATTCTTCACAAGAAAAGAAAGCAAACCAATGACAAAAAGCTGCGATTTAAAATATTAAAAAAAAATATTTTAATTTGGATCTTTTCGAAAAAAAATGGAAAAACAAAAGGACAAATATAATTAATTACCATATTTAATTTTAGGGTATTTTTGAAAGAAAAAAAGGAAAAGAAACAAAAAAAAAACAATCTATTGCTAATTTTTAAGCCCCTAAAATTCAGCAATACATTGTTTTTGAACATTGAAATTGCAAAACAAAATTTGATAAAAAAAAAACGGAAAATAATTCCTTAAAAATCGTAATCGTAAAAAACAATTCATTTTCTCTTCTTTTCGCCCCCACTCTAAAAAAAACAACTCATAAGTAGACGAAGACAATCTTATTAAAGAAAGAAAATTAATAAAATAAAATAAAGATTAAGAAAAATACCTTAAAACAAAGAATATTTTCCTTCTTATTCCTTTTCACAATCAAAACAAAAACAAATATTTCTAGCTCTTAAAATGTAACAAAAACCAGAAAAGCAATTTAGTATTAATCATAAAACAAATGAAACTCATTAAAAATATAAAGTTTATAAAATTAAAAACTAAATCACATTAAAAATCCTTTGCCACCCATTTTTCAATTTTGTTTTAACTACAAAATCTTCAAGCACCTCTCCTGTATTTTTTTTGTTTTTCATAAAAATAACAATATAAAGCAAAACACCACTAACAAAATCTAATTTAGAAGAAAACAAAAAATGAATTATACACTAAAAAACTTGACAAAAAAACTGAAATACACTTGTTCGGAGTTTAACCGGGTCCAAGGAACAAAAACTATTTTAACGAAATCTGAATGCTGAAGAAACTAAAATCTGGAAAACTATAAGAAAAACACATTCAAAATATAAACAAACAAAAAAAATATTCTTCAAAGCTTTGGAAGGATGTCAAAGGGCAAAAGTATAGATTTTTCAAAGTTAAAACGGAGATATTTATGGGAGAGGACTTATGAAGTTATCCTTAATTAAAGTGAAAAAACAGTTTTTTTATGTGTTTAAAATACAGCTGTTTAACAAAAATTCAACTTGCCCAGTGCATAAAAAACAGAAACGTCTACTTTTTTTGTTAAATTATAACTACTACGTACTCGATTTTTTTTATTGTTCACACAATTCTCTAAAAAAAAAACATTTGATAAAAAATTAAATTAAATAAAAAATTTAATTTTTTTATTTATTTTTTTAATTTTTTATTTTTATACAAACTACTTTTTTTATTAACACTTAATTTTTGTATTAATATTTTTACCTTTTGTTTATGAAATTCTTTAATTTTTTTATTAAATATTTTCGATTTGTCCATGTGTATATTTTATACATAAACAAAGAACTTACTTTCATAAAATTTTAAATTTTTATTAAAATTTTATATTTTTTATAAAAATTAAATTTTTTTTATGAAAATTTAAACATCTGTAAAAAAACTATTTTTTTAATATTTTTATAAATTTTTTTATAAAAAATTCATATTTTTTTTCAAAAACTTAATATTATTTATAAAAATTCTATGTTTGTATAAAAATTGTTATCCAAAATTAAAAATTTTTAAAAAAAAAAATATGTTTTAATTTAAATTTTTACAAAAAAAAATTTCAATTTCTTTAAAAAAACTCAATTCTTTTTTAATTTTAATTTTGGATAAAACTTTTATAAAAATATTTAAAAAATTTATAAAAAATTTTAAATTATTTTAAAAGAATTTGTTTTTAAAAATTAAGTTTTTCAAAAAAAAATTTTAATTTTTTATTAGAACTTTAAACTTCTTTAAAAAAACATTAATTTAAAAAAGAAAATTGGAATTTTTTATAAACATTTTTAATTTTTTATAAAAATTTTTAATTTTTTTATATTTTATAAAAAATTTATATTTTTTAAAAAATTTTATATTATTTATAAAAATATCATTATAAAAATTTTAAATTCTTTACAATTACATAAACTATTTTTAAAAAATTTTAATCTTTTTAAAAAAAGTATATGAGATTTAAATTAAATTAGAATTTTTATTAAAACATTTTAATTTCTTATAAAACTTTAAATATGTTTTTAAAAAATTTTTAATTTTTTTATAAAAATTTTTAATTTTTTTATATATATTATTTTTAATTTTTTTTTTAAATTTTTTATAAACATTTTTGTAAAAATTTAAATTTTTTTATAAAAATTTTTAATATTTTTTAAAAAGTTTTAAATTTTTTATTTCAAATTTTTCGTACAAATTTAAAAAAATTTCAATTTTTATAAAAATATTTTTGTGAGTATTGTTGACCTGAGAAATTTTGTGTGGTTGATTATCGTTTCGGCTTAAGGTCAATTGAAACATATGATGGAAGTTGTAGTAGCTTTTTATTCTGACATTTCGGTTGACGAAAATGGTTTGTCGTCTAAAACTAAAATGCTGAAGAAGAAAAAGAGATATCCGCTTTCAAGTACTCTGGGAAGACCAAGCCAGCCATCCGGCAATGGAGACTCCAGGCAGTGTTCTGCGTTGGTAGACAAAGTCGGAACAGCAATGAAGGAAGAACGCTCGGCCCCTCAGTCATCATAGAAGACTGTTTCTTCCAAACGGAGGCCACAGCCATCACGGAAGGGGAAGATAGTCGCTGAAAATGGTAAGGAGCCGCCCTCTTACGCCATAGTGGAAGCACAACAGAGATGGGCTGGCTTATGCAGTCATCAATATCGGCAATGCATTCGGTAGTATTCCACCAGATCATCGGTCCCAAGAGGTGAATCTGGTTAAAAAGCAGATTTTCGGACATGGGTGGAACTCTGTAGACGATCCACCCATACAAATGAAGAGCTGTGAGTATTGAGGGGACATCTTTATGCTGCGTTTTGCGTCAGCGGAATGTCTTGATACTCGTCGGAGGTATCCACGCTCCCTGGAAGGGCGCAAAGCTTGACCTGGTGAGAAAGATGGTCATCCTCACAAAGCCGACGGTCTTCATTAAAGGATGGGGCAGTAAATTTGGGACGGAACGCATGTTGGGATTCTTGGGCAAGCAAAACCAAAGTTTGGTTGCAGAAAAGTGGTAGGTCTTCCACAGGGAGGAGAAGGAGGAAGGAGCTCTTCTTGTAGTTGCCATTGATCAAGTCTCCGTGACAAGTTTGGCTAAGACTAAAGACATTGCGCACTACGGGAGCAAGGCTTTTTTTTCAAGATTGGAAAGACTAAGAGAGGCAGAAATCCTCATATTGAGACATGAGGCCGTGCATTGGCAGGTGACTCAATGCCGCCCAACAAACAGGGGGCTAACGACGAGACAATCACCGTCTCTCTCAATATTGGAAAGACTAGGATAAGCAAAGAAGATCCTAATACTACAACAACAGGCAGTGCATGGGCGAGAGACCCAACACAGCCTGACAAACAGGGACCCGACGAAGGACCCATCACTGACTTCAAGGTTCGGAAGACTAGAATAGGTAAAGATCCTAATATTAAAACATCAGGCAGCGCAGCCACAGGAGTCTCATTGCAGCCTAACGAACAGGGAGCCGACGATGGTACCATCACCTACTCCCAAAAATTAATTTACTTAAGATTTGGAAGACTAAGATAGGCAAAGATCATAGCATTGAAATATCAGGCAGTGCAGGAACGGGAAACTCAATACATCCTAATGAACAGGGACCCGACGATGGAACAATTACCGACTTTCGGAAGACTAGGAAAGGCAAAGAGCCTAATACGAAAACATCAGGCAGTGCAGTGACAGAAAGGTCTACGGAGCCTTATGAGCAGGGAGCGGGCGATGAGATCATCACCCATTCCCAAAAAGCCCATTTATTGTAAGACCAATGATTGAGGTAATCCAGATAAACTTCCACCGGAACGAAACTGATACAAATGCTCTGATGTAGAAAATCAACAAGAGCAAGGTTCATAATGCCTTAATTCAGGAGCCATGGGCGACCAGGAACAAAGTTTCTGGACTGAACAATATCAGCTACCAGTAATCCTATCCTTACACTGGTACTCGGGCGAGGACCTGCGTAATTTATGATAAAAATTATGTATTTTCCCCAGAGTTGTCAACGTCGGATGCAAAACGACTCCCCGACATTTGCTTCAAATTTGGATTTTGTTTTGTACTCTACACTAATAACCTGTAATTTAAGATCCATATTCTCCCAACCGTTTTAATTGTCCAAATGGGTGTGTTTTGGGGTTAAGACAGTCTCACAGCCAATTTGCATCAAATTTGTGTATCTGATTCATAGCCTACACCGAAATACCTTTAATGTTCCATAGTTTTGGCTTTAAAGTTCAGTTCGGGCCTCATAATCTTGAAACGTTCATAGCTCCAAATTTGGGGTCATCATTGTCATTTGCTACCACTCGGTATCTATTTTGAACAATCAGATTGTATGTCGCAAGAAATGTAATCAAAAATTCTAATTCCAACACAGAACAGCTAGCTTTTAAACTGTTTACCCATCCCGTTGAGAGACCTGCCACAGTCGAGAGATTTTAAGGCAGTATGTCTGTCTTAATATATATTTAGGACAGCGGCCGTTAGGACAATTAACCTCATTATGTATGTTTGTCGAATTTGAATATTCGACTAAGACTGCCTCAGAAGGCATGAAGCTATCATAGACCCTCCACAACTTTTCCTGCTAACCTTCCAGATCTGCCTAGTTCTAGGTTTTTTAAGGTAGCCCAAAGTCAACATATGGCTGCAACAGGTCTGAAATCATACCTAAAAGAAGTTCGACAGAGATTTTGAATAGTAGGTGAATTCTTGAAATGCTATCCACCAGCCTAAACTACTCAGACCACTTCACCGTTATGCACAGAGCTTCCCAAAGACTTTCTTTGAATTCTGGGAAATTCGATGTACTCGTATTAAGTTATTTCACTTTGAGCAGCTTCAACCGCCGAAGATGAAAAGCAAAACTTACGCTTCTAACGATTATTAAACACTAAATCAAAGAATTTTCCTACAACCCAAATTATATGAAGCAAAGATTATTTATAATATTTTTGTATGACACATTTTTTGCTCTGAATTTATTTGGTCTTGAAATAATTCATACAATCGGATATTATGCGGCTGCAGACCATAGGGTAATCTGTCTCTATTACAAATAGAACACAAAACCCGTTTTTTTAAGCTAGGCAGAAGGTCTTTTCATTTCTCTTTACCTTTCTTTTTATATATATATTTTTTTCTTTTTATTTCTTTTTACCTTGCATTCTTGTTTTAAATAGTTTTTTTTTCATTTTGTTGTTGGAATTGCATGCAGTTTCGACCAAAAATTATTTTTAAAGTTTAAATTTTTTCTTTTTATTTCTTTCTACTTTGCAGTTTTGTTTTTTTTTACTTTTTTTTATTCACTAACCTATTTAAGACTGTTTTACGAATTTATTATTATAATTATGAGAATAGTTTTCGAGCAAGGCTAAAATACCACCTCTCCCAAAATATTTCCGAGAATCACAATGCTTTGTCATAACGAATAAAAAACATTTTGGCAATTGGAAAAAAAAGAGAGTAATCAAGCAAATGCAAAATGAGTAAAAAAAAAGTAGTTATAATAAAGGATATGGAGAAAACGAAAATCGAAAAAAAGAACTAATTTTCATCTGAAAATAAATACACATTTGTAACGAAAGTCTTATGATTCCTAGAAATTAAGATGAACACCATTTCATGTTTAATTTAAATGCAAAAAAAAACTAAAGCGTCCACTTACAACAAGTCCGGCAAAACAAAATCTAATAATTCATCACAAAGAATTTATAATTTGAATCTTTTTCTAGTGACTCAGAGCAAAGTGCGAGTATAATCACACACGCTACAATATAAAAATTTGAGTTTATGAAATAAATATATAATTCTGCTTAAGGTCATTGTAAAAGCAACAATTTTTTAAATTCTAATATTTGTTGGACTGTTTTTTTTTTATTTGTATACTGGGTCTATGGTTTCTTTTTAACGGATTTAAGTTATTTTATTAAAATAAAAAAAAAAAACAATTAAGTTTATAAAAACAATTTTATTTTGAATAATTGTTGTTATTATTGCTGTTATTAGCCTTATATTTGTACGGTGTATTGTAAATATGTAAGACATTAATTTATTTCACATTTAATTTTAATAAATTATTTTCAATTTGAAATCAAATGTTCTTTAAATAGAAAATTTTGTTTTCTTTATGAGTTTTTTTTCTATTCCATGTTTTATTATCCTTTTTCAAAATTTGATCTATCGTAGTAATTTCGTTCTCTTGTCATTGAGCTAAAACTTGAATCGAACTGCACACATTAATACGGGAGTAATGCAAATTTTGCCCATGAAAATTCCACTATGGAACAGGAGCAAATGGGAGCATATTCGCCAATTTTTTAATGGAATGTTCGAGAGAACGTCAGCTATTAAACCTGGTCAGTCAAAACGACGACACGAGACGCCTATTATTATAGTTATCGAAATAAGGATGAGTTTTCAAGGTTAAACAATAGTATTCTACCTTGCAATTTTATTAAGGTAAGTATTGAAGTAGAATTTTTGCGAGATAAGGCCCGAAAAAGTTAGCTTACGTGTCTCTACAAAGTCATACCTGCAGATTTCAGTTCGTCGGGAATGTTAAAGGTAGTTTTTATTGTTTCCCAATCGTCTACTCTACAATTCCCTAGGATACCACTACTGCACTGCACCTAGAACAGCCAAATTTTAGACTATTCAGCCATCTTGAAGAGGTCTAAGACAATCAAGGGCGATTTTTGAATTCAGAGTTAAGTTTTCTAGTCATTTCATAAATTCTTGACTGTCTGAGAAGACGCACGAATTTATTTTAATCTATTCACCACTTTCTTAATTGAAAGGATTCTTGCCTGATGCACACTTTAGTGATCGGTTAAACTTTTCGATATGCCCAATCCTAGTTCTCTAGAGTAATCTTTCTGTCTGGAACCATCAATATAATAATCTACGTACATTCTGTTACCATAAGTATAGTATTTTCCATCGGCTCAGTTATAGTAGTACAGTATCAAATTTTAAACAAAGTGTAATTCTCACTGCTTGGCTTATCAGGCATGTGTCAAACATAAAGCCCAGAAAGCTCCTTTAAACTCAGGACAATGGTCGCAGCATTTTGTTCAGTCACAGGCCCTGGCGATTTAAAGAAGTCGAACTTGAATTCTTGACTAAGCCATAATTCCTCCAACCATCCCTAACGACACATACCCACGAAAATCTCTTACGGCGCAAAGATGTAAGTTGGAGAGCTTCCCGGGAAATTTTGTATCCGCGATAAGAACTAGCTTTTCCTGACAACACATTTTACTTACACCCAGAAAAACTAATCTGCAGATGTCAGCAAACACTGTCTGCTGATATTAAATTAAAAATGTTAAACTTTTGAATAAATCTATTCAGAATTTTTTAGCTTCTTAACCACAAATGAGGCATTTGCTATATAATAATAAAAAAATTTGTTAATTTAAGAATTTTTTGTTTAAAATCGCATATAAATTAGGAGTAGTTATTTTGTCGGCTGTTATATAAATTCGATCAAAACAAACTATAGAATTGAAAGATAAAATGGAATATAAATTTTAGTTTTAATAAAAATGAAATTTTTGAGATTTTTTTAACTTTTTAAATTTTGAAATTTTCAGCAAGCTTTCTGCTTCAATAGCAAACATTTTTGCTGTTTTTACCAAAAAATTTTTCTGGGTGTATGGTATCTAACTTTTTGACTTGATTCGCAGCCTAGAGGTCTCGGTTCTATCTTCCACGAAGCTTCAGAATTCCATCCTAAATTTGTTTTGAACCTTTTTGCAGCCCGCCTTGGATCTTCTTCACTCAGTCTCATAGATACGCCAGCCCTGTGGTGTCCTTGTGGCTTGCGCCTTATTGAAGAGTCTCCAACAACCCTTCTATCCCACCATGAAGGCCGTTGTTTGCCCCTTGGTTTGATTCCAGGATGTCTTCGAAGTCTTTTTTAAGTTAAGTCCTAAGTTTAAGATCTGCCGCTCCACTGGAAACAGGTGCAGATCAACAAACGCTTAGAGGTAATACTGTTGTTGTTATTGTAGCCACATTTTCATGCGGAGGTGGCGATCCTCGCCAAGCTCCTGTAGTTGAGAAAGCTCATTCCGGCCCAAAGAACCGATCGCCGCGTGAACAGAGTGGACATTGGTTATTTAAAGGTGCCATTAACTCGGCTTGTCATTTCGACCATCATAGGCTCTCAGTATTTGTGCAAGAGCCGGTGCCGCCCGACCTCTCATTGATCCTCCGCTCGATACCGCTGATTGTCCGCGACTGCCGTTGCAGCTACTCCGTGTAGAGCATTCCGGCCTGTATGGTGCTCATAGCTTTCCCGTGCCGGGCAATACTGTTGTAGCTAGTCTGAGTGGCTGTAAAATTTTTGTGTGAATTTAGTACCTATTACGAGGGCCGTATCCGGGTAGAAACATCAGAAAAATCTTCAGCGGTGGCTATCCCCTCCTAATGATGGCGACATTTGTGAGGTACTTTGCCATGTAGAAACTTCTCCCCAAAGAGCAGTCTCTCTGCGGCACGCCGTTCGGACTCGGATATAAAAAGGAGGTTCCTTATCATTGAGCTTAAAATTGAATCGGGCAGCACTCATTGATTTGTGAGAAGTTTGCCCCAGTTCCTTAATGGAATGTTCAAAGGCAAGTTTTTTTTTTGTTGTTTTCCGAGGGCTATAGACATTTTAGCGGAGCAAATTAAAAACACATCCCCCATCTAACGGTTCAAACAAGAATCCACGTTTTTACCTAATAGTGTATTTGTTAGAACTTATCAATTCAGGTTAGGTTGAAGAGGGTGCGGATGTTAATCCGCCCATGCCACTATGGACATACCTCTAGCCAGTAATCGGCTTGTTGTGCGCTCTAAATACTAAACAAAATAAAATTACCTCGAAAAAGGAAATCTAAGTTAGGAATTCCGTGCTACTTACAAAATCTTTAATTGTTTTCCATGTCATGTCCCTAAGTTGGTTCATGCCTGGTATTGTGTCCCCACCTAAGTGCCGGTATCTGCTAGATGCGAAAGCCGGGCAATGAGAAAGGAAATTGCCCAGCTTTCGCCGGAGTTCCTTTCGAGCTTTCGAGAAATTCCAAGAGTCCTTTTTCCCCATAACTTTCGTATTCAAATTCAAAGAACTCTTAGTATTTCGGGATATGTATTTATAATGCGTTACCTCTACGACAACTTTTGAGAGAAGTGTCCCAACCCCAAACAGGTTCTTTACGACTGCTTTTAAGGGAAGTGTCCCAATCCTAAATTTGTTTAAGACTTTCTTGAAAGATCTACACCAAAAATTATTTCTTTATTTTTTTCTTATAGAAAAGTTTAATAAAAAAATTAGTTTTCTCTTGTTTAAATAAACTTTTTTTTTATAATTTCCTGTGCAACGCAGATGATATTTTCATGTTCCCATGTACTTTAAAGAACTTTCTTTTATAAAAACAATTTTTCTATTGAAAAAGCATCTTTAGTCTACAACGATTTTTCAAACAAATTTTCTAAATATATTTTTTACAGACATAATCTGTTTGTTTAATAAACGACATTTCATTGTAGAAAAAATACTAAGTCTGACTATTTAGAGGATGAGAATTTATATATAACTAAAAACAAAAACTAGAAAAACCTAAAAAAATAAACTACTTACCCCCAGAAACCTCTTAAATAAAATAAGAAACTATAACAAACAGAAAATTAAAACTAAATTAAACAAAAAAAAAAATAATATGTCTAAAACGAAAAAAGTGTACATAAAAAATCTTAAAAATTACCAAAAGAAAACATTAACTAGAAAACTGACATCTACTTTGTAAACAATATCGAAAACTATATAGAAAACAAAAACCCAAAATAAAATAGAAACCGAAGTATATACATATGGTATAGATTGCAAAAGATATTTTAGTATGTTATGTATGTACATTTAACAAGAACAAACGTATAAACGAAGTAATGAATACCTTATGTAATAGCAAAAATGAAAACAAAACAAAAAACTCTAAAACTAAAACCGTACGCTTGTACTATTACTAAAACCCTATATTTTAAAAAAAATACCATAAGAAAACAAATTAAATAATATTGCACTGCAAGCACTGAGGAATTTGATTCAATTTTAAAATATAAGAAAGCAACAAGAACAAACAACAACAGCAAAAACTAAATATTAACCTACAATTTTTTTTATTTTTATGAATTTATATGCATATATCAATTTTTACATCATTACCGTTTACTAAAAAAATTTCTAAAAAAAAATTTGAGTTTTTCACATAACTTTGGGGGGCTAGGATTCGAATAACGTTTTTCGGTTTTTGGAACAAAAATGGCTAAAATGTGGGAATTTATAATAAAATACGACAGAAGTCAATTCGGTAGATACGTTTGTGTGACCCATATGATGTATATACATAAGTAATCATTTTAAGGCCCCAATAGCAAAATCGGATGATTTTTGCTACATCTGTATCTTAACAACGCCCTATTTGGCCCACTTACAATCCTAACATATACTCATAACCTTATACTAATAGGAAGTATACAAAAAATCGAACGTGTACATGCTTTCGACAGAGGGACGGACATGGCTAGATTGACTGAAGATATCATGACGGTGACGACTGTATACATAAAGGACCTAGGACCAATATTTCGAGGTTTAACAAATGGATGAGGGTAAACGTTTTATTTAACTTAAAATGCTTATATATTATATGAGTCGAATCGAGAAAACTACGATGATCCAGTTTTCCTTGGCAATTTATTAATTCTTTGTTGAACATTACAATTTGGCTATTTTTTGCTTGAAACTTAAATATGTGTTCAATCGAGAAAATAATTTGTAAACCAATGATGAAAAAACAATTAAAAATTTTTGCTTTTAACTTCAAATGCTTGTAATTTCTTAAATATGTCTTATGGAAAAAAACTTAAAAATACTTGCAACTCCTTAGAAATGTATATCCTTGAGAAAGGGATGATAGCGTCATACGTCATCGAAAAGTCTTAGCTTAAATATGTGTAATGTGATCCGTGATCCAAAGATTCCGAAGAAAAGGATAATTGCGTGATCCACATCAAATGCTTCTAACTCCTTAAAAATTTGTTTTAATGTAACTTAAAAATGCTTGGAACTCCTTAGAAATGCGTCTCGTCGGAAAAAAGGATGATAATGTGATCCAACGGCACAGAATTTTCTTTTTTAACTTAAAAATTCTTGTAACTCCTCAGAAGTTTATATACTCGAGAATGGGATGATAGCGTGATACGACATCGAAAGTTAATAATTGCGTGATCCAAATCAAATGCTTCTAACTCCTTAAAAATTTGTTTTAATTTAACTTAAAAATGCTTGCAACTCCTTAGAAATGCGTCTCGTCGGAAAAAAGGATGATAATGTGATCCAACGACACAGAATTTTCTTTTTTAACTTAAATATGCTTGCAACTCCTTAGAAGTGTATCTCGTCGAAAAAAGGAGGTTGATGTAATCCGTGATCCAAAGATTCAGAATTTTTGTTTTTCACTTAAATATGCTTGTAATTCCGAAGAAAAGGATGATTGCACGATCCAAAGATTCAGGAGTTTTGTTTTTAACTTAAAAATGCTTAGAACTCCTTAGAAATTTGTCTCCTGGAGAAAAGGTTAATAGTGTGATCCGTTATCCAAAAGTTCAGAATTGTCTTTAACTAACTTATCCCCACGAGAAAAGGATGATAACGTGATACGTTAAAAGGACGTTGATTTGGTCCGTGATCCAAAGATTCAGAATTTTTGTTTTTCACTTAACACTTCAACACTGCTCTATTGCTGTTACAAATCATAAAATAAACTTCTTGGTGTACTTCTTCTGTGCTAATATTGGATGAGGAATTGTCTAAATCAAAATGAGTCGACTATGGTCGAAACAATAAAATATAGGAGTTAGAAAGTTGCTCTTAAAAAAAATAGTTATAGACTTTAAAGTTTTTTAGCCAACGTTCCAAGTCAAATTCATACCAAAAAAAACCTAGGGAATAGAAATCTAAGTGTGACATAACGAAAACGAGCAAAAAACGGTATTTGTACATAGGCCCAAAATTATGTGAAATAACATTGATTTTATGTTTTAATTTAAGTTTTATACAAAACTCCTTAGTTTAAAAATAACCCCTAAGTCAACGAAATCATTGCCTTATCCCAAACATTGGCTCTGTGTTTGGGCTAAGCTCTTTTAATTTGGATTTCTCTACAAAAATATTTTTCTTATAGCAATATCCCTTTAATTTTCAAATTGCTTATGTGTTTATTTATTTAAATATAGTCCATAGTTTTTTTATTATTATAATTATATTGTCGAATCATTAACTATAGAAACTTTTATCATATAAAACAAACATAAAAAAAGACTTTTTTGAATAATATTTAAATCAGAGATCATACTTAGAAATTCTTAATATTGTAAATATTAGTAACTTTTTGGAATTACATACAACTTTATTTGAAAAAAAAAAAAATAATAAAATCTTAATTCGAAATAAAAAAAATAAAGCATTTTCTGATCAAAAAAAACAAATTGGAAACTTTATTAAGAGGACATAGCCGATGTGGTAAGTTTACAAAATGTTTAAATTTATTGGTACAATCTAGCTGATCGCAAAAAGAACCGACACGGGAAAACTGTGAGCAGAATTCTTGCTTGAACGGTTGAGTGGAGCGAACGTTTTTGTTATTTCACTTCGCAAGAATTTTCCTGTAACTCATAATAGGTCATTATTTTTGGAAGAAAAATTTAAGTCACTCAAGGATAGCTGCGATTGAGGTATCCATTAGGCGGTTGATGATCTGCGTCTGTTACCAGTGGAGCGGCAGATCCAGAGCCCGGAAGTAGGTTTAGAATGGACTCCAAAAACCCAACAGCTGCAGTGGTGGTATCAGGCCGCAGCATATTGTCCGCTAGTGAGACCTTGAGCCTGGAGCGTCTGCTCCTAGGAATAATTGGAGTGGGATAGTCAAAGGAATGTCATCAGTATACTCCGATTTCCTTGCGGAATTTCCTGGGTCTCCTCCAGTTTGCGACGATGCAGAAGGAAGATATCCCTTTTCGACCAATGGTGCATGCTTGGATACCAAAGATTCCCTCAGATCCTGAATCGATACTTGGAAGACTAAGGTAATGTTATCCCAATCTTTCAACCACCGACTGGAAGATTGGTAGATTGGCTGAGGGTGATGGTGATGGTGACCGGAGACATGCAGTATCCGTACTCAACTCCAGCTGTCCAAGTCTGAAGGGTTTGTATCCTACGGATTCAACAAGTTGAAACTGAAGGTCTATAGAAGCGGTGGGGTTGAGGAATCAGAAGACGACTCAGCTGTGTTGCTAAACATTTGCCTGAGGAACTATCAACCACATCGCTAAAGTCTGGCGGATTGTAGGAGACTGAAAATCCCCCTGCCACAATCGAGACAGGAGGGGATGGCATCGAAGCGGTGGGGTTGAGGAATCAGAAGACGACTCAGCTGTGTTGCTAAACATTTGCCTGAGGAACTATCGACCACATCGCTAAAGTCTGGCGGATTGTAGAAGACTGAAAATCCCCCTGCCACAATCCAGACAGGAGGGGATGGCATCGAAACTGGACCCAACCAGCCCTGTATGGGTGGGTCACCCAGCTGAACTGGGCTCAAGGTGTGCGCCAGCGGGGAAGCACGGAACTCAGAAAGTACTTCGGATGGCTTGTTTGTGCATTCAATGAAATTTTTTCTAAAGACAAAATTTCAATGAAATTTTCTCTAAAGACAAAATTTCAATGAAATTTTCTCTAAAGACAAAATTTCAATGAAATTTTCTCTAAAGACAAAATTTCAATGAAATTTTCTCTAAAGACAAAATTTCAATGAAATTTTCTCTAAAGACAAAATTTCAATGAAATTTTCTCTAAAGACAAAATTTCAATGAAATTTTCTCTAAAGACAAAATTTCAATGAAATTTTCTCTAAAGACAAAATTTCAATGAAATTTTCTCTAAAGACAAAATTTCAATGAAATTTTCTCTAAAGACAAAATTTCAATGAAATTTTCTCTAAAGACAAAATTTCAATGAAATTTTCTCTAAAGACAAAATTTCAATGAAATTTTCTCTAAAGACAAAATTTCAATGAAATTTTCTCTAAAGACAAAATTTCAATGAAATTTTCTCTAAAGACAAAATTTCAATGAAATTTTCTCTAAAGACAAAATTTCAATGAAATTTTCTCTAAAGACAAAATTTCAATGAAATTTTCTCTAAAGACAAAATTTCAATGAAATTTTCTCTAAAGACAAAATTTCAATGAAATTTTCTCTAAAGACAAAATTTCAATGAAATTTTCTCTAAAGACAAAATTTCAATGAAATTTTCTCTAAAGACAAAATTTCAATGAAATTTTCTCTAAAGACAAAATTTCAATGAAATTTTCTCTAAAGACAAAATTTCAATGAAATTTTCTCTAAAGACAAAATTTCAATGAAATTTTCTCTAAAGACAAAATTTCAATGAAATTTTCTCTAAAGACAAAATTTCAATGAAATTTTCTCTAAAGACAAAATTTCAATGAAATTTTCTCTAAAGACAAAATTTCAATGAAATTTTCTCTAAAGACAAAATTTCAATGAAATTTTCTCTAAAGACAAAATTTCTATGAAATTTTCTCTAAAGACAAAATTTCAATGAAATTTTCTCTAAAGACAAAATTTCAATGAAATTTTCTCTAAAGACAAAATTTCAATGAAATTTTCTCTAAAGACAAAATTTCAATGAAATTTTCTCTAAAGACAAAATTTCAATGAAATTTTCTCTAAACACAAAATTTCAATGAAATTTTCTCTAAACACAAAATTTCAATGAAATTTTCTCTAAACACAAAATTTCAATGAAATTTTCTCTAAAGACAAAATTTCAATGAAATTTTCTCTAAAGACAAAATTTCAATGAAATTTTCTCTAAAGACAAAATTTCAATGAAATTTTCTCTAAAGACAAAATTTCAATGAAATTTTCTCTAAAGACAAAATTTCAATGAAATTTTCTCTAAAGACAAAATTTCAATGAAATTTTCTCTAAAGACAAAATTTCAATGAAATTTTCTCTAAAGACAAAATTTCAATGAAATTTTCTCTAAAGACAAAATTTCAATGAAATTTTCTCTAAAGACAAAATTTCAATGAAATTTTCTCTAAAGACAAAATTTCAATGAAATTTTCTCTAAAGACAAAATTTCAATGAAATTTTCTCTAAAGACAAAATTTCAATGAAATTTTCTCTAAAGACAAAATTTCAATGAAATTTTCTCTAAAGACAAAATTTCAATGAAATTTTCTCTAAAGACAAAATTTCAATGAAATTTTCTCTAAAGACAAAATTTCAATGAAATTTTCTCTAAAGACAAAATTTCAATGAAATTTTCTCTAAAGACAAAATTTCAATGAAATTTTCTCTAAAGACAAAATTTCAATGAAATTTTCTCTAAAGACAAAATTTCAATGAAATTTTCTCTAAAGACAAAATTTCAATGAAATTTTCTCTAAAGACAAAATTTCAATGAAATTTTCTCTAAAGACAAAATTTCAATGAAATTTTCTCTAAAGACAAAATTTCAATGAAATTTTCTCTAAAGACAAAATTTCAATGAAATTTTCTCTAAAGACAAAATTTCAATGAAATTTTCTCTAAAGACAAAATTTCAATGAAATTTTCTCTAAAGACAAAATTTCAATGAAACTGACAGAACCACAATAATGTCATTAATAAAATCCACAAGCTTTTTGTTTACTTTAATTAATAAATGTAAGCTTTATTTAGATGTTTTGAAAATATATGAATACGCCTACCTCCGCGTATGGGATTTACTTTTGTTACAAGTAGTATAGAAAAGTGTATAGTGGAAAAACCTAAGCATAATATCGTATGTGAGAAGTAAAACTACTAAACTTAATGTAAGACAATAATCATCAATCAAGGCTGTTAAGTTATAAATTAACATAAACTGTATCTTCTGTGTGAGTTTTAATCTTAATGTCTACAAGTAAATGAACAAACAGATATGTAGATATAGAGGCGCAATACAAAACGAACACATTTTCGGGGAGTTTACAGCAGTTGATAAAAACTAAAAAAAATATAAATTGAATTTTCCATCATAAGCTAATTATGCCGAAACTACCCCCTTAAACCATTCATGAGGAACAAACAAAACACAAACATAATAATAATTATAGGCATAAAGTGTAAAAATAATTAAAACATAAAGGTCAACTTCACTTTTAAAAAAGGTTTTTGCTTAAAATGTAAAATGGTTAATTGTAAATCGATTTTTGATAAGATTGTCCTGCAATCCACACAGGATTTGAATTGACTCGCTGGTCTGGGTGATAGCAGGCTCTTTGCATAAGACTGTTGATTTCGACATGCTGCAATAAATAATTGATGCCGAAACCTTGTTGGGATCTCAATGTAAAGAGTTGAGGCGGCTCTTGTTTTATGGCCGTCAAATTTCCGGCTAGTATAGGGGCCACAGGGGAAACATCTGTCGGAGGTAACAGGCCAATAGCAGGATTTTGTAGCAGTGTTATTTCCATATCATTAAAATTGTTATTTAATTTTCTATTATTTCGAAACTTGGGTAAAATCGAATAAAATTTTGCAAAAGCATTCTCGGCATTCAATTCAAAGGTGGCCAATGCAGCATTGGTTAAAAAAGACCTCTTGTATAAGGCTAGAATTTTTTCCGAGCTCTGTTCAGCCAACAATTGCAAAGATATGGCAAGATCTCGCATAACATAAGGACGATTAAAGAAACGTGAAAGATTGAATGAAGAAAGTTCATCGGGGGTTTTGAAAGTTTGTACTGCAAGGAAGAAGGGAATTAGAATCTTTACAGCGAAGACAAAAAAAATCTAGTTTTCCATACCCAATTCTGCTTGGGTATCGCTGACTACCCTAAAGAGACCATGGCAAAACAAATGTCCTATTTGCCGTTCGATCATTTTAACCGCAACTTCACATATGGCCAAGTGAATGTCCGACATGTAGGAGAAGGCGATTTCAAAAATGTACATCGAGTACATGCCGGACGAGCTGTGTTTCAACAGAATCTAAAGGGAGTGAAGCGAAACAGTCAGTCGTTAGTTAATGCCATTGTGAATTATGGGCTATACTTACCCCGGCATACTGCAATTGGCCAGAGTAAAAAGCTGGTCCATACACAACTATGGGTATATTAAAGTTATTGGCCAAGCAATAGAGACGCAGTTTAGCGCAGAAATCATTTGGCATAAAGAATTGGGCGTTATTTCTGTGAAATGAAAAACAAACAAAAAATGATAACTCCACATACCAAAATGAAAATGGAAATCAAAAAGCAACGAATGCTGATAGGCATAGAATTTTAAATTATTTATTGCAACATGTCGATATTTCAAATGTCTAAAAACTAAATTTCACTAACAATAAAATTTCTATGAAATTTTCTCTGACGACAAAATTTTTATGAAATTTTCTCTAAAGACAAAGTTTCTATGAAATTTTCTCTAAAGACAAAGTTTCTATGAAATTTTCTCTAAAGACAAAATTTCTATGAAATTTTCTCTAAAGACAAAATTTCTATGAAATTTTCCCTAAAGACAAAATTTCTATGAAATTTTCCCTAAAGACAAAATTTCTATGAAATTTTCCCTAAAGACAAAATTTCTATGAAATTTTCCCTAAAGACAAAATTTCTATGAAATTTTCCCTAAAGACAAAATTTCTATGAAATTTTCCCTAAAGACAAAATTTCTATGAAATTTTCCCTAAAGACAAAATTTCTATGAAATTTTCCCTAAAGACAAAATTTCTATGAAATTTTCCCTAAAGACAAAATTTCTATGAAATTTTCCCTAAAGACAAAATTTCTATGAAATTTTCCCTAAAGACAAAATTTCTATGAAATTTTCCCTAAAGACAAAATTTCTATGAAATTTTCCCTAAAGACAAAATTTCTATGAAATTTTCTCTAAAGACAAAATTTCTATGAAATTTTCCCTAAAGACAAAATTTCTATGAAATTTTCCCTAAAGACAAAATTTCTATGAAATTTTCCCTAAAGACAAAATTTCTATGAAATTTTCCCTAAAGACAAAATTTCTATGAAATTTTCCCTAAGACAAAATTTCTATGAAATTTTCCCTAAAGACAAAATTTCTATGAAATTTTCCCTAAAGACAAAATTTCTATGAAATTTTCCCTAAAGACAAAATTTCTATGAAATTTTCCCTAAAGACAAAATTTCTATGAAATTTTCCCTAAAGACAAAATTTCTATGAAATTTTCCCTAAAGACAAAATTTCTATGAAATTTTCCCTAAAGACAAAATTTCTATGAAATTTTCCCTAAAGACAAAATTTCTATGAAATTTTCCCTAAAGACAAAATTTCTATGAAATTTTCCCTAAAGACAAAATTTCTATGAATTTTTCCCTAAAGACAAAATTTCTATGAAATTTTCTCTAAAGACAAAATTTCTATGAAATTTTCCCTAAAGACAAAATTTCTATGAAATTTTCCCTAAAGACAAAATTTCTATGAAATTTTCCCTAAAGACAAAATTTCTATGAAATTTTCCCTAAAGACAAAATTTCTATGAAATTTTCCCTAAAGACAAAATTTCTATGAAATTTTCCCTAAAGACAAAATTTCTATGAAATTTTCCCTAAAGACAAAATTTCTATGAAATTTTCCCTAAAGACAAAATTTCTATGAAATTTTCCCTAAAGACAAAATTTCTATAAAATTTTCCCTAACTACAAAATGGCCCCTCAGTGTTTGTTTTTGTTGTTGTAGCAACAACAGGCACATCCCGGAATGTCAACTCCGTACGTTGCTGGGTCTGAAGAAAACCGCGGACCTAGTTGTCGTTGTTGTACACTGAGGCGGCAGCCCTTGCCGATGAAGCACTCCATCGGTCCAATTCCGGTACGTAAAACCGGCTGCCATGGGATTGCTCGCGCAGACCTTGGTTCTGTACGGTTTGCAAGAATCGCATCCGTCATCAGCCAGTGTCTGCGACTTGTAACCATTGCATGGAATGGGTTGAGTTTTCGTGCGTTATCTGTCTTGGCGTCATTACTGTAGTACAGTCATACTAATTTCTTTGCAAGGTGCTATGCTAATGTAGTCAATGGGTGGGGCAAGCGTCCCTGTCGCCATCGGCTTCTTCGTCGTCGGACTATGTAACTCCTCCGACTTGTTTCGTGCGGAAATAAACGCAGCAGGGCAATGGCTTCGAGGCAAGATTGGTGAGATAGTGGACTTCGGAGGATTATTATAGTCACACTGATCCAGGAAGCAAAGCTTCTATACGAAGTAGAGGCGTGGGGATTGGACTTTCTTGATACACCGTTTCGTACAGTATAGTCTAATTTCGCTTGTTGTTGTAGCCACATTTTCATGTGGAGATGGCGATCCTCCTTAAGCTTCTATAGGTGAGCAAGGTTGTTCCGCTCCAAAGGGCCGATCACCGCGGGAACATGGTGGCCATTGGTTATTTAAAAGCGCCAAAACTCATCTTGTCATATCGTGCATCATAGGCACTCAGCATTTGTGCAAGAACCGGTACCGCCTGGCCTCTCACTGAGATTCTCCGCTCGATACCGCTGATTGTCCGCGACCGCCGTTGCAGCTACTCCGTATAGACCATTCCACTATCCACAACCTGTGGACACGCCTGGTAGCTTGCAGCTATGCTTCTCATGGCAGCAATGAACATCACACAGATTGGACTCCAATGTTCCAGACTGTTTGATGCTCACAGCTATCCCATCCCATCTCCCCCAGGTGTTTGCGTTACTGAGCAGAAATACCGAGACATCACTAACGCAGCAACCGCTCGCATATCCCAAGTGCGGCCCAGACTAGCATAATGGGATTCGCTGCTCCGATCCTTCTGACCCCAGAATAAACGAATTGAATCTGGAAATCAAAAGGGTGGTCAACGACCATAAGCGGAATTTATGATAGAGCACTTAAAGCAATGTAACTTAGGCGTCGGCATTGGCAAAATTGGCGGCTACTGTAGAGTCACTTTCGAACCGCTGACACAACCTCAGTCATTTTTCCGGTGTAACAGTGACTGATCCGTAGACATGCGATCGGGTATTCAACCGTCAATTAGTTGAGCATTCCAAGAGTGAGCAGACAAAGAGGAGAGCCATTTGTCGTATTTATGATCTCCGAGTCGATGAACAACCACCACAATTCTTACGGATATGGCTTGGAACTTAAGCTCCGATCTATGTGATGTTCATGGTTGATCATGATCATGATCACGCTTCTGAAAAATCTTGTATTTCTGACCAACAACCTCAAGTCAGGAATCAGAAGACTGATTTCCGAAGAACATACACCGTGGAAGAATCGATAGAACAGCGCCACATTTCGACGATGTTCAAGGGAAACAATAGACTTGGATACCCTATCATATCTAATCAATACCAAAGACCGCCTCTGGACAAGGTGAAGCTGCTCTAAGGATAATTTTAGAGCTCCGACCCATATATACGAGTTATATTCCATCTTCTACCTGATGTTCGTAGTGAAGATATTAAGAAGATCAGATGGAGTGAAATATTTCTTACACCGCTTAAGAAAGCCCAATCATTGGAATGCTTCCTTCGACACTTCGAATACATGTTTTGGCCAACGGACATCGCATTGAATCTTCATGCCCAGAACATCAGTAGCCTCTGACTACTTGATATCTACATCGTCGATAGTTTTTGACGATTGTAACTATAAACCTATGGAAAGGAGGGACACACAGAAGGAAAACAGTACCTCAACAATCCTATGGCAGTTGGTTGTACGTACCGGATTGACCCGATAGATTCCTCCACCGGCAAGGGCTGCCGCCTCAGAGTACAATAAACTGGCTGGACAGTTAAACACGTCCTCTGTTTAACTGTCCAGCCAGACGAGAGATGCCTCCAACCCACCTTAGTCGAAGAGTTCCAGAACATGACTATTCAACAGTACCAAGCAGACGAAAGATACAACAGCATACCTATAGCAAGAGCTAGTTCTCAGAAAAGGCCCTTCATGGCTTAATTGGATACAAACGGATTTACCACTTTTCAGCAAGTGCCTTCAAAAGGCTTGATCAGCCTTAGAGGGTTCCTCGAGGCATAGTTTAATCACTTCTTTAAAACATAGCCGTTAGGTTACGTTGAAAAGAGGGTGCAGATATTAATCAGATTTTAATATGGACATACACCTAAGCCAGTAATCGGCTTGTAAGCCAGTAATCGAACGATTCTTCTATTTTATGCACAACCTCGTGCAGGGCAGTCTCCACCGACTTTCCCTTGACATAGGCATGCTTTTTGTATTTGAGTAGCACGCTGGATGTCCTACTTTTTATCATGGTGTCCACAATACGTTCCAAGGTTTTGAGTAGAAAGGACGTAAGGCTTAAGGGTCTGTAGGCCTTTGGTGTCGCATAACTTGCCTTGCCGGGTTTAGGTATAAATACCACCCTTGCCTTCTGCCAGTATTTCGGGGTATATGCAAGTCCCATGCACGCTGTGAAAATATTGGTCAGTTGGGGGCGCCAGATAGTCAGCCTCCTTCCGTAGTAACGCCGGAAATATAGACATATAACATGTTGTCTTAGGAAAAAATGGTATAGAAATAGTGGCTTATGCTGATGACGTAGGTATTGTGGGTTTGAGAAAGTTCTCCGGCAGCGAAGTGGACTACAAAGTGTTCTAGGCAAAAATGCAAATTAGCCCATTAACATTCTTTTTAGGAACAGGAGCAAACTTCTCACATATCAATGAGTGTTGTCTGATTCAATATTTTAAGTTCATTGAAAAGTGAACTCCTTTTTATAGCCGAATCCGAATGGCGTGCCGCGATGCGACACTTTTTTTTGGGGAGAAGTTTTTACATGGCATAGTACCTAGCAAATGTCGCCAGCATTAGAAGGGAATGATTATCGCTGAAAATTTTTTTCTGATGTTCTTGCCAGCATTGGAAATCTAAAAGAAATGTGGGCTTTTCAGCAGAATATACCAATACCCCCGACTGAACGGAGTTTCGAAAAATCCAACTACTGTTCAATACTCCGCCAATTTCAAAGCATGATTAGTTTGTATGCCACAGCCGCATTGCGTACCAAGTGAAGCACTGGATTTGATGCTACACTTAATGCCTCTGGATATTGCTACGACTACAACTATGAGGTTGAAGGAGGTTTTTCTTTAGTGTTGCGCCCTATCAAATTCTTTGACTGCATTTTTCTGTCATGCAAGCCTAGTTTTCTTTAATCCTAGCATTCACCATTCTATATATGCATGTTTTCCAACAAAAATTTCAAATTCAGGAATGCCTACATACCTGTTATTGGGATATCCACTGAAATTCTGTAAGAACATTTAATGACAAACTATCAACAGGACATTCAAACTCATTTTATGCTTTTTTACCTTTGTTCCCACACCAGTCAGTTGCAACTCCTCCTTGGGTTTGGCCCATTGAACTTTCAGATCAACACCCCACATGCGTACACGACCCGGTGTCAAACGTTTCTTAGCCTCCAAGGCCATTTCATGATCTTTGAATTCGATAAACGCAAAACCACGATTCTCCTCGTTCTCACGACCAATGAATTTTTTATTGCACTGTTTCAGTGGTGGATACGCTGTGCAGCTATGCATTTGCGGAAAGCATAATTTAAAGTTTTCCTGCAACAATGGCAGCGGTATGGCCCGCGGTATGCCACTGATGTACAAACGATTTTTTCCCTGGGATCTATAGACACCAAGGCGATCCTCACTGCCACATACAAACAGATGCTTTAGCAGTTCAAAGGCAGCAAGTGCATTGTTTTCGCTACAATAACGTATAAATGCATATCCCCGATTGGAGCTGCCAGTGTCCATCATAAGGCGGAACTCATATACAGGTCCAATGCGATGCAGCCACCTGAGAAATGCCAATTCGTCTAGTTGCTGGGGAATGCGTGTTACATACAATTCACACTGATAGGTTGGCGCTGGATCTTTGTAGTTCGGTGGTGGACCATAAACTTTGCGTCCATTCTCCAGAATTACGGGCAAAGCTTCGTAATTGCTGCCCTCACCAGTCTTAAGATCATGAGTCATGTTTACGCGAATTAAATTGAAATAACGATTGCCGAAAATTGAGATATTGATAAATTGTTCACATTTGTTATTCTTAATGAATGAATTTTTTTCTTTTTTCCTTTAAACGTGTTTAACTTTTATTTTTCAAAGAACACCAACACACACTGAAAACCAACGGTACTTTTGATAGGGTGTAACATAGTCTGTGGCGTCGATATATATTTAATCGATATATTCTTCACCCTGTTAATGCAAACATTATGTTATCGATAATTTGCCGATAAAAGAGTAGTTCCTACAATGCGGAGTTCACATGGCACATTTGATGCATGGTCATTGTAATAGTATTGGTGAAAATAAAGGTATATCCAGGTGGTGGCAGTTGTACAACAACAAAATATTGAGACAGTGGTCTGTCAAAATCAGTGGTTAGGGCAACTCTGATTTTGGGTATGTTACTAATTCGAGCCATTTTTCGTTGTGTGCGTGTGATGGTTCTCAAATATTATACACACACAACCAAAACTCGTTGACAGATATTGCACTTCGCGAGAAAAAGTTGTATTCAGCTTTTTATGGTATTCTACCTGGTAATTATGTCATGGGTGTATCCGTCATATGTACACACAACCATCAGTCATGGCTGAAAAATTAAATTAATTTGATTTTTTCGATGAATGGCGTCTATCGATTACTGTTTAAAAAGAAATGTGTAATCTATAATTGGCAAATGTTGGAAAACACGTTCTGTGCCAAAAAAAAGTTGTAAAATGAGAAATAAACTATGAAAAATTAAATAAAATCCAATAAAAGAAAAAAATCGATGCACAGTTTTTGGCAAAAGCTGTAATCAACACACGAAACTATTACAATAACCGCGCATCATGATGTGCCATGTAAAGACCTCATAACTGAAGCAATTCGGCCCATTTTATGGAGACTTTACATAGCACATCATGATGCATGGTCATTTTAATGTACACAAAATCATCAGTGATGGCTGAAAAATCAAAATCATTTTATTTTTTCGATGTTTTGCGTCTATCATCATGTAATCATTACATGACATATATTGAAAAGTACGTTTTGTCCCAGAATTCACTTATAGAAGGTTAGATCACTTGCGAAAACGAAAAGTGGATAGGTCCCATGAACACTATTAAGGATGTCAAAGCTGCCGATTGAAAATTTCATCAAATAGAAGAAAACGTTAACAAAGAATGTATGTTAAAAAAAAACAAGATGACATCCTCAATGCCAAGTACTGCCAAATATAAAAAAAAATTGTATGTCGGCTGATCGCTTTTCTGTATATATTTGTAATCTTCATCAATTTTTTTTTTGCTTAAAACTGTTAACAGCCGACATGCTTGACGGTATTAAGGTGACAGATTTTTGTTTGCAATATCTTCCTTCTCGCATATTCTCTGCTCATGCACGCACACATTTACATACACGCGCACAAATATGTGCGTTGGCAAAACATCGATCAGCTTGATGACAAGATGGCGGATTCGCCATATGATGGGTGGTTGTTGTACAAAGGAGACCTCCATTAAATTGTTTCGCCACGTAAAGTGCAAATAACGATTAACAGTTTTTGATATCTGTTATTGCAAGTTATCGATAACTTACCAGACAACTTTGCACTGATATTTAAAGTACGTTTACATTGGCCACTAAACCCGGGGGTATGGCCTTTTCGGGATTTAAGTGACAAATTCCATTTTTTTTTACTTTATAGGATTAATTTGTATAGGATTAATTTAATTCCAAATAAATTCGATTTTATGGCTGAATAATCGATAAAAGTACAAAATATTTTTTCAAGAATTGTGTATGAATGTGTGTCATATGCACATTCATACGCATGTGTATGTCACTTAAATCCCCAAAAATGCAGTGTAAACGGACAAAATTTGTTTTTGCATTTAGTTCATAAAAATGTTTGTATAAACTTACAAGTGAAACCCCGTTTGCAATCCGAATTTAATGGCTCGATCATCTGTTTCGCTCTATGAAATCAGCTGACGAGAGCCTTAAATCCGGATTTAATGAGCAGTGTAAACGGGGTTTGAGAGATAATTCAGCCATGGGCTGCGCTTAAGTTATCGATAAAATGCGATAATAGTCTATAATTAATCAATTTATGGCATCACTAGAACTTGCTACATAATTATTCCCAAACGGCAACCCTGCCATTACCTAGCAAATTGAACTTAACGGAATCTGAGGAAGAAGCAACTGGAAAAATCTACCAATTCCATAAAAAAATCTACCAATTACACATGGAAACCGAAATCCATCAATTAACTGCCAGTAATTATGACGATTCTTCAATGAATCAAGTGACTAGCAGTAATTCTTACAACTCGCCTGGTGGCGCCTGTTCAAATCCATCGAATGACTTTGATTATGCCAATATGGCTTCTTCATCGCCTTCGCCTTCAAATTCCACTTTTAAAGCCGAACCGGGCTTTAACATGGAACTTGTGCACATGAATGGCCGCAAAGTTCTGGGACCTCCCGAGGATTGGGTTGGACCACCGCCAAATAGTGTTTGTGAATTATATGTGCGTCGCATACCACGTGATATAAATGAGCACCAATTGCTTGGACCATTTTTGAGATTTGGAAAGATCTATGAAATCCGTCTTCCAATGGATTTCAATCAAACATATCGTGGCTATGCGTATATTAAGTACACAACGGAAGAAGACGCAGCGTGTGCCATGGAAGTTCTTAGCCACTATTATATAGCGCCTGGCCGTAAATTGGAAATTTTGCATTCTTATGAGAAGTGCCGCTTGTTTGTCACCAATATACCCAAACATTTAAGTGAGCATGAAATTGAGGATAAGCTACGCAAGATTTTTCCTACAATGGAACGTATTTTTGCACGTCCTGGTTCTTCATTTTCACATGATGGTAATGGTGGACAGTCGTCGGACAACGGTGTTTCATCAACTCAGACAACAATAACAGGTAATCGTGGTCATGTCTTTGTACACTTTCCCACACATATGCATGCTCTGGAGGCCAAGAAGAGCATAACACCAGGTCTGGTACGAATGTGGGACAGAGATTTGAAAGTTGTTTGGGCCAATAGTGAACGTGATAGTAATATTTCCATAGCGGTAAGAGTGTGGATTTGACTTAAATTCTGATAGACCAGGTTATTCAAAATGTCTTTCTTTTTTTCTTTTCAGTCCAATACTCTATTTGCACGCAATGTTGATTTGACAGTAAATAAACGCGATATAGTTGAGTTGTTGGTCAAATACGTTCCAAGAACATCATTTAATAAAATATCCAAGGTACGACAAACTGCATTTCTGGATTTCACCACTCGTGAGGCTGCTGAAATTTGCCTTAAAAAATTGCAAGGAGCCACCTTGAGAGGAAAACGCTTGGATGTAGAGTGGGCCAAGCCATCCGAACAGTAAGTCATTACAATGAATTCAGACAATCCTGAGTATAATTTAGACAGTTGCGACTCTTTGTTCGCTTTTAGACAATCTTTGCATCGCATACGTGAAACCGATTTTGATGCTGTTCTTCGACTTAAATGTATTGCCAATGCTTGGCACATACCGATTATACTTTTTGGCTGTTACTATCAACAGCAAAATCTACAATATGGAGTCGTTATTTTGCGCGATGCTATGAGCTGTGTACGTTCGATATTTTGTATTATGCACACAAATGAATTGGCCGATATACATTCGCGCATGTGCGAAGTCGTATGTATACTGATCGAAATTATTGGTGGCTTTCCTGATTACGACTATGTTTTTATAGTGGATAAGGACTCTGCTCATTTATGTAAGTGAAAAAATTTATTTAAATACTGGCACCCATAAGTATACTTTTTAAGATTTAAAATTTGAAATTTATTATCCGTTTATGTTGACGATGATCGATAAGGATACATTTTTTATGAAACTTTTCCCATAAAGGAAATTGCATTTAAGGCCAAAAAAGGCTAGACACAGCTAGAAATCTTTATATACCTTCCAATATAGCCTATGATTACATGGTTAAAATTGATCTATAACTTGCTATAGCCACATATAAATCCATCTCAGCCAGCATCTACAGGGTCTTTAAGAGCGCTACAAGCTTTTTTTTTTAATAAAACAACGGTTTTGGATATCAATGAAATTTTTTATTCCTGTGAAAGTACATTCGAAGCCATTATAAATGGAACTCGATTTCTTTGCATGGCCACCACGGGCACGCTTGCAAAAGTCCAGACGTTGAACCCAATTTCCGACATTTTTCAAACATTTTTTTTCGAACAATCGACTGAACCATTTTGTGAGATAACACGTTCTGCATACTTGGTTTCCAATAAATTGATTGTGGCATTACCTGTGTAGCTTGTAATGCCGTCCTGCTGGAACCACATGTCCTCCAAGTCCATATCATCCAATTGGGGCCAAAAATATTGTGTTATCATTGAACGGTAGCGATTCCCATTCACATTAACGTGCTGGTCTTGGTCATCACAGAAGAAGTACGGCCCAATGACACCGCCGGTCCATAAACCGCATCAAACGGTAATTTTTTCGGCATGCAATGAGTACGTGTGGATTGCTGTCTGACCAATAACGCATATTTTGCTTATTGATGAAGCCATTCAGCCAGAAATGAGCCTCATCGTAGCACTCTTAATGTTGAGGCTACTGACTCCAAATTTCTGTGGCAAATTTTAATAATTTCGACTCGTTGGCTCGCGTATCTTTCCATCATGAAATGGCAAAACTTACTAAAGAGAAATGACAAAAGAGCAGCAAAAAATATGTCGTCGGTAACTGTCCCTATCGGTCTACTTTTGTAGCGTCACTCTTGTCCAATCGTCAAATTGTCCATAACCTGTTAAAGCTTTCATACAAACCAATCTTCCAATTTGACTTTTTGAGCATAACTGGATGCAATTTTGTATGCGATATTCTGTTCCAACTACCAAGAAATGTCGAACAAAGTCTATGGTGGTGGTGGATATGTATCATTAGCCTCGACTGAATATTTCTGCCTGTCGCACCACACCGTCGCACCACAAACTGTTGTTGTTGTAGCCACATTTGCGTATGGAGATGGCGATCCTTGTCAAGCTCCTCTAGGTGAGTAAGCTTGTTCCGGTCTCAACGATTGACCACCGCAGGAAAAGAGGCGTCTATATCCCTCCTTGTTGTATCGAGCATCTCACTGAGACTCCACTCGATACCGCTGATTGCCCGCAACTGCTGTTGCAGCAACTTCGTATGGAACATTCCACTATCCGCAACTCCTTGGACCCGCCCGGCAACTCCCAGCTAAATGCAAATTGCAAATTTTGCCCATGAACATTCCACTACGGAACAGGGGTAAACTTCTCACATATCAATGAGTGCAGTCGGATTTAGGTTTTGAGCTCAATGATAAGGGACCTCCTTTTTATAGCCCAGCTAAACTTCTCGTGATAACAAAGAACACCACACAGATTGGAGCTCAAAGTTCCGGTCTGTGTGATGCTCGTAGTTATCCCGTTCCGAAAGTTATAGCAGTGTGTTGTACACTGAGACCGATAAAAGATCGGTACGTACAACCGGCTGCCATGGGATTGACCCTGCGGTTTATTACATAACGATTTTACTTTTGCTTATCTTGACATTTTAAGTCTATCTATATTGGTTTATGTATACAGTGGCACAGATAAGTCTACATACCTTTTCATAAAGAGCAGTTATGGAAACTGACAGAATCGTAGTAAGAATAAGACTTTAGTCAAAAAATTTCAACTGATTTTAATTCTAGGAACCAATGTCAACAATTTAAGTAACAAAATGTTTAGTATAAAAATTCGATTTGTTAAACCTGTTTTTCAGTGGGGTATGTAGAACTATTCTGTGCCACTGTCCCCTTGACTTGAAAGGATGCTGTAACTTTACTGTAGCTCCCAGTAAACGGGTTTTCCTGATTTGAATTCGTAGATTCTTCATATTTTTGTTCTATTAGGCAGAAATTTGCACAGTCGGTAGTAATATGACAATCAGCATCCATTAAGTCCAACAATCTGACGACAGCGAATAGGGACTATCGCCTCAGCGTATATGTGTGGCCCTTTTTGTGCCGGGAGAGCCACATACCTGAAGTGCCTTGCATCAATCTTCGGTAGGTGTCAATGAGCAGTAACCGGTGAATGGAGGGGTGGATTTCCGATCGTACCCTGGCTTGACGACAATACAGGAGTATAGCCATAATGCCTACGTTGTCAGATTCTGTGGCAAAAAGCATCATCGTTGTTGTAGCAGTGTGCCCTTGCCGATGAAGGACTCCATCGGCCTGGCAAGTGATAGTGAGCACCACATAAACTGGAATCTGGCAGCCGGTTGTACGCACTATCACGAGAAGCTTAGATCCGAGCTATTGGACGCATCCACAGGTTGCGGATAGTGGTGGCGATCCTCGCCTAGCTTCCATAGGTGAGCGTTCCGGTCCAAAGGAGCGATCGTCGCGGGCACATGATGCCTATAGGTTATTTAAAAGCGAGAATAACTCGCCTTGTCATATAGAGCATCATAGGCACTCAGTATTTATGCAATAGCCGTGCCGCCCGTTCTCTCATTGAGACTCTCTGCTCGATACCGCTGACTGTCCGGGATTTGTCGCGCCCGGTAGCTCGCAGCTAAGCTTCCCTTGATAACAATGAATAACACACAGATCCCAGTTCAAAGTTCCAGCATATATGGTAGTTATCCCGTGCAGGGATAGGCAACCACTGTCACTCTTTCCACCACGAAGGACCTGAGAATCAACGATGGGTCAAGTAGACCCTTGATGATCGCATTCAACAGTCCTTCAAGTGTCTTCAAGGCAAAAGACTACAGATTGCCCTAAAATCCTTGGGCCGTGAGTGACCCCGTTTGCCCGCCTTGCTAATAAAAACGACCCTTACCTCCCGTCACACAGTCGGCACAAAGCCAAGCAAACGCAAGCCCTATAAATTCCTTCCAAAAGTCTCATGACATACGGTCCCGCCGTCTGCAGCGTGGCTGGCGATATTCCATTCAGTCCGGTTGATTTGTAGGATTAGAATAAATTAATCGCTCGGATTATCCTCACCTCCGTTATCATACCTCAACAACCGACAGCGCCTTAGCTCCAAGGGACATTCGTAACGTAGAATTAACCGGTCCACTGGCCACATCCGAGAGCCCCGGGAAGTGCGTTGTGGCGTACCAGTGAGAGCATCATCCAGTCAGCCATTTCAGACCTCTCATGAATGACGAGGGGATTAAGTACCTTAAGCAGAACAAGTGACGTCCTATTAAGCGAAATACTCGGTTATGCCATCGCAAATAGCGTCTATCCCACAGAAGCTTGCACGGGAAGACATCCTGACGGTATTTCCCATGATTCAAAGGAGCTCCTTGCATCTTCTAATAAGTCATGACCCGACGCCAACGACTTCAGGGTGCCTGATTGTACAAGTCTATCGTAATAGATCGAAACCACAAACTACGCAATGGTAATCTGAGCACGTTCCCATCTAAGCTACCGGGATATACTATCACTATTCTAACTCGAGCTAGAGTTTGTGTAAGACAAATTTAGTTTTAGGCGTAAATTTCTTTTCATGTTCAGTTTTTTTTTTTCACTAGAATTGCTTTCTGGTCTAAATAATGCCTTTTCTTCTATTTCAGTGGGTATGGTCACTATTAAGCTAAATTCTGTTGATTTTCTGGCTTCGTGTGGAGTTCCCTCTGAGTTGTATTTCGATTTAAACGAACTTATTGATTTGTGTGCCGCTGTTGTCTCCTTGGCCCATTCGAACGAGGAGTCGATTTTGGCGGCATATAAGGAAAGTTTTTTTACTCGCTACGATCATACCTACCTGAGGAATTGGCCCCTAATCGAACATCGAATTTTCGGAACTATTATGCCAAAATATCGCAATAAGGATGCACTAAAACATAATCTGAACGATACGCAAATTGTTTTGGCACTATGCTTTAAGGTGAGCAGCAAATTTTTTTCAATGTTTCAATAATTAATGGAAAATTATTTTTCCCCAGGTCTCTGGCACAAATGCCGCAGTTCGACCCTACATGCCATTACGGGCATGCAATTTTGATCAGGGTTTTGAGGGTTTGCGTTATGTGGACCTAAAGCTTTTGCCGATGGCTTTAACACAATCACGTTTTGTTGTTTCCCACATCTTAAATCATGTGCTTTTTGGAGGTTCGCATTACTATCATCCGGCTCAGCGTATTATGGTGCCACCATTATGGATTTCGGGATGTTCCTATGCTGAATCGGTTAAGCAGCCTAACTTTAAAACGACAAGCAATCGGGCCAATGAACTGGAGGTTCATAACAGCGGCAATCAAAGTGAAATGGATTTAACGTATCCCCCACAAACTTTTTCACATACACTCTCACACCAGACAATTATGAGTCCTATGGTTGCAGCCCCCACACCACCTCCGCCGGCACCAACTATGCCAATTACTGGTGGACTACAAGATTATGTACCACAACATTTCAATATGAATCCCATTCAGGCTATCTATGGTTATTCGCTACCACCATAGGCGCTGTCTCGAAACTACCTATCTATCTAGAGCCTTTACATTTTGGAATGGATTTTGTCATATTTTTGTTCATACTTTTTGTTTTGTCCTGATATGCCTTATTTTGAATATGCATGATATTAATTTTAAGTTTTTAAATTTGCTCTTGCATTGACATTTTATCATTGAATTTTTATGTCTTTTATATTTTTGTTTGCCCATAAAGATGGGTTGTTTCGAAACGAACGCTTATGGCCTTTAAATGTCTTGGATATATCTTAGTCTTATTGTCATTTTAATATACACATACGGGAACACCTTAAAATATTAAATAAAGCCATAATTTTAACCTCCAATTGTGCTGTGTTTTTTTTAGTTGTTATAGCACTACGTTGTACACTGAGGCGGCAGCCCTTGCCGATGAAAGACTCCATGGGGCCAATACGGTATGTACAACCGGCTACCATGGGATTGTAATTTGTTGAGCGTAATCCTCTTAGTGAGCTAAAATTGGAATCGGACAGCACTTATTGATAGGACAAGTTGTTGTTGTTGTTGTAGCAGTGTGTTGTACACTGAGGCGGCAGCCCTTGCCGATGAAGGAATCCATCGGGTCAATCCGGTACGTACAACCGGCTGCCATGGGATTGGATAGGACACGTGTTCCGATATGTTGTTGTTGTGTTGTAGTAGCCACATATTTGGATGTAGAGGTAGCGGTGCTCGTCAAGCTTCTGTCGGTCCATAAGACCGATCACTCCGGGAACGTTATAGCCATTGGTTATTAAAAAGCGTCAATAATTCGCCCAATTCAATACAGCCCAATTCTGAAAACTCCCTGGGAGTTCTGTTATTCAGAATAGGGCTAATAATGCATCATAGTCATACAGTATTTAAGCAAAAGCCGATGCCGGCCGGCCTCTCACAGAGACTCTCAACTCGATACCGCTGATTGTTCACGGCTGCAAATGCTGCTATTCCGTACGAAATATTCTACCTGTAGACGCCCGGTAGCTCTCAGCTGAGCTTCTCATAATAACGTTGAACAGCCCAGAACAGTTCCAGCCAGTGTGATGCATACAATTATCCCTTATGGGAACATAAGCATGTTCAAAACCGGCAACGGCACCGGCACTGGCTCCAGCTTAAACACTGAGAGCCTGTGACACTTGATATGGAAAGGTGAATTATTGGCGTCTTTAAATAACTAATGGTCATCGTGTTCCCGCTATGATCGGTCCGTTCCTATGAATCGGAACGAGCTTGTTCATATATTGGAGTGTGCCCATCACTACTCGAAATCATAAAAATATGAACTGATGCATCTGGGCAAGGGAGGCCTGTCGATAAGATGAAGATTTGGATAAGCTACGATAAAAGCTCAGTAGGTCTTCAAGAATGACATTCATTCAAAGGCTGTTCACCGATTCCGCTGCCAAATTTTCGTGAATGCTATTAGATCCCTCAGTTACGCTGCGTGAGTCACTATTTGGAAAGCTGGGCATCTGGGTTTATGAACCGAAACGGCCATGTTCCCCAAGTGAGCTTGTCAAGGATAGCTTATCCCACGTGCAACCATGTACCTATAACAACAACAACATCCGATGGCGGTGAGCGACATGAGAAATAAGCAGCCCGCCTGCATATTATTCCAATACGTGTCACTAAGTGGACGAGTACACACTCATGTGTAAGTAACGAGGTCTGTTTGTGTCATGAGGACCTTGTTTTTATTTCCAACTTTGTTGTAGCCACATTTTCTTGTGGAGGTACAAGCTCGTTCCGGTCCAAAGGACCGATCGCCGAGGGAATAGTATGGCCATTGGTTATTTAAAGGCGCCAATAACCCGCCTTGTCATAACGAGCATCATAGGCACTCAGTATTCGTGCAAGAGCCGGAGCCGCTCGGCCTCTCACTGAGACTCTCCGCTCGATACCGCTGATTGCCCGCGACTGCCATTGCGGCTACTCCGTAAGGAGCATTTCACTATCCGCAACCTGCGCACGAGCCCGGTAGCTCGCAGCTGAGCTTCTGGCGACAGCAATGAACACCACACAGATCGGACCTCAATGTTCCAGCCTCAGGAATTGAGGCAGCTGCATCTGCCGGAACGTAATTCAGCCAGAACTACTCTGGTTTGCCGGGGAGATCAATTTCATCAGGTGCAATGGGAGGCTGTGGTTCTCTTAGGACTACATTCACCCGGTAGCCATTTACCGCATCTGCTACCGTGTCTGCATGAATGTTGTCTAGACCTGCTTGACATGCTGCTTTAACTAGAGGTCCTCTCTTGTAGCGCTGAACCTAACGCTCTAGATCATGTAGATCTACCTTAAGGCTTCAGGGCGGTAGATATTCATCAGCAAGATGATGATTTGGATGGTCTCTGCGATAACAGCCCAAAAGGTACTGCTTAGACAGCAAGTAGTTATGTCTTCGCACTGGTAGGGTCTTTGTCCCCTTCACATGAGAACTGAGGAGACAGTCCGTACCACAGCCTTGACTTTACAATCACTGCATATAACACAATGTCACTGACGTCCGAAGGGTGACGAAGGAAGACAAGGAGAGGTTAATAGCGAGCCTTCTAAAGGCCTAAACTGAATGAGCGCCTTGGAAAATGGAGATCTGCAAAAAATTTTAAAAAATTAACTCGTACAATTTAAAGTATTTTTAACTTTGACGTCTAAAACACTACTTCACGTGTCACAGCACATAATTCCGGCCGCTTTCAAGCGCCAAAGTTTGCAATCTATTAACTTTTCCGCGTTGCTTTTGTGGAATTTGTGTGCCCAATTGTGAATCAAAAACAATTCTTAGCGGGCTCATTCCGTTTTGGTCTTAATACCGTAATGTCACATACGACGACTTCCTTCAAAAGCGTAGCATCGGTGTCAAATGTCTCAGCTACAGACAAAAAAATCAGTCTGTACGATTCGCCCTTGCTCTAATACCTCCTAGCTTCGGTAACCAGGGGTTAGGGAGTAACTCGACAGTAGATCACTGCTTACCAATATCGGCAATCCCATGGCAGCCTGTTGTACGTACCGAATTGACCCGATGGAGTCCTTTATTGGCAAGGGCTGCCCTCTTAGTGTACAACACACTGCTACAACAACAACCATTAGCGACATTCTGAAGCCAATACGATCGGCTTTCTTCTGATTTACCTATTATGCGTTCGATGTTCAAGTGCGTCTGGTGTTTACATTCTTCTACTACACATACAAGTAAAGGGTGATTTTTTTGAGGTTAGGATTTTCATGCATTAGTATTTGACAGATCACGTGGGATTTCAGACATGGTGTCAAAGAGAAAGATGCTCAGTATGCTTTGACATTTCATCATGAATAGACTTACTAACGAGCAACGCTTGCAAATCATTGAATTTTATTACCAAAATCAGTGTTCGGTTCGAAATTTTGACAAATTTTGTTCAGCGATGAGGCTCATTTCTGGTTGAATGGCTACGTAAATAAGCAAAATTGCCGCATTTGGAGTGAAAAGCAACCAGAAGCCGTTCAAGAACTGCCCATGCATCCCGAAAAATGCACTGTTTGGTGTGGTATGTACGCTGGTGGAATCATTGGACCGTATTTTTTCAAAGATGCTGTTGGACGCAACGTTACGGTGAATGAACACATTTCGAACCGAACACTGATTTTGGTAATAAAATTCAATGATTTGCAAGCGTTGCTCGTTAGTAAGTCTATTCATGATGAAATGTCAAAGCATACTGAGCATCTTTCTCTTTGACACCATGTCTGAAATCCCACGTGATCTGTCAAATACTAATGCATGAAAATCCTAACCTCAAAAAAATCACCCTTTATTATGGTTTTGTATTGACGGTATCGAAAGCAATTATCGATGGTTGTAATCGATTATTCGATTTTTAATTACAAAATGTCGAATTCATGTTCATGTTCATGTTCCCTTGTTAAAAGTGCCGTTGTTTTCAGTTTTTCGGTGTGTGCTTTTTTATTGAGGACGATCCTAATTTTTAATTTGCAACAATCAACATATTTAACGTTAAAAAGAAGTAAAATAAATGCGAAAACAATTATCGGCAACCGAGTAATATAAAGACTAAAAGAGCAGAAACGATTAGTCTTTGCCTTTTTGTTACAAAGATTATGGGCCAACAACCAAATAAAATGGCCCAGCAATAAAACGGGATAAATTTTGTCAAACTGTTTTGGTGTGTGTATTCGCGTCGCGTGTGAAACTTGAAAACTCCGCATCTTAATGAATAGCAAGAAAGTGATTCATTCTGAGAAGTAATTGAATTGTTTGTTGGAGCAATAGCCAACTAAAGTGATCCTACATTAATCTAATAATTTGAAATGTGTTTGTTGTTCACCCCAATAATTGGATGTGACAGTATCATTGGGAACTATGGCTTTCATATGGTGCTGCATTCGCTGCCTCACAATTGCAAGATCATGTGTATGTGTGTGTGTGCTGTAATTGAATATTTCCTTGAAGAAGAATCATTGTTAAAGTGGTCAAGGACATAAACGTAGAAAGGCCTCTGTACGAGTGGGCTAAGCACCCCCGGAAAAGTTTTAGCCCACCCAGAATTTTTAAAAGTTCATTGTTTTCGGCAAATTTTGCAATTGTTGTTGTAATTCAAATGGTTTTAGCATTTCCTTTGCTGAGGGTGCCAAAAACCACTAAATTGACTATTAACGAATTTTTTCCGTATAAATGCTATGGTGGGAATACAAGCAATTGGAACTAGACAAAGGTAAGGGACATTTTGTTTTGAGTTATATGTATGTATTTAGTGATAAATTGCCAATAATTCTTTTTACCTGTTTTTTCCAGTTGGCTTATGGATGACCTTAGATCTGGTATGTACAAATTTTTGTTATGCCTTTAAGAAGATGGTGCAATTAATTTAGGGGAAGCAAAAAAAAAGAAATACCTTTTTGTTGATCAACTTTTTTAAATATGAAAAAAAAAGTTCTGGAACAGGTGCATTTTGAACTCTACAGCGATCTAGTTGAGAGATCTTCTATAATCGAGATTGGGTTAGAATTATTTAATTAAGAGGATCTATGCTTGATGCACACTGCAGTGATTATTGATATACCCAGCTTCTTTACTTGCTAATTTTTGTCTACGGAAATGTTTTCCAATCAGAAAGTATTGTTGTTATTACATTATCTGGTTTCCGTTTTTGTTCAATATCCAGATCTCTGCAACTGGATGGGTGCGTCCATAGTGATCTGATTTTGAGTCGGGCAGTTTTGTCTCCTCGTCTGCAATGGGTGGTGGGCGTCCATCAAAGATATGATAAATTCGCATTACTTACAGCATACTGATGTATATTCTGCAAGCACGATCCGTATGACAAAGTTGTGAGTGGGTCGGACAGGTAAATGTCCAAATATTTTTCTTGACATGCCTTGGATGAGGTTCCAGCTCTGTGAGTTGGTGGTTCGGGTAATCCCTACGATGAAACCCAAGATTAATTGCATTCTGGAGGTAGTCCGTGATGGTCCTTTAGGTTGCGATTTGCTCATTCCTGCGGCCCACTTCGGAGCCGCATAATTTTATGCCTGTAGGCCAATCGCGTTATAACTAGTCAAAAATTATTTCTACTCATAAATACCTTTCATTTAGGTCTTATTGGTCAATATGTCCGTTTATAGGGTTTTTGGGTGGGGAGACACTTGTCTCAAGGGATGAACATAAGTTGGATAGTAGTAGCGGAGATAATAGCGAGATCAGAATGTTTCGAATTGCACTGATGTACATTACTGTGTACGTACACAAGAACATAAACCCAAGGGCTTGGAAATATACTGCACTTATGCTAGTGTACCCAGCACCGGTCTAGATCATAAACCTGGTCGGCACTTGCCTATCCACTGGTGGGAGGATGATTGCTGCTAAAAGAGCCCAACTTAGACAATAGATAAATTGGTTCTGATGAGAACCAAGGAGATAACCATTAATAGTTCGTAGTATGACATTCTTATTCCATTACTTGTCGCATAACTGGGGTATTCACAGCAGAGGTGTGCACGTGAGTCGTCATGTCACGCGTGAGTCACGTGATTCGTAAGTGAGATCCAAATCCAATCACGTGTTCGTGCGTAACCATGATTGAAATAACATTTTTCTTGCGTGAGTGAGTGAAATTATGCTCACGACATTTGATCACGGCTCACGCAATTCCATGTAGCCGGATGTACGTACGGGATTAACCCGATGAAGACCTTCATTGTCAAGGCCTGCCGCCTCAGTGTACAACACACCGTTACAACAACGGTTTACGAGAAAATCACGAGGCACGACACACGAGACTATCACGAGACACTTATTTCGGTACGGGATAGTTGTGAGAACCACATAGGCTGGAACATTGAGGTCCAATCTGTGTGATGTTCATTGCTGCCACGATAAGCTTGGCTGCGAGCTACCGTCCATTGAAAGACAAAATGTCAATGAAATTTTTTCTAAAGACAAAAGGCACAATGGCTGAAACGGCTGTTCTTTGTGATCATCTATCATTCGTTGTCCTTCGGGCCTAGTCCTGAATACTTAGCTTACTTGTCGCTAGAGGCATACCCACAGATTCCAGTTTCCCTGGAATGTGTAAGCTAGTTCCTTGTTTCGCAAGCTCGTCCGCTTTACAATTCCCTTGGGTATCTGTATGGCTCTGCGCCCAGAACAGGTGACCAGACATCTCGTTGAGAGATCTGCGACAGTCGAGGGCTGTTTTTGTGTTCAGAAATACATTCTCCAAGGATTTAATGGCTGCCTGGCCACTTCCTTAATTGCAAAGATCTCCGCTTGATACCCACTGCAGTGCTCGGGAATCCTTCTCGATATGACCAGTTCTAGATCTTTCAAGTACACACTAAAGCCCACCTGGTCGTTTAGTTTGGAACCATCCGTATAGAAGTCTATGTTACTTCTATTACCAGGGATATCGTAGTTCCAATCGGTTCTATCAGGAATAGTGGTACAGTACTTTTTGTCAAAAAGCGGCTCAGGTAGGGTGTAATCAACACTGCCTAGAACATCTGACGTTGTATCAAGGATAACACAGGGTCCGTAGCCGTCACTTGACCAAAGAAAGAGCTCTCTTAGCCACAATGTCCAGAGGCATTAGATGTAGCATGAATTTCAGTGCATCAGATTGTGTCGTCCTCAGTGCGGCTGTGATGCACAAACAACCAATCCTTTGGATCCGGTTGACTATTGAACAGTAGGTGGACTTTTGAAGCGCCGTTCACCAGACGATAGCACCATATAGCATTATAGGTCTAACAACTGCAGTATATACCCAGTGCATGGCGCGCGGTTTAAACCCCCGAAATTAGGCCATTGGGTCTCTTGCAGGTGTAAAGGGTAAGAGTTGCTTTCTTGCCCTTTCCAAAATGTTGGAATTCCTGTCCAGCAAAACACCCAGGTATTTTGCGCTTTCTGTAGATGGAACATTCTATCCTCTGAAAGAGACAGATGTCTCTGTAGGTAACTTTTATCTCCTGCTGAAAAGAACTACTTCTGTCTTGCATGGATTTACGCTTCGTAGCCCACTTCGCTGTTGCACGCAGAGCTTCCTGAAGTGTATCTCTTAGAGTGCTGGGAAACGTTCCCCTAACCGCAATTGCCACGTCATTAGCGCGACCACTTTTACACCTTTTTCTTCCAGAGACAATAATATACAGTTGATTACCATATTCCAAAGTAGAGGAGACAGTACACCTCCTTGAGGTGTTCCTCTGCTGACCCATCTTTTTAGATCTACAGATACCAGGCCTGCCGCAATGCATCTTTTAGTAAGTAAGTTGTTAATAAACTTTCCTAAGGTAAAGTTGATGCCTAGAAACTTCAATTTCTTCATGATTGACGTCGGTTTTACATTATTGAAGGCACCTCCAATGTCAAGAAATGCTACCATTGTATATTTCCTTAGACTTGCTTTTATTATATACATGCTGCTACCGAGACAAGCGATCTCCAGGTATCTTTGCCCTATGATATGTTTCTATCAAACCTCTGAGAGTTTTCAGCATAAAGGATGGCAGACTAATAGGATGAAAAGCTTTCGCCTTCATGTGGTAAGGTTTCCTGCTTTCCCAAGGTAGCCGGTTGTGTGTACCGGATTGACTCGATGAATTCTTTCATTGGCAAGGGCTGCCGCCTGTGCACTACATACTGCTACAACAACAAGTTTTTCTTCTTTCGGAATGAAAATGACCTATGACATGCTGATACAAGCAGGGTATATCTCCCTAAGCCAAGGAACCAGTCTATCAGATACAGCTTGTAATTCAATTGGCGATACATCATCAGGGCCTGGCGACTTAAAGGAGTCGAAACTTCTTATCGCCCAAAGGATTTTCGGCTCAGACACAATTTTCCTAATAACCTCCGACGAGTGTATACCAGTGACAACCTCTTCTGGCTCCACATTGTCTGTTGGAGAATTTTTCAGAAAAAGTGTATCAATGAGTAGTTCTAGTGTTTGCTCCATAAATTCTCTGACTTCCGAATATTTTCCACCGAAATAGGTCCCGAGGACAGAATCTTCCTTAGCCTAGAGGCCTCAGATGTATTCTCCATGGAGCTGCAGAATTTCATCCAGGGTTGATTCTGAGCCTGGCTGGCTACTACTAAATCTTCAGCGCTTAGCAACGGAAGAAGAAAAACATTTGGACTACTCTTTGCAAGAATACAGGCTCTGTGTCTCCAATTCCCCGTACCCTTGAGTAGTTTAAATCCTGGAATTCTTTGTCCACTAATCATTCCTCTACCCACCCATGGTTTCTAGATAAGAACCACGTCAAATCCTGACATCAGAAGGACCTTTAGTGCCGCCGAAGCGAATCATTCCTCTACACACCTATGGTTTCTGGATAAGAACCACGTCAAATCTTGACATCAGAAGAACCTTTAGTGCCGCCAAAGCGGCCTTACAATGGTGGAGATTTATCTATAGAAACCGGACCATAGTCAGGATTTAGAACTTCCACCACTGCTGTGTTAACCTCGTCTTCTGACTCCACCAGGAGTTCATCCTCACAAGATTCGTTAGAACTTGTCATGATGAGCTTCCGTAGGCATCCAGGGGCAGGTGAGAAAGCTGTGTCCTTGCGCACTTGCGGTGTGGACGACTTCTCCTTAGATTATTCACTATCTGCTGCTGTCGAAGTACTTTCTGACTTCCGTCCTTCCCCGCTGGCGCACACCTTGAGCCCAGTCCAACCGGATGACCCACCTACACAAGGCTTGTCGGGTCCCATTTCGATGCCTTCCACTTCTGTCTCGATCCTGGCCGGGGATTTTCAGTCTCCTGCAATCCGCCCGACTTAGCGACAAGTGTTCAGCAACAACTGCTGATTCGTCTCCTGATTGCCCAATCCCACCGCTTCTATAGACCTTCAGTTTCAACCTGTTGAATACGTAGGATACAACTCCTTCAGACTTGTTGACAGCCGGAATTTAGTACGGATACTGCATGTCTCCGGTCACCATCAGCTTTATCCAATCCGCCAATCTTCCAGTCGGTGGTTTAAAAAATCTTTCCCCAGCCACTACATTATATGAAGGATATTACTTATTTAATTTATAAATACATATAAGTTTCGTTTTTTTATTAAATATATCCAACCTAACACTTGTTATGGTATAAAATTTATTTTTAAACAATACTATAAAGAAAATAGGGAGTTTCTTGAAATATTTAAAAACGTTTTTATTACAATAACATTCGTTTAAGTTTTGGCATTGCATGAATATGTTTGTGTTTATGCTTTAGTAAAGGGAAGTGTAAAGGGCTTCGTTTGAGTCAAAAAAAAAAGTCACAACTTAAGCGAGATGGTATCATATGGGCTTAAGACTTATCAAAACGCAAAAATATGTGTGGCAGAAATGTTGTGTTTTGTGGGACAGAGAATACTTTTAGGAAATGCATGTCTTTTTTTGATTTCGATGTAACCAAAACTTAAAATATTACAAAGTTAACATAAGTTGAAATCGTCCCTTTCTTAGGGATGTCGCTTGACTTCCTCTTTTTCACTGATTTCCTCTTCTTCCTCCTCCTCTTCTTCTTCTTCCTCTTCTATTGCTTTACTCTCTTCCACTTTCTTTGTATCACTTTCCAGCAAAGAACTACGCCTTCTTTGTATATATTTTTGTTCTTCTTCTTCTGGATCTGATCCCCATACTGTGTCTGGTGGTTCAGGAGTATCACTTGTTAGGTGTTGTTCACTAACCTCATCCGAGGCTTCAGAAGCCGGTTCACTTGTTAAATGTTCTTGATCTTCATTTTCATGATGAGGACGTTCTATAAATATGCGATTCACAAGCAGACGGCGTATATTCTGTGAGGGTATGTCTATGAGGAAGGAGACAATGACAGCACCGACAAGTATTACAGCGATCTCTTGAATGTTGATCTGAAATGAGAAGGATGTTGTAGGAGTTATCAATGAAAATTATTTTCTAAAAAAACATTTTTTGGATTATCTATGGACGAAATTTGTTTTAGAAACCAAATAGGATAAAGTTTTTCCAAAAAACAAATTTTAATCAAATTTTTGAAGAAAATTCAAATCTTGAAGAAATCCGATGAAAGTCCAATTTCAACGAATTTTTCTGCAGTAATAAATTTTCGAGAAAACCTTTTTGTTGTGATTTTTTGAACATCTTCCAGCGCGAGATCATATTCAATGCTCTCTATTCAAAGAATAGCATAGCGAAGAACTTATAAAAGTTGAGCATGTATGTGTTATTATTCAAAAAACAATCCCATGACAGCCGGTTGTACGCACCGGATTGACCCGATGGAATCCTTTATCGGCCAGGATTCCCGCCTCAGCGTACGTGTTCGTCCTTTTTTCGTCATGAGAGAGGCAAATCCCGCAGTGCCTTTTCTGCACGCTTATGGTCCGTCCCGGGATTGAAAAGAACCCCGGACCCTGCCTCTATTCGGTTGGCCAGAATGGCCTCCATTATCGGTCGGTGTCGGTGAGGTGTAACCGGTGCATGATGTGGGTACATTTCCGATCTTGCTTTGGCCTTACATCATTACGGGAGTATAGTCACTCTAAATATGTTGGAAGGTGCTGCGCGAACGTAGACAGCAGTGGATCACAAGCGTCGTCGTTGTCCCCTTCTGCGTCCTCGTTGTTGTTGTATCAGTGTGTTGTGCACTGAGGTGCCCTCGTCGTCGGACTATGTGACCCAGATGCAACAGCAGCATCCCAGCCCCAATATTGCCAAGCCAATGCCGGGAAGTATATTATTGCAATTAAATTGCAACGGTCTTCGTCGCAAGATCGACGAGATTGTGGATTTTATAAGTCCGAAGAATATATTGGTGGCAGCGATCCAGGAGACAAAGCTAGCCAACACCTGCAGCTTGCACAGTTGTCACAAATATAATGTGCTACGTAAGGATCGCGCAAGGAATGGAGGTGGGGGATTGGTCTTCGTGATATACCATTCCATGCAATATAGACCAATCTCGCCTGCGCCTGGCGCTATTGACCCCTTCACAGAGTGCATGGGGATAGCAGTCAGGTCCGGTACTGCCGAGATAGAGCTATACAACGTGTACATACCGCCGGTTGGTGGTGGCTGTGTCCCAATTAACGGCCAGATTAACAAGCCCGACATATGTGGGCTACTATCTGGCCATAATCGTCTGGTTCTAGGAGACTTAAATCCGCATCACATTTCATGGCATGCTCCTCTAGGCACCGACCAGCGTGGCATGGCTTTGGCATAGCAAATTGAAGGCTCCACGTTTTGCACGGTGAATGAGGATATCCCCACTAGGATTACGAAGGATGTAGCAGCTCGCCAAGTCATCCAAGGCGTTGGGCTCCGACTGAATCTCTACCCAGATGCTGAAGAATCTGAATCAACTGTCCTCAACCTGTCTTTGAACACTCTTATAGTACCCGATGTCTGGAAGATGGGCAGAGTGATCCCGGTACTGAAGCCTAGAAAGGATCCGAGTAAGGGGGAGTGGTACAGACCGATCTCCCTACTCTCACCAGTAGCCAAGACGCTTGAGGGACTACTCCTTCCGAGCCTCGTTTGAGAATTTCTATTTGCCGAGCATCAGCATGGATTTCGAAGACTGCATAGCACAACAACTGCTCTGCATGCTCCAGCTTGGCACGGGATAGCTGTAAGCACCACACAGGCTGGAACATTGAGGTCCGATCTATGTGGTATTCATTGCTGTCACGAGAAGCTTAGCTGAGAGCTACCGGCGTCCACAGGTTGCGTATAGTGGAATGCTCCATACGGAGTAGCTACAACGGCAGTCGCGGACAGTCAGTGGTATCGAGCGGAGAGTCTCCGTGAGAGGCCGGGCGACACCGGCTATTGTATAAATACTGAATGCCTATGATGCTCGATATGACAAGGCGAGTAAATGGCTCCTTTAAATAACCAATGGCCACCTTGTTCCCGCGGCGATCGGTCCTTAAGACCGGAACGAGTTTGCTCACACAGGAGCTTGACAAGGGTCGCCACCTTCACATGAAAATGCGGCTACAACTGCTCTGTATGCCATCACCGCACACATTTGCCGTGGCTATATTTAGCCCAGGCCATGTGATGGGACGGTTCTCGTGTCACTGGATCTATCGAAGACATTCGGCGCGGTCAGCCATACCAAACTCTTTGAGGACATCGCCAATACGTCCCTCCAGCCAAGCCTGAAACGCTGTGGTCGCCAGTCATTTGTGGAATATCGGAAATCGAGACACCATAGATTGAAACAGGGAGTTCCCCAAGACGTAGTGATGTCTCCGACACTGTTTTACCTCTACCTATCCTTCATTCCATCCCCTCCAGATGGCATAGAGATCGTATTATATGCGGACAATTGTATGATCATGGCATCAGGACCCCACTCATTGATAACATCTGCGATAGGTTAAGCATCTACCTCAACGAACTTACCTCTTATTTCGCTGCAAGAAATTTGAAGATATCTCCCACCAAACCTTCATCCACATTGTTCACTACATACACGCCTGAATTGCGTAGAGAGCTGAAAGTGATGGTCAACGGAGTGACAATTCAGACCATCAAGTGCCCCAAAATACTTGGTGTCACATTTGACAGCTCTTACAAATTCTCCTCACAGGCCACAGCAATTTACTATAAAGTCAAAAGTTAAAACAAGGTCCTCAAGTCACTTGCCGGCTGTAAAGAAATCTTGTTGCAATTGGCTTGTCTGTGTTAAGTTATGCAGCGCCAGTGTGGCGACACGCAGTGGAATAATGTACAGATCTGTCGCCCTTCGAACTGAGACGGGCTGTCTCCTCAGATCTCACGTGGACCACCTCCATCATGAGACAAAAATCCTATCGTACGAAGGCATAACTACATGCTGTCTAAGCAATACCTTCTGGGCTGTTATCGCAGAGACCATCCAAATCATCATCTTTTGGATAGGTATTCACCCCCCAGAAGGCTTAAGGTAGATTTACATGATCCAGAGCGTGAGGTCCAGCGATACAAAAGAGAACCTGTAGATCAAGTGGGCCTAGACAACATTCATGCACACGGTAGCAGATGTGGCGAATAGCTACCGGGTGAATGTAGTCCTTGGAGAACGACCGCCTTCCATTGCACCTGAAGAAATTGACCTCCCCCGGCAAACCAGTGTAGTTCTGGCTCAATTACGATCCGGCAGATACAGCCGCCTCAATTCATACAGAGCAAGGATTGATGCCGACGTGCAAGATGTATGTCGCGATTGTGACCAGGGACCACATGATACACGTCATGTTTAACTGCCCAGCCAGACCCACTCGTCTCAGACCCAGGTCCCTCTGGACGTATTCATCTCAGTCGCAGAGTTCCTGGATCTGGACACTCAACAGAATCAAGCAGACGAAAGATAGAAGACTACACACTGCTACAACAACAACAACAATTGTTCAAAATACTTTGACTGGTTAGTGGATCATGATTTTTGATACGCCTTGTATCTTCATCAACATCTTTGTCAAATTGATGAATGTCTCCTACATACCCAAAGACTATTGACTATGGTGTAGAGCACGCTTTTGTATTGAAAAAGGATTCAATAACTTTAACTTTTTTGAAAATAATATTCAACGAGATTTTCTATGAATATCCATGTTTAATGATATTTTCTATAAAAATCAAATTTTGTCAAAATTTTCTTCAAAAATCTGATCTCGAAAACAGGCAGATTTCAGCCTACTCTGGATTAACGCTCAGACTACTACAATAGTTCTGGCCGTGACATACGCCATCTCTAAGACCCTTTGTTTTTTTCCAGATTCCAGTTTCAAATCCCACTTCAGTTAGTATCCGTATTAGGCTGTTTTTGGTGGCGAATAAATGCTTATCATAATCGGGCCCTGTGTCACTCTTTCTTTTGTACCTATCCTTAATGAATAAATGGCACAAAAATACTACTTACCAAATCTGTCAAATGAAATTTGTCAGTTTCTTTGACCTTTGCCGTTCCATACAGTACAACAACGTACATCACCATTTGTATGGGAAATATTAGACGCGATAAAACCAAAAAACACTGGGAGTTGGTTAAAAATCTTAAAATGGTATTATCACTTGTCTTGGGCAACATAAAGATGAACCAGCAAAGACTTAGACCAAAGACCAGGGGACACCAGGAGGCATATGAGGCTGCTTCAGAAGATGTATAAATGAAATCCGTACGCATGCTAGATGAGGGCGACCAAAGACTCCAGAATATGCCCAAAGTGGATAAACTCCAGCCGAGTTTCTTCATTTCGGGCGTTAGATCTAGCTCTCCATTATTAGCCCTTTGATATATGCCCGCTCCTATGCCCAATAGGTAGGTGGTGGCACGGCTTACGGGGGAGGAGTATAAGATATTGGCAGTGCGATAAAATTTGCTAACACTGAAATTATGAAGGGCATTAATATTTTATTCATCATATAATCCTTGGTGAAAAACTTACTTAATACCATGGAACAAAATCATTGATAAATGTTCTTTATTTGTTCTGGCATAACGAGCGGCCACTGACATGGCATGCAAAGCCCCATAGACAAAGAATGCAGCATCCGAATCTGTGTAGTATAGCCATACAATCAATGGTCCCAATAGATACAATTGAACTTCCAAAGCCAATTGAATTGTGGATGGTGAGCACTAGAAGAAAACATTTGGAATTTGTTAATATATCAGAGGTTCTTATACCCTCCACCTTAGAATAGGGGGTTTTTCCATTTTTTTTCGATCTCAACGCATCCAAGTATCCATTTCCGATCCTACAAAGTATATATATTTCTGATCGTCGTAAAATTCTAAGACGTTTTAACTGCCGTCCGTGTGTCCGTCAGTTGTAATCACGCTACAATCTTCAAAAATTGAGATATTGAATTTTACATAGACTCGTATTCTTTTTATACGCAGGCTAAGTTCTTAAAGAAGAAGAAATAGGAAAGTTTCTCAAAAAAAAAAAAACACGTAAAATTCAGAGATTCAAATGCACGTAATTTTTATTTGAATCGATAGTACGGTCCATATAATTTAATGTTTGAAGATTACTTCAAATGTTGACCGTGACTGCGTCTCAAATGGTCCATCGGCTTAGTTCTATTTTGGCATATTTTTTCAAACATTTCGACCGGTATCTCACGAATAAATGCTTCAATGTTGTCTTCCAATGCGTCAATTGATGCGGGCTTGCCTGTATAGACAGGAGCTTGAACATTGCCCCACAAAAAATAGGCCAAATCGCACAGTCTAGACGGCCAATTGACCGGTCCCGAATGTGAAATAAAATGTTCACCGAACTCGCCTCTCAATAAATCTATTGTTACGCGTGCGGTGTGACATGTGGCACCGTCTTGTTGAAACCACATGTCAGGCAAGTCAAGCTCTTGAATTTTGGGCAAAAAAGAGTTGGATATCATCTCACGGTAGCGCTCACCATTCACAGTTACTTTACGATTCGCATCATCTTTGAAGAAGTACGGTCCAATGATGCCACCAGCCCTTAAACCGCACAAAACTGTGACTATTTCTGGATGCATTGGTAGCTCTTGCAATGATTAGGTTAGGTTTAAGTGGCAGTCTGTCATCAGACTCACTTAGACGTTTTCGTCCATTGTGATACCACAGGAACAGAAGAAAGAAGATGCCTTCTAGTTCGCACCGTTGAACCATCCAGATCGCTTTAAAAAGCTCAATAACTTGTGAATGTTCACATTCGCTAAATCAGACGGGTTCTCAAAGAAATGAAAATCTAAAAAGGAATTATTTCTGACTGTTAGTGTGGGACACACACCCAGAAGGTGTTCTATAGTCTCTTCTTCCTCGATGTCCTCACAGCTTCTGCAAAAGTCGTTGCTGGCAACCTTTAATCTGTCAGCATGTTTTCCGATTAGACAGTGATCTGTCATGACGGACACAATGACTGAGACATCTGTTCTAGCCAATGACAGCAAAGCGGTAGACCTCTTCAAGTCTTGATTAGGCCACATAGTTTTGGAATGCTCACATTCCCCTCTTGTGACCATCTATCATTCGTTGTCCTTCGGGCCTGATCCTGAAAACCTCGCTTACATGTCGCTAGAGGCATTCCCACAGATTCCAGTTCCAAATCTCGCAAGCTCATCTTTGCAAATTGCAAATTTTGCCGTGAACATTCCACTAAGGAGCAGGGGCCAACTTCTCACATATCAATGAGTGCAGTCCCATTCAAGTTACCGCTCAGTGATAAGGGGCCTTCTTTTAATAGCTGAGTCCGAATGACGTGCTGCAGTGCGACGCCGCTTTGGAGAGAAGTTTTACATGGCATTGTACCTCACAAATGTTGCCAGCATTAGGAGGGGAAAACCACCGCTGAATATTTTTTCTGATGGTCTCGCCAGGATTCAAACCCAGGGGATTACCGTCATAGGCGGACATACTAACCTCTGCGCTACGGTGGCCTTGCAAGCTCATCTGCTTTGCAATTTCCTGAGATATCTCTGTGACCCGACACCCACAATAAGTGAATTTTATACTGTTCGCCATCTCGTTGAGAGATCTTGAAAGTCGAGGGCGGTTTTTGAGTTCAAAAATACGTTCTCCAGGAATGTAATAGCTGCCTGGCTGTCTGAAAAGATATTTATGCCAATAGTCGTTATGACATTATATCTAAGCCATTCCCCACTTCTGTAATCGCAAGAATTTCCGCTTGATGCACGCTACAATGGTGGGGTAACCTTCTCGATATGACCAGTCTTAGTTCCTTCAGAGTACACCCTAAAGCCTACCTGCTCGTCTGGTTTGGAGCCATCCGTATAGAAGTCTATGTAACTTCTATTAACAGGGATATTGTAATTCCAATGGGTTCTATCAGGACAGTACTTTTTATCAAAAAGCGTGTAATCCATAATGTCTGGAACATCGGATATTGTATCAAGGATAGCACTGTGTCCGTAGCCGCCGCATGACCATAGAGAATGCTCCCTTAGTTTCACTGCAGTGGTCTCAGCAACTTGTCTAGCCACGATGTCCAGAGGCAGTAGCAGAGGTGTAGCATTAAATTCAGTGTATCAGATGGTGTCGTCCTTAGTGCGGCTATAATGCACAAACAAGCTATCCTTTGGATCCGGCTGAGTATTGAACAATAGGTGTACTTTTGATGCGTCGTCCACCAGACCACAACACCATATAGCATTATAGGTCTGACAACTGCAGTATATACCTAATGCATGATACGTGGGTTAAACCCCAACTTTTGCCAATGGTTTTTGCAGGTGTATAGGTCAAGAGTTGCCTTACTTGTCTTTTTGTGATTTAAAGTTAAATTTCCTGTTCAGCAAAACACCCAGGTATTTTACGCTTTCTGTAAATGGAACATTCTCTCCTCCCAGGTAGACAGGTGCCACTGAGGGCAACTTGTATCTCCTGCTGAAAAGAAGAACTTCCGTCTTCGACGGATTTACGCCAAGAACAGTTTCTGTAGCCCACTTCGTCGTTGTTCGTACAGCTTCTGAAATATATCTGTAAGAGTGCCCTAGAAACCTTCCCCTACCGCAATAGTCCCGTCATCACCATACGCGACGATTTTTACATCTTTTTCTTCTAAAGACAATAATATACAGTTATTGGCTATATTCCAAAGTAGAGGAGACAGTACATCTCTTTAAGGTGTTCCTCTGCTAACCCATCTTTTTAGATTCACAGATCCCAAGCCTGTCGTAATGCTTTTTTTAGTAAGTAAGTTTTTGATAAACTTTCTTACGGTAGAGTTGATACCTAGAAACTCCAACTCCTTCATGATTGACATCGGTTTTACATTATTGAAAACAACTTCAATGCCAAGAAATGCTACCAATGTATATACCTTGCCAGCAAGAGAACCCTCCATGTAGACGACTAGGTCGTAAAGGGCTGTTTCATTGAACTTACGCTATTTGCCCTAAGATATGTTTCTATCAATCTTTCTAAAGCCTTCAGCAGAAAGGATGACAGATTAACCTAATAGCTTTCGCCTTCGTGTGGTAAGGTGTTCCTGCTTTTAGAATGAAAATTACCTTTGTGTCCCTCCATCCCTCCATCCCACAGGTATATAGGACATGCTGATACAGAGTCTGACTTCTGAATATACCCCACCGTAATAGTTCTAGAGGACAGAATCTTCCTTAGTCTAGAGGCGTCAGGTGTATCCTCCACGGAGCTGCAGAATTCTACCCAGGATTTGTTCTGAGCCTTTCTCAGCTCGCCCTTATATTTTCTCTGCTCAGCTTTATAGATATCCCAATCCGTGGGGAGCAGTTGTGGCTTTTACTCTGTTGAAGAATTTTCTGCAGTCCTTCCTTAGACCAACCAACTCTGGGGTCCACCATGGCGGTCTCTGTTTACCCCTTGGCTTGGCACTAGGACATGCTGACACAAGCGAGTCATTAAGGGACTTCGTGATCCGCTTGACCACTATGTCTATATCCTCCGCAGTTTCCACTTCCTTTTCTGGTCTAGAAGGGATAGACGTGCAGAATTTGTGCCGAAATTTATTCCACTTCGCCTTTCTTCTGTTTAGCCGAGGGACCACTTCTGCAGTATTTTCTCCAAGACTGAAACTAATATGACGATGAGCAGAGAAGCTGTGGTCATCCAACACTTCCCAGTCGCATATTCTTATGCTTTTATCTTCCGATTCAAAGATAATATATAGTACCTCCTGCCCGTTCCTGGTAATAAAGGTCGGTTCATCCTCTTTATTAGAAATCGCCAGATTGCAACTTATAATATATTCAATAAGCAGCTCATCCCTTTCTTTGACATCCCAACTTTCCCATATCTGGTGAAGTGCTTTAGTATCACTTCCTACCTGATTCCTGAGGATCTTCTTCCCTACAGAAGCGGCTTTAACCAGCAACATAAGGTTTGAAGGCGGCATCTCTGAATCGTGTGCCAGATATAGGGAAGCCAGCCAGTAATGAGACCTATTGATTTTAAGGCTGGCTACTATTGAATCTTCAGTTCTTAGCGATGGAAGAAGAAAAACATTTAGACCAATCTTTGCAAGAATACAGGCTCTGTGTCTTCCATTCCCCGTACCCTTGAGTAGTTTAAATCCAGGAATTGTTAGTCATCGAACCATTCCTCTACACACCCATGGTTAATGGATAAGAACCACATAATATCTAGACATCAGAAGGACCTTTAGTGCCGCCGAAGAGGCCTTATAATGGTGGAGATTTATCTGCAGAAACAGGACCATAGTCAGGATTCAGAATTTCTACCACTGTTGCATTAGCCCCGTCTTCTGACTCCGCCAGGAGTTCATTCTCACAAGATTCTTTCCATCTTGTCGTGATGAGTTTCCTTATGCATCAAGGGGCATTTCCAAGGAAATTGGAGTAGAAAGATTACAGTCCATTTACTATTCCATTCAAATTGCTCCTAGGTATGCAGCCCTGCTCTTCTGCATACCTGAGAGCGAGACGTCTTTTATTATTAAAGCCGCTGTTAGAGAAGACAAATGGTTAAAGTTGTACATTTAAGATAACTAATTATGGAATTCTTCCCAAGCTAAGAGTCTTTTACGTGGGGAAATTTTTTCCTTCAATATTTGAAAAAATTGTCATCTCTAAACTTAGTTAAAAAATCTTGAAAGTTTTGAAATTTTTTCAGTGTAGTTCCTTTTCCTATATAGCAAACTTTAAGCAAAATTCCACTTACTGTCTCCTCAAAGTCAATAGCATTTTGCACACTCAATATATTGCGCCACCATTGATCATCGCATAAGCGAGCATTATGTCCAATTATATTCGACCATAGAGGACCCGAATTCATGTGGGGTAAAATCCATGTTTGAAAACAAACCAACAAATAAACCGTAGGCAAATATCTATAAAAAAGATGTATAAACCCATAAATTTTAAGAACAATCTTTTATTTGCAAATTTCTTTCCACTCACCTACTGACTTTCAAAGCCAATCTCTTCAATAGTTGAATGTACGATTTTTGTTCCATTTCCTCGGACAGATTATAGGCGGACAAGAAACCACTGATCAACAATAAAATATCGGCATAAATCATAGGTGAACGTATCAACACACTCAGGGGATGATCGAGAGTGCGAACAAGTTGGTCACGATTCGTTATTGGCAGGTGGCCAATCATTAGGAATTTCAAACACAAATACAGCATAAAAGTGGCGCCAACTTTTAGCACGTGAATCAACGGAAACGGTACGTCAACGGTGTCGGAAGCCAAAAGTATGTCAAGTGTACGTTTTGGGGAGAATGATTTGAAAATTTCTAAAGCCAAGTGGTTGAGAGAGAGATTTTCTGTGAAAGCAAAAAAGCAAATAAACAAAACGCAATAAACAAAACAAAGCAGAAAAACAAGGAAAACAATTTTTTTCACAACAAAATGCAAAATCATTTTGAAAAAGTTCAAATTGTTGCTGAACCATATTTGCCAAATATATACCACCTGTTGCCTCTACGGCTTCCTCCTCCCCCTCTGCATTGGCTGTATCATCTTTGCCCTCTTTTTCGACTTTTGTTTCTTCCTCATCCTTGGTTTCTTCTTCAGCTGTGTTTTCCTGTGTTGTCTCTACCTCCTCGCCTCCAGTTTCTTCAGCCGCCCCAGATCCATTTTCTATTGTTTGCTGTTCACCTTCGGCCTCTTCCCCTTCACCAGTTTCACTTTTCTTTTTTAATTTTTCCATTAATGCTGCAAACCATGTTGAGATTTTTCCCAAAATGGATTTAATCATTTCTGCTGAAGTTTTCATTATGTCTACGAATCGTTGCAGCACGGGTTGAATACGTGACCAATTCTCCCAGGCCAGCGTGGACATTGACAATAGGAATAAACCTAAAATGTACAGACTAAGAATAGAAAAAAATTGTATTAAAAAACTCTTCATGTTAAAGAAAAAGTTTATTTTTAGAAATGTTTATTCTTTTCGTTATAATGTGGGTCACAGAGTTGCTTATGGTTCAGATTTTGGCGGGAACATCAACAGCATAGTCAGCGATGGTTATCGTCTATAGAAAAATTTGCATACCCTCGACAATGGGATTGTAACAAAACGGAAATAGTACGTCAGGTGTGCAATCAGACTTACATACGTCTGTTATACCAAAGAAGCATGAGAAGAAAGATGCATTCCAGTTCCTACTATTGAATCAAGCCTATATATATGTCCTTTATTAACAATTGGAGTATATTAAATAAATTACATTAAAATATGACCAATAGTAAACTCTCCATTGAGCTCCATCGTTGACTAAAGCCTTGGCTTGATTCCACGATATATGTGTTGATTCCAACCCTCTTTTCGTACAGCGGATCCATGTGTTTTCCCGGGCGTCCCCTCCCTCGCTGTCCTTGCGGGTTCAAGTCTGGGACATTTTCCGCTATATCATAGCGCGGTCGCCATAGGATATGACCCAACCTAGTCAATTTTCTCTTCTGGATTTCTACATCGACAGGGCGAGTGTTTTTTTCTTATTTGCAACTAGTTTGAAAGAGCTCGCTCCGCTGCGCCTTCTTTCACTCTCTTATTTTATCTGAGCTCTTTACTGATAGGGTCAGAAAATAAGTCCTGTTTGAGAGTGCTGGTACGCCCTTTTAGATATTCCGCCCCAATGTGAGTATTATATTGGTGCTCTACTCCCAAATACCTTTCATTTGAGCCTTATATTGCTATGGTGGGTAAATATGTCCGCAATGGGTGGGTTTTTGGGGGTGAGATGGACCCTCATGCATCAGATTCGTGCTCTAGTCTCAAACACCTTTCATTTAAATTGAATATTGGCATTATTGGTCTAAATTTCCATTTGGCGGACTTTGGAGGTGGGGTGGCCGCACTAGACAGTATAAAAATTTCTGTTTTTGAGTAATTGTAAACAAACTAAATTTCGAGTAAATCGCCCCACCTATCTCCGAAATCTGGCGTTTTTGAGAATAGGCTAAGGGGAAGGTCCGTCCATTAAAGTTTGGATCCTAGATCTACTGAATTCTCTTGGTTTTGGTGATGGATTGGAATAATCAAACTCTTTGGCGCGAAAATGAATATCAGATTCATACTCTACCCTCAAAAACCACATTTGAGCTACATATTGCTATAGTCGGTATATATGTGTGGTCCCTGAAACACTTAGCCATAAAACAGATATAGGATTTGAGCCCCTTTTTGCCATAATCAACAAATATGTCCCGTTTGGGGGGATTGTACGCACTCAGCCCTGAAAAAATATCAGCATTGTGCTTTACTGTTAAATTCCTTTTATTTGAGCCGCAATTGCAATTGGCTTAGGGGGATTTTATGGGGTGAGAGTACCCCCAAACATTTGGTCTCAAAATTGGATACCAAATTCGTTTTCTACTATCAAATACCTATTATTTGAGCCTCTTATAGCCATAGTGGGCAAACATGACCGGTTTGAAAGGAGTTTAGGCAGCGGACCCTGAAATAATGTCAGCATAGTGCTAGAACACGATTTTGTTTGAGCCCCATAATGTAAAGCATTTTGAAGGTGGCCATCAAGATATTCAAGGCTACGGGTCTCGTTCAAATCCACCCTAATTAATTTTTTTTTGTGTTGGTTATCTACATTCAAAATCATATTTCAAAGCTAACACTTGGGATACCACATTTTTAAAGATTCGTAGGTTCTCCTATGTCTATCCCAATTTGAGGGTAAAACGTGTACTCTCCTACCAAAAATCTTTTATTGCTGTCCAATTCTATCCTGATCGGCCTTCATTTATTATTTTTAATTCCTTTATTTTTGGATAGGATGGGGGGAGGGCAATTGCCCTCTGATACATCCTTTCATTTGAAAACAATATATTCTCGGGCGTCCTACATGACAGTTTGGAGAGGATCGGTCCCCCGACGCTAAGGCCCAAAAGATAATTTATTTGAGTGCTTTAATGGCGAGATCAACATATCCTGCTGAAACATAGGACGTGAACCAGATACTTAAATTCCTATATCAACATTGGATTCGAACTTTACTGTGGTTGACCTTTCGTTGAATACCCATATTTTCCCGATCGAACTAAACGTCTTATTGAAGCGTATTAGGTGTGTGGGCCAGTCCCAGACTCTGTCCCAAATGTGTAAATCAGATTCGTAGTCAACTCTCAAAGACCTTTCAGTTTATATCCATTTTGTGGCGTTGGACATTCATGCCCGTTTTGGAGGTTTCTGGGGTTGGAGAGGCCCCGTAGACACCTTGGATCAAATTCTAATAACATACTCAACTTTTAAACACCTTTCATGTGATACCCATATTGTCCGAATCGGTAAATATATCCTGTTGAGGGGTTTTTAAGGGGTGGGGGTCGTCTCAGACCACAAGGAATACATTTTTATATCAGCTTATTACTATACTTTTTAATACCTCTCATATAATATCCTTATTGTCCCAATCGGTAAATATGTCCCGCTGGGGGTTATGGGGGGTGGGGAGGCCCCTCAGGCCCAAAGCGATACCCTATTAGGTGGTGTTTTTGGGGGTGGGCAACACCTCCGACACTTAAGGTGACATTTTTCTGCCAAGTACTTACTGTACTCCTAAATATCTCTCATTTGATACCCATATTGCCCAAAGCGGTAAGTGTCCTGTTGGGTTGTGTTTTTGGGTGTAGGGGACACCCCGACACTAAGGTTGAAATTTTTATGCCAAGTTCGTACTCTAGTCTTAAATACCGTTCATTTGATACCCATATTGCCCCAGTCGGTAAACATGTCCGTTCGGGTGGGTTTTAAGACAGGGCGTCCCCCCAAGTTAATTGACCACAAAATTTTATACCAATTTCTTGTTTTTGGGGTGGCATACAAAATTTCGCTAAAATCGGTTCACGCATCTCCGAGATCTGGCGTTTTTGAAAATGGTGGTAAGGGGGAGGGTCCAGGTATTATGTGAAATGTCACTACACCTCCAAACTCTGTTGAGTTTAAGAAAGTAGTTTAAGAAAGGCGCTTCTAGCCTTGTTGATACGTATGTCTGCCTCTGATCCTCCGTTCTTTGTTATTTGGCTGCCAAGATAGAATAGAAGTTGTCAACGTCTTCAGTGATATGGCCGTTTATAGTGAGCGGTGTCAGATTTGATGTTCCTATCCTCATCAATTTGGTCTTTGATACGTGTATCCTCAGGCCTACTTTGGCTGCATTTTCATTCAGTCGTTCCAGTTTCGCTTTAAGTGCTCGAAGCGATGGGCAAAGAGGCATATATTAAAGTATGCCATAGGGTGCCTAAGTATTAGGTTAGGTTAGGTTGAAAAGAGGGTGCGGATGTTAATCCGCCTCATGCCACTGTGGACATACACCAGTAAGCCAGTAATCGGCTTGTTGTGCCCTCGAAATACTAAAAAATTTAACCTCGAAAAAGAAAATATAAGTTAGGAATTTCATGCTACTTACATAATCCTTTCCGTGCTACTTACAAAATCCCTAGTTTGTTCATGTCTGGTATTGTGTCCGCATAGAAGTGCCGGTATCTGTTAGAAGCGAAAGCCCGGCAATGACATAGGAAATGCACCAACGTCTTCCCTGCATGTCCTACACATGCTATCACTTGCCGCACCGATTTTACATAAGTGAGCTCGTAGTCCTATGTGTCCTATGCTACCCAAAGCTATACTGAACTCCTTCTTACTTCCTTTCAGTAATAGCCTCGTCTTCTCACGATCTGGATCCCCCATAGGATTTTCGCCGTCCTATCGTTTGCCATTTCATTCCCCCTTACTCCGTTATGGCCCGGTATCTAAACGATGCGCATTTTGCCATTCTCAGAGAAGGTGTTAATCTCCTTCTTACACTGGAAGACTGTTCGTGACTTTATCGTCCTAGTTGTTATTGCCCTTATGGCAATTTTACTGTCCGTAAAGGTGTACACACTTGACGTCCTCGTGTTAGCACCACACCAACTCACGCTTTCCGTGGTCACCCGGATCACCAACTGCAGTGTCGTATTATGGTCAGGCAGTCTAAAACAGATATCAGTCCCTGGGTTCTCAATGTGGACCCCCAGGAGACCCACTCTGTCCTCTAGCTTTGATTCATCGGTCTAACATGATCTTCCAGATGGCAATACTAGGGTTCCGTCAATCCAAAACTGTGCCACTGGCAGCAGTGCCTCGCACTCGATATCAAGTGTCGTCTCAGATATCCGATCGGAAACCTCTTCCCTTTCTTCCAGGTTTCCTATCGTCGCCTCGATTATATCGCGATGGTATGAGCTGCTCCTATCCTCAATTCATTCTCCCATCGCCTAAAGTCTCATAGCCGCAGTGGCTGTCTCACACTTAATCTGTATGTCAATGGGTCGGATATCCAGAATAGTCTACAGTGCCCTAGTTGGCGTGGTCCTCATCGCTCCGCCTATGCCAAGACAACCTGTTGTATGGTACTTATGCTGCACGTAAGTTAGTATTGGTCTTATCACGCTCCTGTAGAGCCAGTGGACTATCCTCGGATTCGGGCCCCACTTCGAGCCTACAGCCCATCAACATAGTGCCCAACATCTGTGAGTCTTCTCAGTACTCTCCTGAATGGGACACTTCAAATTAAGTTCCCTATCCAAGATCACTTCTAAGTATTTGACCTTATCAGATACCGAAATCGTTTTGTTGAGGAAACGTGGTGCGCCCACCTTCGTCTTCCTCGTGAACGGTAATATTTCAGTCTTCTCTGGGTTTACATTCAGACCCCTGGGTCAAGCCCAGTCATATGCAAGACCTTTTCGTCTCTTCCACATACATAGCTGTTTCGGATCCTTACCCCTAAGAATTATTATAACATTTTCTGCGTAGCAGACGGATTCAAATCCCTCCTTTTATATGTATATTCCTTTTAATTTTAAAATAGATTGTGCGTATTGAAAAAGCTACCAAGTTAAATTTAATGTTGTAACACCATACTAACTCAAATTCTTACCGATTATAAGCAGATCTATGTTGGTAACTTAAACTCTTCCAGAATATATTTGGATTTATTTCGATTTTTGTCATTGGACGTACCTATGACAAAACTATAAAAATTGTCAATTTTCGAGTTTACCATCCGCCTGCATCACTTTTTATCCATCACTTGTCTATACGCTTAAAATCCTCACCCTCTCTCCCTTTAGTAAAGGAGACAGAAGAGAAAAGTTATTGGTCCGGTAAACGAATAATCGTTTGCGGCTATCGAAACACTTTTGTAATTAAAGAGTTTTTGGTTGTACAACAAAAGAAAGGTACTTTTACCGTAGGCGAAGTTGCTAAAGGGTTGTGTGACGAGGAAAATTCCAGGAAAACTCAAATTCGCGAGATAGGGACGAAGGCAAACGGATGACACACAAATTTGAGGCTTTAAGTTTGGCAAAAAATTTGGAGTCCAATCAATCATTGTGACCGTCATGACAGGACGCTGTCTGATTGGAATGGAAGAGGAAGAAGCTGTAAGAACGTCGATGAAGAGGAAACTATTTAACATTTGATGTCTGCGAGTGCGACACTTACCAGCAGAAGGAGTTCCGCTTTAGGTTCGCATTTTTAAACCATCTACCATAAGATGGGGGTATACTAATTTCGTCATTCCGTTTGAAACTCCTCGAATTATTCGACTAAGGACCGTCTGTCTGTCGAAAGCACGCTAACTTTTGAAGGTCGGGTGGGATTGTAAATGCGTCCATGTTTTGATGTAGCTGTCATATAAACCGCCTTGACCTTGAGGGCCTTGACTTCTAGAGGGCACAATTCTTATCCGATTTGGCTGAAATTTTGAACATGGTGTTTTGTTATCACTTTCAACAATTGTGCTATGTATGATTTAAGTCGGTTCATAATCTGATTTGGCTGAAATTTTGCTTCGTTATGATTTCTAACAACTGTGCTAAGTATGGTTGAAATAGGTCTATAACCGATATACGGTCTTGACTTCTTGAGCCTCTAGAGGGCACAATTCCTGTCCGATTTGGCTGAAATGACGTGTTTCGTTATGACTTCCAACAACTGCGCAAAGTATGGTACAGATCGGTCCATAACCTGATATAGCTGCCATATAAACCGATCTTGAATATTGACTTCTTTAGCCACTAGAGGGCGCAATTCTTATCCGATTTGGCTGAAATTTTGTACAACGAGTTCTCCTATGGTATTCAAAATACCTGTAATGGTTTGAAGGTGTATAGCCTGAATGTCTAAGTGAGTATGATTGCAGATTGTTACTAAAACTCAAGCTTAACTTCGAATTATACCCCCAAATACTTTAAATTTAAGGTCCATATTGTAAAAATTGGTCTACGAGACGGTAAGGAGGAGGGTCCGACCGTATGAAACGTATGACTTCTTCGAAAATCTTCTAAGAATTTGTTAGGTTATTGTAGTTGTAGTTGTCCTTTTCTTCTCGTTAAGTAACAAATATTTTTGCATCGTAAATCCACTCTTCTGAAGTAATGTTTTTAAACTTACATTGTTGCACAAAACTTCTTATCCTTTTGCAGAAGTTTAAAGAATTTTCTTCCCTGTTTCACATAGCAATCGTTATCATCTACTTCCACATGTAGTTCAACACCAGTGTTATTGTAGTCCTGCAAACTCGATTGCAGCATGTGACGAACGACATCTCCACCACAAGCATTTGGTACACAAATGCCCCAATTGGCTACACCATAACGGGGTATAAAATGATATGGCTTTACAGATAGAAAAAGGTTCGAGTTTTTATTCATTATTGATTTTTACGATTATCCATTGTCTTCACTTACGTTTCCTAAATGACTGTTGAAGAGACCACGACCGTGCATCATATGTACGGGTATCTTGAGTTGAGTTATCGAGGTGTGCGTTTCAATGTGAGCCAGACAGTATTTGCCGCGAATGCGCACCGGACGATTGGCTGCAACTTTAACCACCGTTTTTATATCGGTACACAAATTGAAGTCGCCAAATTGATTTATATTGCCTCGCAATAAACCAGGACCAACTTTGCCAGTGGAATCCATCACTAAAAAATTAAAGCGACTCGTTAGAAGCTGATTGTGAGTGAACATTTCGTCAATATTTGAAATTCGAATAAAGTTTTGTAGAAACATGCATGCATTCAATTTTGAGCTTTAACCTTGAATATAATAAAAACGGTTCAGGGGAATAAACTTGCATTTTGTAAAGTAGAATTATTTTACCTCAAGAACCGTTTTTGAGTTGGTAAGGGTACCAATATATTTGTCTGTTCAGTTATACCCAGCAAACCAAATGTCTGATGTCAGAAAAATCTGAACAAATTCTGATGTCTTCCGACAGGATCTTTTTTGTTTCAAGAGTTCTGGAAGAATTCTGAACGATTTCTGACCGTAATTTCGTATAGAGAAAGGAATTCTGAACAATTTCTGAACTGTTTGTCTGAAGGAATTTTTGTTCCGACAGATCTAAAAGAAATCTGAACGATTTCTGACTGTTTTTTCAGATGGTCCTTTTTGAATTTTTCTTCCGACAGTTCGGAAGGAATTCTAAATAATGTCTGAACGTATTGTCGAATGTTTTTTTTTCATGTTTTTCCGGCAGTTTGGAATGAATTCTGAATGAAGTCTGAACTCCGTGTTTAATTTTTGTATAGGAAGGGGGGACAACATGCTACGGTCCGATATCATTATCGCAGTTGTTGCATCTTTCGAGTCCATTTTCGGCCTATTCCTGAAAGACTTAAACAATTTTTAAGTAATAGCTAAGAAAATATGAGGGCGAGCTGAGAAAGAACAAATCCTGGCGTAATTTTGTAGCTCGGTATGGGGTGGGGTATATGCAGAAGTCGGAGAATGTATGGATAATGTCTAGTGGGGAAACACTAGAACTACTCGTTGATACACATTTCCTGGAAAATTCTCCAACGGACAACGTGGCGCCAGAAGAGGTTGTCACTGGAATACATTCGTCGGAGTTTATTAGGGAAATTGTGTCTGAGACGAAAATCCTTTAGGCGATAAGAAGTTTCGACACCTTTAAGTCGCCAGGCCCTGATGTATCACCGGTTGAATTACAAGCTGTGTTCGATAGACTGGTTCCCTGGCTTAGGGAGATATACTCTGCTTGTATCAGAATGTCATATATACCTGTGGGATGGAGGGACACGAAGGTAATTTTCATTTCGAAAGCAGGAAAAACCTTACCACACGAAAGATTTTCGTCCTATTTGTCTGTTATCTTTTATGCTGAAGACACTTGAGAGTTTGATATCTTAGGGCAAAGATCCCTGGAGATTGCCTGTCGCGGCAGCAGCATGCATGTACTCGTAGTAGGGCACATCAACTGAAACAGCCCCTCACGACCTAGTCGGCAACATAGAGGGTTCTTTTGCTCTCAAGGAATATACAATAGTAGCATTTCTTGACATTAAAGTTGCTTTCAATAATGTAAAACCGACGTCAATCGTGAAGGAATTGGAGTTTCGAGGCATCAACTCTACCGTAAGAAAGTTTATTAATAACTTACGTACTAAAAGATGAATTACGGCAGCCTTGGGATCTGTGGATCTAGAAAGATGGGTCAGCAGAGGAACTCCTCAAGGAGGTGTAATGTCTTCTCTACTTTGGAATATAGCCATTAACAATATATTATTGTCTCTGGAAGAAAAAGGCGTAAAAGTCGTCGCGTATGCTGATGACGTGGCAATTGCGGTTAGGGGAAAGTTTCCCAGCACTTTAAGAGATATACTTCAGGAAGTTCTACGTGCAACAGCAAAGTGGGCTACCGAAAGTGGTCTAGGTATAAATGCGTGCAAGACGGAAGTAGTTCTTTTCAGCAGGAGATACAAGTTGCCTACAGTGGCAACTCTCTCCTTGGAAGAGAGAATGTTCCATTTACTGAAAGCGCAAAATACCTGAGTGTTTTGCTGGACAGGAAATTGAACTTCAAATCCAACATTTTGGAAAGGGCAAGAAAGACAACTCTTGTATATATACTGCAGTTGTCAGACCAATAATGCTATATGGTGCTGTGGTCTTGTGGACGGCGCTTCAAAGTCCGCCTACTGCTCAATACTTAACCGGATCCAAAGGGTGGCTTGTGTGTACATCACAGCCGTACTGAGGACGACACCATCTGTTGCACTGAATTTAACGCTGCATCTTATGCCTCTGGACGTTGTGGCTAGCCAAATTGCAGCGACCACTGCCGTGAGGTTAAGGGAGCTTTCTCATTGGTCATGTGGCGGCTACGGACACTGTGTTATCCTTCATACAATATCCGATGTTCCAGGCAGTGTGGATTACACTGTACCTGATAAAAAGTACTGTACCACTATTCTTGATAGAACCGATTGGAACAACGATGTTCTTGGTAACAGAAGTTATATAGACTTCTATACGGATGGTTCCATGCTGACAGACTGAAGGTTGCCAGTAACGAATTTTGCAGAAGCTGTGAAGACGTTGAAAAAGAAGAGACTATAGAACACCTTCTGTGTGTGTGTTCCGCACTAGTAGTCAGAAGGAGTTCCACTTTAGGTTCTCATTTCTTTGAGAACCTGTGTGATTTAGCGGATGTGAACATTCGCAAGTTACTGGGCTTTTTAAAGAGATCTGGATGGTTAAACGGTAGGAACAAGAAGGCATCTTCCTTCTTCTGTTCCTGTGGTATCACAATGGACGAAAACGTCTAAGTGAGTCTGATGGCAGACTGCCACTTAAACCTAACCTAATCTATTATTTGAAAATAGATTTACATATTATTTGGACGTATAGCGTGCGTAAGTTATACCATTTCCGAAATTGATTGACCCCCACTATGAATTTATTATGTTCTTGGAACTACATTAATTTCACCTCAGATAGAAATTGCATTCCCCAGGTTCTTCAAAAGTCAATATCGGTTAAAATTGGGGTTAACATTTTTCTGATGGTCTGAGCCCCCCTCTCCCCCTCATAGGACTATCTACACTTATGGCTGCCATATACACCGATATCCCGATTTTAGTCCTTGGGCACATAAAGACAGCGTTTATTACCCGATCGTGCTGAAATTTTGCACAGTGGCCTATGGTACGCTTTTCGACATCCGTGCTATATATGGCTAAGATCGGTGTATATTTGGCTTTAGCTGCCATAAAGACCAATACTCGTATTCTATTTTACTAACTTGAACTGTGAATTGTATTTATTAGACCACTTGACGTCCGTGCCGAGTTTGGTCCAAATGGGATCATATTTCGAAATGGCTATGGGTTCATAAATAATGCATTTATCATCATCAACATACGTATATACCTGAGTTGGTGGGTTTCCAAAGTTCTTGTTTAATACCTTTCATTTGAGTCCCATATTGTCATGATTTGAAGTGGTTTGAGCTGGTTCACCATGCTTGGACCATGATCGTTTTCGACTAACGTTGTTGTAAACAATCCATTTTTCATCTCCAGTTATGATTCGTTTTAAAAACGGATCGAATTCATTGCGTTTAAGGTGCATATCAAAAGCGTTGATTCGGTTTTTTAAATGAATTTCTGTGTGGTACCCAAATATCAAGCTTTTTCACCAGTCCAAGACTTTTTATGTGATAATGAACGGTTGATTTTGGTATATTTAACTTCTCTCCTATCTCACGCTCAGTTACATGACGATCCAATTCGATTAATGCTTTGATTTGGTCATCATCAACTTCATTTGGCCGACCTGAACGTGGCTCATCTTTAAGTGAAAAATCTCCAGAACGGAATTTGCGAAACCAATTTTGACACTGTCTTCCTTTTAAGGCTTTATTACCATACACATCTCGTAACTTTTTAGCAACCTGCTCCGCGTTTTTTCCTTTACGGAAATAATAAAGTAAAATAAGACGAAAATACTCCTTTGGGGGCTCCATATTAAAATTGACTCCAAACCAAAAAATGTAAACAAAATTTCGCGCACTTTTTTCTAAAACAAGCTTAAAGTAACAGCTGATAACTGACAGAAGAAAGAATGCAATTACAGAGTCACAAGCCGTTGAAAAAATTTGTCAACGCCGACTATATGAAAAATCCGCAATTACTTTTTGGGCAACCCAATATATTACCGACAATTACTTTTTGGGCAACCCAATAGATATCAAATGCGTGCTCTACTCCCAAACACATTTAATTAAGGCCCATATTGCCATTGTCGTTAAATATGTACCGTTTAGGGGTGTTATGGGACTCCCAAACATTTGGCCACAATTATGGCTTTGAGGTGTTTTTAGGAGGTAAAGCGCCACCTAGGCTTGGAAGCGAACAATCCTGCGAATTACTGGCCAATTGCGAAATGCTCTCTCCAAGGTTATCGAGAGCATGGTTAATCACCATCTTATGAGGTATTTAGATTCTTATGGCCTTCTTAGCGACCAACAGTATGGATTCCGCAGAAATTGCTCTACGGGCTACGTCATGGCATTTCTGTCGGAACGTTGGAGTCGCTCAATCTACCAGTTTGGTGAGAGTAAGGTTGTGGCTCTGGATGTCTCCAAGGCATTTGATAGGGTCTGGCACGGTGCACTTCTATCAAAGTTTGTCGCATTTGGTGTCGATAATGGCTTCGTTCGATTTATTTCGAGCTTTCTCAGAGATCTTACTATACGAGTCGTTATATATAGGTTCTCATCCAATGAGCATAAATTGACAGCAGCTGTACCCCTGGGCTCTGTCCTTTCTCCTTCTCTTTTTCTTATTTTCATCAACGATCCGTTGAGTCAGACATCGAATCTGATCTACTCTTTTTCGAATGACATTAATCTCTGTCATTCGTTCTCAAGTCGTCGAGAGATTGAAGACAAGAGGTAGGTTATGGACAATACCCTCTGCCAGGATTTGCTGGCTATTTCTGTGTGGAGTCGAATGAATCAGGTAGATTTTAATGAACGGAGACTCAGTGCTGTTTGGTGTCACACAAACGATTCGCTGACCCATTTTTGTCTATCAACGGTATAGATGTTGAGCAATCAGAAGCTCTTGATGTTCTGGGCATGAAAATACAAAGTGATATCCGTTTGGCTAAACATGTGTTTGAAGTGTCGAAAAAAGCGTTGAAGTGCTTAGGCTTCCTTAAACGGCGTAAGAATTACTTCTCTCCTTCTAATCTTCTTAATATTAATACCGCTTTCATAAGGCCTAAAATGGCGTACAACTCACATGTATGGGATGAAGCTTTAAAATCATGACTGGAGCTACTGGACCGTGTACGGAGGAGAGTGATGGCGTTGATTGGGGTCAGTAGGGTATCCAACTCTATTGCCGCCCTTGAACATCGTCGCAATGTGGTTTGTTTGGCGCTGTTCTATTGGTACTTTCATGGTGGGTGTTCGTCTAATATTCGTCTTCTTATTCCTGATGTAAGGATGTTTGTCAGAGATACTAGACATTCCGGGAACTCACACACGTTTGTAATTGATTGGCCAGCGGACCGAACAATGAATTATAGAGAGAATTCTTATTTCGCCCCAACCGTTCGGCTAATGTTTTTCCCACTCTCTATGACATCCAGAGGTTTGAGACAAATGTTAATAAACACTACATCCTTTTCTCTCCCTCCAATTCCTAATTTTTATTTGCCAACGCAATGCACTGCATTTATAGGGGACATCCCCTGCGTGTTGTTTGATTGAAAAGAAGATAATTGGATAAAAATTTTAATGTCATATTCGTATCCTACTACCAATTACATTTCATTTGAGTCCTGATATAGTCATTATCGACTAATATGCCCATTTGGAGGGATTTTTGCAGGTGGGGTCATACAAATCAAGTCCAATTAATGGACTTGATGTTTATGCTATTTTCCATCCATGGGTACAAGTATTCATTTCATATTCGTGTTCTACTCTTCAATGCCTTTAATTTCATACCAATATTGGCCCGATAAATCCACTTTTGATTTTGGGTGGCGTTTTTGGGGTTTTGGTTTTTTTACTTTCCATAATACTCCATTTCGAGTTATTTTTGGTATTGTTTTCCTATAAAGATCACGTTTGTACCTATTGCAACCATAACTAAAAAAATAGTCGAAGCAGTCGGCGGCAAAAATCGTATTGATTCGTATTTTCCGACTTCTTTTTTCGACTTTTTTTACACAAAATGCAAATTTTGCCCCTGAACATTCTACTAAGGAGCAGGGGCAAACTTCTCACATATCCATGAGTGCAGTCCGATTCAAGTTTAAGCTCAATATTAAGGGGCCTCCTTTTTAAAGCCGAGTCCGAACGGCGTGCCGCAGTGCAACACCTCTTTCGAGAGAAGTTTTTACACGGCAAAGTACCTCACAAATGTTGCCAGCATAAGGAGGGTAAAACCACCGCTGAAAATTTTTCCTGATGGTCTCGCCAGGGTTCGAAGGCGTTCAGCGGACATGCTAACCTCTGCGTTAGTCGACTTTTAGATCCCTAGTATGTCGTACTTATATCGAATATATTGCGAAAACGTGTCTACGATGCAAGCACGACACTAGCACGCACATCTTTTCCACTAGCTGTTCTCTTCCAACGCATGTGTTTTTGTAGAGATCAACTTATTTTGGAAATTATTGTTCGCCAGAGTTTTGGAGAAAAATATTTCTCGATATAGAAAAAACGCTTCTAGAAAAATACACAGGACTTTTGCTGTTGTCTATAACTACTAACAGGCTCAACAAGTGTAAAAATTGAGAAAATTAAGGACTTGCCATGTATAACAAAAACTTACTCTGTAATGTCCACAATTTACGACCCCTCAATTGTCTCTGAAATATTTGCAATTGTTCGCGGCATTCGGCATCTGGTGCATCTTGAACTTTGATAATGAAATTTGGTAGACTGTAGAGTAAACTGTCAAATGATTCTTGGCTCATGGGGGGTTCCTCTGAACCTTCATCGGCTTTGGAAACATCCCTGCTGGATTTCTTAGCTACTTTAGGCATTTTTATGGGTTTTGGTGGTTTCCCAATGGGAAAGAGGCTATTGAAGGGCCAACGATTGAAATAATCAAACCAGGTTTCACCACTTGCTTCAGTTGCTTCTTGGGCCGACGTATCTTCTGTAGAATCAGGTCTTAAACGTCCCGTCCGTTCACCCAGCCATAAAATCCAATCGATAATACCATTTGATTTGGGTGTGGCAGCCTCAGCTGATTCCTCTTCCTGCTGGCTGGTGGCACTGTCCTTTTGGGAAGAACCGAAAAACGAAAAGGAGAACCAAGATTGTGACTTTTCTTGACTTTCAGCACTGGCCGCAGCAGCTTTCTTAGAAGAGCGTGCCACTTTTTCTGCCTTGCGGGCTCTTTTGAAACGAAACTCCTCCTCTTCGTCATCATTGTTGGCACTGTTTATAGAGGCGGCCCGCTCTTGGTCTTCATTAGTGGCATCATCGGCGTCGTCCATTTCCTCGCCAGCATGGTTGTCGCCAGTGTCCTCTACGTTGGCAGAATCACCGCCGCCACCACCATATTCGTTGGTGTTTTCATTATCTTCAGCTTCTTCATCGCCCTCGTCTTCGTCGTCTTCTATTATGATGCGTTCGATTTTATGAAATTTATGCTTTTTCTCCACCACATGACGCTTTGGCGTCTTACGTGCCTCTCGCCCTGAAGAAGTGGAGGCTGCTTCTTTGGATTTGCCTTCCTCATCACCACCCCAACCAAAGGAAAACTCTTGTGAGGGTGGTAAAAATGATAGAATCATCAATAAAATCACCAAAAATGTTGCCCATTTTCTGCATTTCGTTGTTGATCCCCGGGACATTTTTGTATGCCTGTTTTTGTTATTGGTTTTCGTTTCACTTAAAATAAATTCACTTTCATTTGTTCGGGTTTTGTATTTTAGTGTTGTAAAATTGCACTTGATTTTCGTTGATTTGAGTTTTTATTAATTTGCATACATTTATATATGCCTGCTGAGTGATTATATAAACAAATCTTTAATGATTTTGATTAGAGCAAAAACAGATTTGATTTGATTTTTCACCAATAAATTTTTATTATATGATGTATATATGAATGAATTTTTGCTATTCCCTTTCGCGTATATTTTCAGCAAAGAAATTCTAAAAATATGCACTCGTTTCGTATGAAAATTGCCATAAAGAAGCGCCCATCCGCCCGTTTGTCTGTTCGTTCCTTGTTGCCTTTCAAAGGGAGGGGCAGCAATGTGAGGCACCGACTATGCCTTGAAAGTGCTTTCTTTGCGATTGCCACTACCACGGATCGACCATGCGACCGTTCTATTCGAAATTACAGCTGCTACTGAAAAATGACATTTGTTGTAATTTCGCACAAAGTAGCTGCACTTGTTGTCAAATTTTGTTTTGAATATTTTCGAATATTCACAACCGACAATGTGTTGAGGATGACATACCTCCCTTTTACACCCTGGGCATCTATTGTATGTTCGCCAAGTGGGTAGTTTTTCTTATTGTTAATAAATTATCGAAAAGTACTAATTGCGGCATTTGTATATCGTAGAGTATCGTATCTTAAAGTGTTGCACACTTTAAAAAAACACAACTTTTTTAAGAACATTTTGGATAATTGTTTAAGCACAATCTTGTAATTTTACAAATACACTTCACAATCTTAAGGAATTCGATAGTGAAAAGATTACTTTAAGATTTACCATGCTTGTAAGTCCTTAAAATAAAAAAAAAATTGGAAATATTTAATGAATATCCCTTAGAAACTTAAAATGCCTGCACATCCTTAAATGTACTTCTAATCGAGAAAAGGAAGACTGAACAAACTTTGATATTTATGTATCAACTTACATATATCAAGGAGCAAAGGATAATGATGTGATCCCACAAGAAAGTTTAAATTTTAAATAATCTGGCATCTCTTCATTTTTTTGGCCTTCAGGCTACCCTACTAAAATCCTGACTGTTATAATAGGTTGGGTTGGGTTGAAAAGAGGGTACGGATATTAATCTACGCCCTGCCACTATGGACATACATCTAAGCCAATTGTTGTGCGCTTTAAGTACCAAGAAGTAACCTTGAACAAGAAAATCTAAATCAGGAACTCTGTGCTTCTTACAAAATTCTTAATTGTTTTTTTCTATGTAGGTTCATGTCTGGTATTGTGTCCCAACCTAAGTGCCGATGTCATAGAAAAAGCTCCAACGCCTCATCATTTTCCCCATATGCCCTCCTTTCAGAAAAAGCCCCATCTTCTCACGATCCAAATCTCCCCATAGAATTTTCGTCGTCCTACCAATCTTTTCGCTGTCCCACAGTGTTACACATTTTCGTCGCCCACGCCCTTAACACGGACTGCGTAGACACGAAAGGCTTCAGGTTGCAAACAAAATGCAAATTTGCCCATGAATATTCCATCTAGGTATAGTGGCAAACTTCTCACATATCAATAAGTGCAGTCCGGCAGTCCGATTGAACTCAATGATAAGGGGCCTCATTTCTATAGCCGAGAACGAGAGGCGTGTCGCAGAGCGACACCTCTTTGAGGAGAAGTTTTTACAAGGCTTCCATAGAATTTTTAAACCCACCATCATAGGATAGACATTTAGTCATTCCGTTTGTAACACATCGAAATATCCATTTCCGACCCTACAAAGTATGTATATTTCGGATCGTTGTAAAATTCTAAGAAGATTTCACGATGTCCATGTGTCTGTCCGTCTGTCTGTCAGTTTGTTTCACTCTACAGTCTTTAAAAATTGAGATATTGAGTTGAAATTTTGCACAGACTCGTATTTCTTCTGTACGCTGTACAGATCTCAGTTGCTAGTTTCTCAATGTAGACCCTCGGGCCACTCTGTCCTCTAGCTTTAATCCATCTGTATAGCATGATCTCTCAGATGGCAATACCAGATTTCCCTCAATCCATGACTGTGGCTCTGGCAGTAGCGTCTCGCACTCGACCTCAATTGTCGTCTCAGATATCCCATCGCAAACCTCTTCTATAAGGTTGTCCTATCGTCGCCTCGATTATAAAACGATGGTATGACCTTATCCTATCTTCTATCCATTTTCGTATCGCCTTAAGTTTCATATCAGCAGCGGCTGCCTCACACTTAACCTGTCAATCCAGATATCTAGAATAGTCTTCAGTGCCCTTGTGGTGTGGTCCTCATCGCTCCGCCTTTGTCAAGAGAACAAGTTCTCTGAATCTGTTTTATTATCCTTACGTTGCACTTTTTCTCCATCGCAGTCCACCAAACTACTGGGCGTAAATAGGTATTGGTGTATAGTTGTTCCAATAGCCGAACGTAGAATAGCTTTCCAAGCGTATTTGAAAAATTTGTTCCACTAGCCGACCGTAGTATAGCTTTGCAAACGCCTCGATCTTCTGCGTTCCTTCTAAAATCTCTGAGACCAAGTTTCGAGGTGTCATCCATCACTTGATATTTCCATTGGGCTCTTGGTCGTTTCGATTTGCCTGTACCGTAGTGATCGCCTTCAGAAGACTTTTTTGCTGGGGGTTCTTCATCCATTCTGACAACATGACCTAGCCAACGCAACCGTTGTATTTTGATGCGTTTAACTATGCTATCGTCATACTGCTTATACAGCTCGTACTTTATACAACGCCTATATTCACCATAAACGCAAAATGGTCCATATATTTTACGGAGAATCTTTCTCTCAAATACTCCAAGCACTGCCTCGTTCGCCTTCGCAAGTATCCATGTTTCGGAGCCATACAACAGCACGGGTATAATCTTCGGGTGTAATCTTCGTCTGTCGAGAGGTGGCCTTGTTTCTAAACTGCTTGCTTAATCCAAAGAAGCATCTGTTTGCCAATATTTATTTTAAAACTGGTGCCATTCGTTTCGGTTACGGCGGTGCCGAGGTAGAAAAAGTTGCCGACTATCTCAAAGTTCTGGTCCCCAACTTTCTCTATTTTCTTTACCTGATTGGTGTTACAAGGCGTTATGGGAGTTGAAACCACCCATTTCGTCTTATCTCCATTTACTGTCAAACCCATTTTCACCGACTCTCTTTCAATTCTTTCAAAGGCTGCAGTGACTACTTCCGGTGACCGACCTATGATGTCGATGTCGTCGGCATAGGCGAGTAGCATGTGTTCTCTTGTGATTAGTGTGCCATATCTTTTCATATTTGCTTCGTGATCGTCCATCGATATTGTTCGCGCTGCTTGGCCCATTCCTACCAATCAATCGAAGAGTTGCCCAAGCACAAATAGTTGCTCGATGTGCTCCGGAGACCACAACACCCTGCTGCACTCTGACTCGGACCAGGCCCCATCCGGGCAATAAGCATTCGAGGGATTTGATTGCTCGACCTCACCGCCAAGGAGCCTGACCTAATTGTTCGTCCGATGAAGTGGTAGTCTGTAAATTTCGGTGGCATCGGTGGCATCGGTGGCATTGGTGGTCATCTGTAAATTTCGGTGGCATTGAAATCCTGCCCTTAATTACTGAAGTAACCTTGGCCCCCAGCTTGGTGGTCCGCATTACTCCTCTTGGCATCTCTCTCTCTCTCTCTCTCTGTAAGGGCAGTAATCGATAACTGTGCCAGATGCAGCCAGATATGCAGTTGACCGTTTGAGACTTGAGGCTTCAAACATTGATGGGTTCCAATATTGTAGGTTGACCGTATCGTAGGGTTCCTAGGTCCTAGGATTACCACTTGCTGATCCGCAATTTTATCGCCCTTGTTTTTGGTCCTGAGGTGTATGATCGCATCATTACGAGCAGAGTGTATGCAACACCGGGTTTTCCTGTTGCACTATCGATACTATCCGATGGCACTATCGATATTTAATTTTTTGACTCTTTATCGTTTTATACTTTTTCGGTGGATACTATCGCAAAAGTTAATTTTTTCTAAAATTAAACAATAATAAACAATCCGACACTGACTGCAAATGACTTCTAACTGACTTTATTAATCTTGGTTTTATTTGGTCTGTGCATTGATACTGCTTCCATATTAATCGATCTCTTGATTTTTACTTCTCATTTGCGTTTGAAATATAGATGATGGGTATTTTATTATTAATACTATCGAATGTTGCGATTATCGATAGTTTGCCGGCTCTACTTCCTATGGCACACTACACATTTTTTGGATGGGTGCTTTCCCGATTATACAACTGCTAGTATCACTATATGATTATACACATAGTGATCCTAGCAGTTTTATATCCCAGAAAGCACCCACCCGAGAGTCTCCTCTGGCTCTACAGGGCCTCGTAAATAAATGTTGCTTCGGGGATGCGGAGTCTCTTATGGCTTTGCCAGGGTCCTTACTGGCCCAAATTACTCGCGAGATTCTCCTCTGGCTCTACAGGGTCCCTTTTTTAGCCAATCGTTCTAGGTAAAAAGTTAAACTGGAAAAAATAAATATGAATAGGAATAGAAAACTTACTCACTGCACTATGCCTTACGAATTTCTCGTATTCGTAGTCCAGTTTTAGTTACAACATGCCTCGATGTTGCAAGGTGGCCGGCTATGTTTAAGTTCAGTTAAAACATTAGCTTTTAATGTCGTATATTCGTTTGGTCCGGGTTTATTGGCCTTAGCTTCATTAAAGTTCTCGTTAGAATTTTTCTACTCCCTTTGAGAGCAACTTTGTATTTAGTTATAATGTCAGATTCTATTGAGTAATTAACACTTCTTCATCTTGCAATTGTTATCACTCGTTATCGTGCTCTAAAAGATTACAGTCCATCTTCAATTTCGTGGTAAATTACATCTTGTTGTAATTATTCAAAGATAATGTTGTTTGTTGGAGGCCCCTGTAGCGCAGAGGTTATCATGTCCACCTATGACGCTGAACGCCTGGGTTCAAATCCTGCCGAGACCATCATAAAATTTTCAGCGGTTGTTATCCCCTCCTAATGCTGGCGACATTTGTGAGGTACTATGCCATGTAAAAACTTCTTCTGAATAGAGCTGTCGCACTGCGGCACGCCGTTCGGACTCGGTTATAAAAGGGAGGTCCCTTACCATTGATCTTAAACTTGAATCGGACTGAGAAGTTTGCCCCTGTTCCTTAATGGAATGATTCATGGGTTCGTGGATTGATTAAATAAAGCTTACGGCTACCTTTTATTGCCAATCAAACTTAACCAATTGTCTTTTATTTCCCTTGTTTTCTTTTTATTTACTTTTACGGCGAACACCTTGTAGTTCTGGTAACTTCAATTGCATTTTCTTGAAGTTCTTTATCGCTGATATCGAACTAATTTTCAATATGGCAAAATGTCAAACGGCTTGTTTAATTAATATAAAATCAGTTGACGTTGGTTTCTTTATTACAAAAATAAAAGGCAAGTAAATACTTAAATAAAAAAATATATCTTAATCACTAAATAATAATAATAATAACAAAATAAAACTTAATGATTCGAACCGAACCAATCTATTCAGATATGATGTAATGTTGAGAAAGATTCGATGAGTTCACATGAGCTGAAGAATAAAGAAAAAAAAACAAAAAATACCCGAAATGAGATTACTTAAAAACTATCACAGATTATCATTAGCGGCGTAACAATTTCGCCTATGGTACTTGTTCCTCCGATGTGGATGGCGATTCATCTGATGAACTGCCTTTACTGGACTTTTTGCTAGTATCTCGGCTATTGAACTGGCGCATGAAAATGCGTTCCAGAGCGTGTAAAGGTGATTCGAAGACCAAACATAACAAGAAACCCAATGTGAATGTGTTCAAGGTGTGAGCGGTCATGGCATTGGCCTGAAAAAAAGAAATGAAAAAAATTGGAGTATTTAAACATTCATAGCTTCATATTTCATTTCATAAACATTATGAATTTTTATGAATTTCCTGTTATCTTGAATTGCTTTTGTTTAAAACACAAGAGACGGTGTTTTAAACAAAAGCAATTCAAATTCTTGAACTCACCATTTCCAAATATCCTGTATGTTCTGCAATCCTTATGCTAGATGTATTGTATAACTCTACTGTACCATTACATAGATATGCACAATATGTTAGACGCGAGAATGGTACGAAAAATCGACTGCTTAACATTCGTCGAACCCATCCACTATGTCCCGTAGTAACTGCCAATACTAGCCAACCGATTGCCAAATTCCAGCATAATTTGTGGAAACCACCATACAGAGTGCTTTCGATGTTTGTAAAGGGTGCTGCATAGAAACGTCCCAATGAGAACATTGAACCAATAGCCATAATGCAACTCAATATCCACATAAGGCGTACCAGATACTTTGGTAGTTTAATTCTGTAATAACAAACAAAAGAAGAATATTCGATTTTAATTGATAAGAATTGTGCTCCGTTGATCCTCAAGAAGCCATATCACCATCTTGGATGACTTGGCGCCACTGATGGCATTCGTAACTTTGTCCACGGATGGATGGACAATAAAAATATATTGACAGTTCAATAACATGGGGCATCTCTTCGGGTTAGTCATAGTTAAGTCGACAATGATGAGTTTTTAGAGTAATTGATAAGAATTGTGCTCCGTTGATCCTCAAAAAGCCATATCACCATCTTCGGGTTAGTCATAGTTAAGTCGACAAAAGTAAGTGAGGTTCTACCATCCTTTATTTCAGGTTCGAGAGTGACCGCCTACGCCGGTCTGTAATTTTTTATAGCTCTTTTATAAACTGATCTCCCAATTTCACTTTGTGTGAATCTGGAAAGCGATATTTAAGCCGACTTTTTCCTTGAATTATGGTATGTCCATAACCTAATGTAGCTTCCGAATTTGTTTTCTTTATTATGTTTTCTTTATTATGTTTGCTTTTGTTCTCTTTTTCTTTTGGTTACCTAAATGATGGGTGGCTTTAAAATACATTCATCCAATATACGAGACTGAGGGCAAATTTCTAGCTCTAATCCTGAGGGTAAGAATCCTCCTCAAAAGGTTTGTGAGGATTCTGATCCACAGGATTTTCACATCCCTGGGTACCACACCCTGTTCCTTTTTATTTCCCACAAAGACCTCGTGGTATATGTACATAATGATGTATTTTGCCAAAGACGACAACACCTGGGCTCGCAGGATTCTGAATTTAACTTCCTTTCAGTTAAATCACTTCGGATTTCAGTACATAAGTCAAAACTCAGAAAGGAAGGCTCCCATAAACGGGTTTGACGCCCTTTCTGATTCCATTACAAATATTTTGGAGGATTTTCCGGGCTGTGAAATCGTTGTCGCTGGGGATTTCAATGTCCACAACTCCTCCTGGCTTTCCCATTCGAGCCGTACGACTCCTGAGGGCCAATACGTGGAGCTTTTCGCTGCGCACAATGGTTTAGCGCAACTAGTGAACGAACAGACGAATATGTGTCCAAGGGCGCCAAAATAATACTTTTGATCTTTTCTTAATTTTACTCCCTGAAATGTATGAAGTAAATATTCTTGCACCTCTTGGTAACTCCGATCACTGCATTATTTTAGCATCTTTGTCGTATTCTGTTCTTCGTTCTGCTTCTTCCCCAGTCCCGAAGTGGTCAATACCCAAGAAGGTACGAAAAAGCACTTTGGAATGAGCTTAATGGATTATTTCCATGGATTCTGGAAACTATGTTTTCAAGGTGATGATTTAAATGCTACTGCTGAAATTATTGAGAAGATAATTTTAAAGGGAATAAGGACATAAGTTCCAGTTAAGACTATAACGGTTAAATTAGACTACAAAAGTTGGTTTAACCAGACATGCAGAGATACCGGAAGATCAAAAGAGGTGGCATTCAAGAACTAGCGCTTGGATAAAAATGCCAATACTGAACTACTGCGCAAACAGGCAAGATCTTCGAGTGCCAATGTGCTTAGGCGCAAAAAATTTCTTTACGAACAGCGCCTACGCACAGTGGGCCAAATGGCAAAAAAATTGGAAATAAGTCTACAACTTTTTATCTGTTGATTTTAGCCATACAAAATGTTCTAGACATTTGTAGAGGAGGACATAGGCTTTCAGAAAAGTGCTGTTGTTGGTCCATATCTTTAATACAGGGTGAGCTACAGGGTGTCAAAGTTGACCACTTTTGACTTCTCCAAGCTTCTGGGGGCCATAACTTTTGATCTACTCAACCGATTTACATGATTTAGGACTCTAGAGAAAGAGCTTGACAAGATCTAAAAAACTTATGCATAAAGTACCATGCCATCGTGTACTGTTAAGGAGTTATGAATTGTTTAATTTTAAAATATGAAAATTTGGCCTTGGTTTTTTTCAGTGTTTTTTAAATAACTCCGTCAATTTTAAAGCTATAAACTTCATACTTCACACAAATTATGCCAGCATATGTGTGCATAAAATACAAAAGGAATCACGTGAATATCTTTGGCGGTTTAAAAATGGCATCGTTTTCAATATGAAAAATATTTTTTTTGTCAAAAAATTGCAAAATTTTTCAAAAAAGATACTCCCATTTCCTTTAAGTTTTCGCAAACTTTGGCCGTCAAAGCATTATCATTTCTTTCCATTTTCACAAAGTCGAGGTATTAAGAAAAGTTTTAAGTGCTAATTTGGCTAATTTCGATATCAAACAACACCGTTATCTTAAGACCAAAATGGCCAATTTTTTTACTAAACTTCAAAAGTTTCTCACTGGAAAAAAAGTTCCACGGGGATTTTTTCGCTTTTTTTGAACTTAAATGAAAGCTTAAAATGTTCCCAACATTTTAAGGTATGTCTCGCCATATCCTAGCCATAAATGAGATCGTAGCGATCAAAATACTGAAAAAAGTCAATTTTCAAGTAGTGCTATATTCATTGCTAAAAAACAAGTATTACGTCACATTTTATTGCAAAGATGTTAAATAAACTTTTATTTGGTAACACTTCTTCTACAAAACACAAAAAGAATCATGGAAATATCTCTATTCTATTCCATTTTATGGAACCGGCAATAAAAAAGTCAATTTTTCAAAAAAGTCGAATTTCCCAAATTTTGTTTTTGTTGTCCTAATTGCACATGACACACTATAGCCATATTTACGCAACATACCTTATCGTAAAGGAAATTTTCATACCTTTCCAACAATGTATAAAACATTTCTCAACTCGGATTCTATCTACTCTAAAATTCATTTACACTTCATTAAACTCTATATAAAAATGTCTATTTGTGAAATGGAACCTTATATGGGGCCTACACTAAAACATTGATAGATTTGCCCAGGGTTTACAATACAAATGTGTTAGAATAAAAAAAGGTCTCCTGCCAAAGTTTAAAAAAATTGGAATAAAAATATGTGTTTTAGAGCGAAAACACTTCGCATCGGCGTGCGTTTATATGTATATTAGCTACTCCCAAAATAAAAAAGCATTTTAGTTTTGTATTATTTGATTTTATTCTCTACCAAATAATCTAAGGTATCAAAATTTAAAAGCTCTTTAATTTGAATGGCATCGGGATCGTCCTTATCTATATCGTCACATATTTTTGGTAGCCATTTAGTTCTGATGCTGTATAGTACCGGATCAGACGATAACAATAAATATTGAAGTAAATCATAATTTTCGTTAAATTTGGTGCTCTTTCGGGTATTGAAAAGCCGGAACTGTTTAACATCTCTATTACGGGATTCCTGAGCTTCTTCTGTAAGTTCTCCTAACGGAAGTATGTTGTATTCCACAATTTCCTTGCCATGATGTAAGACTTTATGTACTGTCGGTGTTAAAGCTTTCCACGAATATAAATCAGATAAAATGTTTTTTGTGTCATTACTATAAGCTTCAAATTTGGTTGAATTTATCATCTTTTTGCTATTGATTACAGCCAAAATCACTTTGAATCGTCTTAGCAAGTGTTCATCAAGACCGGTTATTTTAGATGTCGATACGGGGTCCTCAAAAAACCGCCTTGCCGAGTTGCCATCATTTGTGCTTCCGTATCCGTAAAGAGGTTTATCTATTATAAGTCCCTTTTGTTTAAACTCCAACTGGATTCGATTCTTCTCTTCCTGCCTCATTTTGTGAAGATCTTGGTTGTTTCTAGCAGAGACATCGCGGTTTCCAGGGCTAGTCCGATATTTAAGGTCATACGATAAATGCAAACAATACTCCATGAATCGAATTCTACAGTGCAGGGGCGAAATACCGAAATTGAGCGCATTTTCGTTTACTAAATTTTCATCAGACTTGTCCTCGAATTGCCCATTCTTCTTGCCACAAATATTGCATCTCCAATTGGACATAACGCCAGTTAATGCGTTTGCCACCTTTCCATCGATCATAGTGAGTTGTAGTTGAAACGAAACTTTTATATTTCTTCCCAATTGGTTTATAACAATCATGGGTAATGCAGCAATTTCTTCCTTTATTTCGTTCACCAAAGATCGTGTTGTGTTCCGGTCTTCCTTTGTATACTCAAACCGAATTGGGCGACATAAATATTTTGACCCAGGTGTTCTATTTATCCATATATCTTGAAATGCATTTTCTTTCGATGATGAAGATTGGTCCTTGTACAATCTCATTCTCAATGGTACTAATGATGCCATGAAAATTGATGCGAAGTTGGTATCTATTTCTGTTTGTTGCTTATATTCGGAAAATCCAGATGATCCATCACAACCCCATTTGCTGATCAAAACCACTTCGGAATTATTACATGTGTTCAACTGTTCTTCAGTAAAATTAGAAATAATTCTAACAGCTGTATTTTCAACAAGATCAGCAAGTTTCACTCTTGCTTTTATTTCGTCCACGTATATATTTGATGGCACCATTTTCGTCCTGGTGTTGTACAATTTATGTTTTGAGGGTAAACAACCCCATCCTTTTTCACGAAGAGCCTTCCTCATTGTTGAGTATTTGTTTCTTGAGAGGCCTAGGTTCAAAATCAGGGCCAGTGCATCTTCCTCCGTGAATTCTGTAGTCGATTTTGGAGTTGGAATACTTTCTACCATTCTCTTTACCCTTTTCGGAGATGCTAATGGTAAAACATCGACAATTCGTCCAACATTTTTTGGATGTGTTTTTAACAATGCTGTTTTGAACGTATCTTTTATTAAATTTGGCGGATGTGCCGCCAATAGTTCCTCTTGTTTTTTCTTTTTGGTTTTCTCCGTAACTTCGTCGTATGCTTTGCTAGGCCGGCCGGGAATCAGCGGTTTAATTTCAATAAGTAGATCCGATTTCAGCCACTTCTCATACATTTTGAAAAACTTGATTTTTGCGAATGAACATTCTGGCAACCTTCTCTCAAATGATTTGTAGAATTTTTCAAGTTTGTCTAAAGCGTCTTTATTTAGCCTTATTCCATATATGTGGTCCAAAGTGTAAACAAGTTCCTTAAATGACTCCGTGTATGATTTGGAATCATTTTTGATGTCCCATACAATTTTCGAAAGAGTGGAATACTTCAGTATGACTTCCATAACTTATAAATGTCCTTTACGCCTCTACAAAATATAATGAAGAAAATTTGGATTTTGTTCAAATATTTATGCTATATATTCACAATTAATGACCCATTTCAGGTATCAGACGCAATCGTAAAAAGGGGTCCAAAGTGCCTCTTTTTACTTACTCTTCTATAATTATTTACCTGGACTCGAATTTGGTTAAAAAAAAATGACAATGAATTTTTTATGGGTAGGTTTTTTCACATTCATTGATACGGTGGATTTCCTGGGAATTCGACATAGCGAAACAGGTAACATTTGTCTGCATCAAATCTTAACACAAATATATATATATATGCAGGTATATTTCTAGGTTACTTTTTATTCAAAAATCATCAGCTTACATTAAAAATAGATGTAGGTACTATACAAACGCACGCCGATGCGAAGTGTTTTCGCTCTAAAACACATATTTTTATTCCAATTTTTTTAAACTTTGGCAGGAGACCTTTTTTTATTCTAACACATTTGTATTGTAAACCCTGGGCAAATCTATCAATGTTTTAGTGTAGGCCCCATATAAGGTTCCATTTCACAAATAGACATTTTTATATAGAGTTTAATGAAGTGTAAATGAATTTTAGAGTAGATAGAATCCGAGTTGAGAAATGTTTTATACATTGTTGGAAAGGTATGAAAATTTCCTTTACGATAAGGTATGTTGCGTAAATATGGCTATAGTGTGTCATGTGCAATTAGGACAACAAAAACAAAATTTGGGAAATTCGACTTTTTTGAAAAATTGACTTTTTTATTGCCGGTTCCATAAAATGGAATAGAATAGAGATATTTCCATGATTCTTTTTGTGTTTTGTAGAAGAAGTGTTACCAAATAAAAGTTTATTTAACATCTTTGCAATAAAATGTGACGTAATACTTGTTTTTTAGCAATGAATATAGCACTACTTGAAAATTGACTTTTTTCAGTATTTTGATCGCTACGATCTCATTTATGGCTAGGATATGGCGAGACATACCTTAAAATGTTGGGAACATTTTAAGCTTTCATTTAAGTTCAAAAAAAGCGAAAAAATCCCCGTGGAACTTTTTTTCCAGTGAGAAACTTTTGAAGTTTAGTAAAAAAATTGGCCATTTTGGTCTTAAGATAACGGTGTTGTTTGATATCGAAATTAGCCAAATTAGCACTTAAAACTTTTCTTAATACCTCGACTTTGTGAAAATGGAAAGAAATGATAATGCTTTGACGGCCAAAGTTTGCGAAAACTTAAAGGAAATGGGAGTATCTTTTTTGAAAAATTTTGCAATTTTTTGACAAAAAAAATATTTTTCATATTGAAAACGATGCCATTTTTAAACCGCCAAAGATATTCACGTGATTCCTTTTGTATTTTATGCACACATATGCTGGCATAATTTGTGTGAAGTATGAAGTTTATAGCTTTAAAATTGACGGAGTTATTTAAAAAACACTGAAAAAAACCAAGGCCAAATTTTCATATTTTAAAATTAAACAATTCATAACTCCTTAACAGTACACGATGGCATGGTACTTTATGCATAAGTTTTTTAGATCTTGTCAAGCTCTTTCTCTAGAGTCCTAAATCATGTAAATCGGTTGAGTAGATCAAAAGTTATGGCCCCCAGAAGCTTGGAGAAGTCAAAAGTGGTCAACTTTGACACCCTGTAGCTCACCCTGTATTAAAGATATGGACCAACAACAGCACTTTTCTGAAAGCCTATGTCCTCCTCTACAAATGTCTAGAACATTTTGTATGGCTAAAATCAACAGATAAAAAGTTGTAGACTTATTTCCACTTTTTTTGCCATTTGGCCCACTGTGCTACGTACTAAGGTTCTTGCTTCTACATGAAGGGCAAATGGTAGTTCTTCATCTATTCCAAATCTTGTTAAGGATGATCAAACGTTCACTGACCTGGTTAATAAGGCTAACATGTTGGTTAATATATTTGCAGGGAACTCTTCCCTGCCGGATAGCAATCAACCACTCCCTCTAATCGAAAATGTATCTAGCGTCATGCGTCAGATATTTTTTCGAACTCATGGAGGTAAAAGCACTCTTGAGAATCCCGACGTAAATAAATCCTCAGGCCGGCATGGCATATCAACACTTGTCTTGCGCAAATGTTCTTCGACGCTTGCTCGTCCATTACGCAACCTTTTCAATCTTGCTTACCGAGCGGGAGTCTTCCCCGCGTGGTGGATGTTGCGAACGTTTACCCAAGAAGGGTGAGGCGAACAACCCTGCGAATTACCGGTCAATTACGATATGCTCCGCTCATTCCAAGGTTATGAAGAGCATGGTTAATCACCATATTGTGAGGTATTTAGAGTCTAATGGTCTTCTAAGCCACAAACAGTATGGGTTCCGCAGAAATCGCTCTATGGGCGACCTCATGACATTTCTGTCGGAGCGTTGGAGTCCCTCAATCCACCAGTTTGGTAAGACTAAGGTTGTGGCTCTGGATATTTCCAAGGCATTTGATAGGGTCTGGCACGGTGCACTACTATCAAAGCTTGTAGCATTTGGTGTCGCCAATGTCTGTTCGATTTATTTCGAGCTTACTCAGAGATCCCACTATACGAGTCGTTATAGATGGGTTCTCATCGAATGAGCATAAATTGACCGCAGATGTACCACAGGACTCTGTCCTTTCTCCTTCTCTTTTTCTTATTTTCATCAACATTCTGCAGAGTCAGACAACGAATCGGAACATGTCATTCGTACTCATTCGACCTTAGGACGAGTCTTTGAGAGATTGAGGATAAGAGGCGGATTATGGACGATACACTCTGTCAGGATTTGCTGGACTTTTCTGAGTGGGGTCGAGTGGATTTTAATGCATGGAATGGTGACTGCTATTTGTTGTCACACTAACGATGCGCTGCCCCATTAAGATTATCTCTGTCTATAAACAGTATAGATGTTAAACACTCAGAAGCTGCTGTTGTTCTGGGCATTTAAATACAAAGTGATGTCCGTTGGGCTGAACATGTATTCGAAGTTTTGAAAGAAGCATTCAACTGCTTAGGATTCCTTAAACGGTTTAATAATTACTTCACTCCTTCTGAGCTTCTTACGGGGGGGAAGATACCAGACATGAACCAACATAGAAGAGTGATACGGAAAACAATTACCGAATTTCTTACTTAAAATTTTCTTCTTCGAAGTTACATTTTAGTTTTTAGAGCGCACAACAAACCGATTACTGGCTTAGGTGTATGTCTAACCTAAACATGTCTAACCTAAACATCTAACCTAACATAACCTAAACATCGTCGTAATGTGTATTGTTTGGTGCTGTTCTATCGGTACTTTCATGATGTGTGATCATCTGATATTCGTCTTCTCATTCCTGATGTAAGGATGTTTGTCAGAAGTACTAGACATTCCAGGAACTCACACCCGTTTGTAATTGGCCAGCGGATCGAACCATGCATTACAGAGAGAATGTCAATAAACACTACATACTTTTCCCCTCCTCCAATTTCTTATTTTCATTCACCAACGCAATGCACTGCATTTATAGGGGACATCCCTTGCGTGTTGGTTGATAGAAGAATATGAAGCGATACGCTAATGGATGATTTGCTCACCTAATGGTCCCAATCAGTGTTGCCATTCAAGAAAATAATTTCCTCCCAAAATTTAAGAAAAATCCTACCAAACCCTACCAAATGTTTTACAAGCCAAAAATGTGGTATACTTTTTGTAACCGCCACCATTTTTTAACACTACAAAGTACTAGATCGTCGTTATTCATATAGGATCTCGAAATGTCCGTCCGTCTTTTTGTCTAAATCACTCTATATACGCTCAAAGATGGCCTATATCTTGATATAGAACCCTTTATACCGATCTTTCCATAAGAAATCTTGAGTTCAGAAAGTTGTAGTTTTGCCCCGATTTCAAAGAACAACCGCGCCGTGGGTGGTTAAAGCATTCTCCCGATTTAAATATTTTGAGCCCAAAAGTTCGCTTTACTACCCATATTCGCTGTTACAGTGAGTTGCATGGAACCCTCAACATCTGAGTATGGACCATATGTGTATGCAGCTGCCACATAGCCCTGATTTCAGATTAAAGACATTCAACGCACAAGAACCAAATTTTTTAACTCAGAATTTACGAAGTTTGGAACCATTTACAGTTAATATCAGAACTGAAATTTGGCGTTTTCACTGAAATTTGAAGCAGTTATACCTCTTGTAACAGTATTTGTTTGTAACAGTATTTGTTCCATTGTTTTGTTCTGCACTCTTAACGATTTCAAAGAAACGAATTTTGAGTTATCATCGTCGATTTTTTCATTAATTTACTTGGTATATATATGATGGAAAAACCTACCAAAAATTGAGATCAGCCTACCAACCTACCACCAAGAAAATAAAAACCTACTCCGTAATTCTAATTCGAATACTAAAATATATGTCCATGAATGCTGCTATTAAGAGCTGCGTACTGAAGGGTAATTAACATGGAAAATCCATGGGGCAGAGAATATAAAACTCGATCTTACCGATAAAAGAAAGCAGTTTCCCCCACGTCTAAATATGAGTCTTAAGTTTTCTTCTTTCGTGTGTTTAAGAAAACTTTGTTATTCCCCTTAAACTTTAGAGAGCTTACCTTTTACTTTGCATAACATGGGCCAAATAACCCACAGCTAAGCCAATAAAATAAGCCGAAGCGCGCATATGAGTCTTAATGTAGTTATCATGATAATATTCACTCTTGAGCAGATCCTCAGCTTCCCTAAAATTACAAGTTTCGAAAAACAAAATGTAGAGAAAATCTGTAATTCTTCAACATTTCACTAAATTACTCACCTGCTACTGACCATCAAGGTGGGTTGCACTTTTTCCACATAGGTCACAACAAAGGGTATGGCAGAAGTTATAAGTGTTAAAGCGGTCAAAACGGCTAAACCAATTTTTCGGCATTTATAAATCAGAAACAAAACCATAGGCGCCACAAAGAACAGTTGGGTATCGGCCGAGAGATACCAAGACTGGAACATACACTAAAAAAGAAAGTAAAAAGCTACGTTTCTTTTGATAATCTCATTGTTATATGATGAAAGCCTTACCAATTTGTCAGAATTAATGTAGTTATTGACATATAAAATATTCAACCACCATGACTGTAGACAACGATCCTGTTGCAGTTCGATTCTCTCTCGCCATATGGGCCCACTACTGATGCTGGTGAACCAGGTCATATAGAAACCAATAACCACCATATAAGCTGGTGTCAGTCTTATATATCGGCCTACATATAGCACAAGAGGATTTAATTTTCCCTTTCTTCTCTCCAGCTCGACAATGACCAATCGAAAGAATAGATAGCCACTCAACAATAGATAGATATCGACGAATAGCAAGGAATTTGTAATGAAGCCATAGAGAGCACTTTTTGAATTCTGCAAGAAAAGATAGATTGGAAAGAAGGTTAATTAACAAAATTAATTTGAAATACAATAAGTAAAATTCATTAAAGTTCGCCCGCATCGAATCTTACTTAGTTTCTACCAATAACGACATTAGTTATTTTCATTGCATGAAATAGCGACTAACTCAACGCAAAAAGTTGACTTAGTCACTTTGGTTTCTACAGCCAAGGTATATTTTAAGCATGCGGTGCAATACTACGCACTTACTCTCTTTAGTAGAAAGAAGCGTGCTTTGTTTTTTGTTTTTTCTTCAAAATTTTTGTTTATCAGTACCCAGTGTAGTGCAAAGCAATGCAGTTTTTTGGCGTCAAGCTTAAGAAGAGGTTCTTTATTGGTAATCAATGACTTCGTGGGAATTTTTGTATTTTCATAAAAGTAGCAGTTCAACTTCTAAACGGAGTAAATGTACACACAAAAAAGTACGTGTTCAGCTATTTTATGAAAAATTAACCCAAATTAGAAGCATTTGCATATTCTAAATTTGACCAAATTTTCTACAGAAATAAAATTTTAAGAAGTTTCTATAGGAGGCATTAGTTTGGTTTCCAAGAAGCGAATGGAACTGTGGATGCCTGGATTCATGTGCAGAACTGTGTGATCGGATCGAGCGCCAAATATGTTGTTGTAGCCACACTCTCATGTCGAGGTAGAGATCCTCGTTAAGTTTCCTGTAGGTGAACAAGCTCGTTCTGGTCCAAAGGACCGTTCGGGGTGGGAACAGGGTAGCCATTGCTTATTTAAAGGCGCCAAAAACTCGCCACCGTACACCGCGGCCATCTTAGCGCAGAGGTTAGCATGTCCGCCTATGACTCTAAACTCCTGGGTTCGGATCCTGGCGTGACCATCAGAAAAATTTTCAGCGGTGGTTTTCCCTCCTAATGCTGGCAACATTTATGAGGTACTATGCCATGTAAAACTTCTCTCCAAAGAGGTGTCGCACGGCACGCCATTCGGACTCGGCCTTAAAAAGGAGGCCCCTTATCATTGAGCTTAAACTTGAATGGGACTGCACTCATTGATATGTGAGAAGTTTGCCCCTGTTCCTTAGTGGAATGTTCATGAGCAAAATTTGCAATAACTCGCCTTGTCATATCAAGCATCATAAGCACTCTGTATTTATGCAAGAGCCGATGCCGTCCGACCTTTAACTGAGAACCTCCCACTCGATACCGCTGATTGTCCGCAACTGCCGTTGCAGCTGCTCCATATCCGCAACCTGTGGACGCGCCCGGTAGCTTGCAGCTCAGCTTCTCGTGACAGAAATGAATACCACACAGATCGGACTTCAATCCAGCCTGTGTAGTACTCACAGCTATCCAGTGCCGGGCCAAATATGCCCTTGGCATATGCGTTCGATTACCTTTAATGACAAAGTGTACCCACGAGATAAAATTAAATACATATGTTGTCGAAAACTTTCTCGAAGTTACTTTTGGGCTTACACCGGTACTTAGGTGGGGACAAGATACCAGACATGAACCAACTTAGGGAAGTGGTATGGAAAACAATTAAGGGTTTTGTAAGTAGCACGGAATTCCTAACTTAAAATTTTCTTTTTAGAGATTACATCTTAGTTTTTAGAGCGCACAACAAGCCGAATACTGGCTTAGGTATATGCACATAGTGGCATGGAGCGGATTAATATAACCTAGCCTACTTCTGGGTTTGGAGGATCTCCATGGAGCATTCCTTCTTAGACATTCCTTACATAAGGTTTAGAATAGTACGGCCAGCGCCGAAAAAGTTGAAAACCAGCTGGCCAAAATTCGGAAGACTACTCAGAAGAAGACTTGGGCAAGATAATTTAGATTGTCCAAGCATAGAAGACATTGAACGTCAACATAATTACGACCAAACGAGTGGAGTCTTTCGATGATAGTTGTCCTCTTCGAGAAAGGCAATCAGCCCAAGAAAAACTCTGGATGACCGGGGAGATTCGCAACATTGGGAAAGAGGTTCGCAGACTTTTCAACAGAGCACGTCGCAAAAAAAGCGGAAGTGTATTGGGAACAGTGTTGCCGTTTTTGGTAGGTCCCTACCAAAAATTGGTAGGTTTTTGTTTTCTTGCTAGGTTGGTAGGCTGACCTCAATTTTTGGTAGGTTTTCCGTCATATATATACCAAGTAAATTGCTGAAAAATTGTCGATGATAACTTAAAATTCGTTTCATTGTAATTGTTAAGAGTGTAGAACAAAACCATGGATGTCGAGGGGCCAAATACTGTTACAAGTGGTCTAACTGCTTCAAATTTCAGTGAAGACGCCGTTTTGATGTTGACTGTCATTGGTACGAATATTAAGGGATTTTTTCAAAACTTCGTAAATTCTGGGTAAAAAAATGAGGTTTTTGTGCGTTGAATGCTTTCAATGGGTAATTTGGGCTATGTGGCAGCTTCAAACAAATATGGTCAGATCTAGTCCATACTCAGATGTTGAGTGTTCCATGCAAGTCAATCGGGAGATCCTTCTATCCAAACTCGGCGCGGTTATTCTTTGAAATCGGGGCAAAACTACTACTTTCTGAACTCAAGATTTCTAATCAGGAGATCGGTATAAAATGTGCTGTATTAAGATATCTTTGAACGTAAGGCTATAGAGTGATTTCGACAAAAAGACGGAGGGACATGTCTAGATCCTATATGAATAACGACGATTTAGTACTTTGTATCGTTGAAATATGGCTAACTCTTCGGTGGTGGGTATAAAACATAATTTTGGTTTGTAAAACATTTGGAAGGTTTTGGTCAGGTTTGGTAGGATTTTTCGTAAAATTTGGTAATGCAAATTGCAAATTTTGCCCATGAACATTCCACTAAGGAACAGGGGCAAACTTCTCACATATCAATTAAAGCAGTCCGATTCAAGTTTAAGCTCAATGATAAAGGGCCTCCTTTTTATAGCCAAGTCCGAACGGTGTGCCGCAGTGCGACACCTCTTGGAGAGAAGTTTTACATGGCATATTACCTCACAAATGTTGCCAGCATTAGGAGGGGAAAACCATCGCTGAAATTTTTTTCTGATGGTCACGCCAGGATTCGAACCCAGGCGTTCAGCGTCATAGGCGGATGGGATGTGTATAACACTCGGCTCAAGGAATACAATAAAATTACCGGAGCGGCAAAATGTGCCTCCTGGAAGCTGTTCTCCGACCAGGTCGATAGCGTTAATGATGCCGCCAAGATGAAACAGTTTGTCTTAAAAACCCATGTCCAAACTAAAACTTTATTAGACGACATGGGAGTGAGAGCAGAGTCAACGGAGGACATGTTGAGGCTTTTGATGAAAACGCATTTTCTAAAGGATACGACGGGACTCACAAAGGCACCGGAATCTTGGAATAATGAGGTTGTTCGAGAACTTATCATAACGGAATTTATGGTCAAGGAAGCGTTGAGGTGCTTCAAACCATTAAAGTCAAACGGATCTGATAAAATATTTCCCGCCATGCTACAAAAGGAGGCAGACTATCTGGCGCCTCATCTAGCCTGTATTTTCACAGCGAGCCTAGGACTATTTAGTCAGCAGTCAGTATGTTGAGCAACTCGGTACAAAAATGTTGGTATTTCCTATGACAAAAATCATTAGAGCAATACACAAATGGCTGCCAGGTACGAGAAAACACAACAAGAATTTATGTCAAACGAATTATTTTTTGCGTGTAGAAAACTGTGTATGGAGGCTTTGGTAGAGGTTTAGGTATTAAATTCACCCATGAGCTCAATCCACTCTGCACACCAGTGGCATGTCGGCTAGTCGAGCCTGGTGCAACCACCCCCATTAGCCAAGGATTTAGCAGCAGACAACATACTGCGGACTGATGTCAACACAGCAGCTGTTGGGACTTCTGTCGGGTTTTACAACTATCGTATAAAGTATAATGCAGTTGTAGCTGTCTTGAGTGGCTTCAAATTTCCGTTTAAATAGATACCTATTGTACGAGGTGCAGAAATATTCGTGCGGTGCGAATTAAAAAAACTGAATATAAAATGTAAAAATATTCTACCATCTATTTTGTTTTGCCGTTTCGGGGGAAAATTTTGGTAAAATAAGACTGAATAATATTTACCTCAGTTATAAAGTTAACGTTGTACATGGGACTTCCATAGATGAATGTTGCTGCATGGCCAAATAAAATAAAAACCATAGCTAAGGCCTTGATTCCATTCAGAGGTTTTAATCCACTTTGATCTCTGCTGGGTTGGAATAATTTTTTCGTATTTTCTAAAAACAAATCAAAAGGTTCACATTAAAATAAATAAATGTTAAAATCTGCAAAAAATCATGAAGAACATTTTAGAAAAACTTCCAATTTAATTTTTTTCTGGGGACTTGGGTTATTTTAGGATATTAATCCGCCCCATGCCAATAGTGATATATAGCAAAGCCAGAAATAATGTAGTGCGCTCTACAAGCTAAAAAGTAACCTCGAAAAAGGAAAATCTAAATTAGGAATTTCGTGCCTCCTTAATTGTCTTCCATACCACGCCCCTAAGTTGCTTCATGTCTGGTATTGTGTCCCCACCTAAGTACCGGTGTCTTTTAGCCGAGAAAGCCGGGCATTGACATAGGAAATCCGGATCTCTCCATAAGATTTTCGCCGTCCTACCGACTGTTTCGCTATTCCGCCCCACGCTACTATGGACATACACCTAGGCCATTAATCGGCTTGTTGTGCGCTCTTAATACTGAAAAGTAACCTTGAAAAAGAAAAATTTTAGTTACGAATTCTGAGCCACTTACAAAATCCTTAATTGTTCTCCCTCGACTGTTGCAGATCTTTAAACGAGATGGCTGAACAGTTTAAAATTCACCTATTCTGGGTTCCGGACCACAAAGATATCCCAGGGAATTGTAAAGCGGACGAGCTTGCGAGATTAGGAACTACCCTACACATTCCAGGGAAACTGGCATGCCTCTAGCGACATGTAAGCTACGTTTTCAGGACCAGGCCCAAAGGACAACAAAGAGAGGGCTGTGACCATTCCAAAACTATGTGGCCTATTCTAGACTCGAAGAAGTCTGCCGCTTCTCTGTCATTGGCTAGAACAGATGTCTCAGTCATTGTGTCCGTCATGACAGGTCACTGTCTAATCGGAAAACATGCTGACAGACTGAAGGTTACCAGCAACGACTTTTGCAGAAGCTGTGAGGACATCGAAGAAGAAGAGACTATAGAACTCCTTCTGTGTGTGTGTTCCGCACTAGCAGTCAGAAGGAGTTTTACTTTAGGTTCTCATTTCTTTGAGAACCTGTCTGACAAGTTAATGGGCTTTTTAAAGCGATCTGGATGGTTCAACGGTAGGAACTAGCAGGCATCTTCCTTCTTCTGTTCCTGTGGCATCACAATGGACGAAAACGTCTAAGTGAATCTGATGGCAGACTGCCACTTAATCCTAACCTAACCTGACCATACCACACTCCTAAGTTGGTTCATGTCTGGTATTGTGTCCCTACCTAAGTACCGGTTTCTGCTGGCCGCGAAAGGACAATGCCATAGGAAATACGGATCTCCCCATAGGATTTTGATGTCCTACCGACCGTTCGCTATTCCACAGTGTTAAATGCGTTCGTAGTAAACGCCCTTAACTCGGACCAGAAAGGCTTCGGATTAACCAAGTTTATTGACGGTAGTCCTCTGGCCTCCACTGCGAAATCGTCTCCTTTTTTATTACCTCTTACTCCGCTATGGCTCGGCATCCAAACTTTGCGGATTGCGCCATCCTCAGAGAAGGCATTAATCTCTTTCTAACACTCCAAGACTGTTCGTTATCTTACCGTCCTGGTTGTAATTGCCCTGATGGTACCTCACGCATTCCGTGATCGCCCGAATCTCTGCATGCAGTATAGTATTATGGTCAGGCAGTCTAAAACAGATCTCAGTCCCTGGGTTCTCAATGAAGACCCCCAGGCCTACTATGTCCTCTAGCTTTGTTCCTTCCGTGTAAGATGATCTTCCAGATGGCAACACTAGGGTTCCGTCAATCCAAAAATGTGTCACTGGCAGCAGTGCATCGCACTCGACTTCAAGTGTCGTCTCAGGTATTCGATCGGAAATCTCTTTCATTACTTCTAGATTTCCGATAGTTGACTCGATTATATCGCGATGGTTTGAGCTGCTACTATCCTCTATCCATTCTCCCATCGCCTTAAGTCTCATAGCCTCAATGGCTGCCTCATACATAATCTGTATGTCTATGGCTGGATATGGGTCGTCACCGCTCAGCCCATGCCAAGCCAACATGATCTCTGAACCTGTAGTATTATCCTAACGTTGAACTTTTTCTCCATCACAGTCCACCAAACTAATGAGGCATAAGTAAGCATTGGTCTAATGACGCTCCCGTAGAGTCAGTGGACTAGCCTCGGTTTCAGGCCCCATTTCGAGCCTACTGCCCGTCTACATAGTGCCCAACATCTGTGAGCCTTCTCAGTACGCTCCCGAATGTGATACTTCCAATTAAGTTTCCTATCCAAGATCACTCCTATGTATTTGACCTTGCAGATAGCGAAATCGTTCTATTGAGGAAACGTGGTGCGTCAAATAAGCCCACCTCCTCCTCCTCCTCTTCCTCGTGATAAAGTAGGTTTCGGTCTTTTCTGGGTTAACATTGAGACCCCTAGGTCTAGCCCAGTCATGTGCCATATGCAAGACCTTTCCGGCCTTTCGGATCCCTACCCCTTAGAAGTATTATAATATCGACTGCTTAGCAGTGGGCTCAAATTCCTCCTCAGTCAGCATTCGCAATAGGTCATTTATTGTGGCGTGCGCTGTGCCACTCACCCTTATATTTATGTCATGAGACCCACAATTTATCCCCCAGTTTCTTTGCAATGGTTTATCCAGTCTCTAAGGACCCGGTCCACCCGGTACTGGTCTAAGGATTGGCCCCCTCGATGTCAATGAATACCGCCAGTGTGTACGTTTTGTCATCGATGGATTCTTCTATTTATGCAAAACCTCGTGTGTCACCCTCGGATGTACTACTCTTTATCCCCGTATCCACAATATGTTCCATGGTTTTGAGTAGAAAGGACGTAAGGCTTATAGGTCTATAGGCCTTTGGTGTCGCATAACTTGCCTTGCCGGTCTTGGGTATAAATACCACCCTTGCCTCCTGCCAGGCTTTCGAAATACATGTAAGTCCTAGACAGGCTGTGAAAATTGGCGCCAGATGTGGCAGCAGATAGTCGACCTCCTTTTGTAGTAACGCCGGAAATATTTCATCAGGTCCGAGTGACTTAAATGGTTTGAAGCTCCTCAAGGCTTCCTTGACCATAATTTCCGTTATGAACGCTGAACCCACAAATAACTTCCTTACCCATTAAAACTCCTTTCCTCATTCTATTTCTAACCTCTATAAAACAGATTGTGACACTGAATATGACATTACCGTCTTTCTCTACTCTGGTCGCTGCAAATATAAGTTTCTGTGACGAATCCCCCGGCGAGTTATACCCTAGCAAACGTGGGGAAACCTGTCGATACAATATTAGGTTCTTTGCCTATTCTAGTCTTCCGAATCTTGGTAATGTCGGTAATGGTTTCTTCATTGGGTCTCTGTTCGTTAGGCTGTATTGACTGTCCCATCCCTGTACTGCCTGATGTTTCAATATTAGCCTGCCCAATGCTTTTCAAGCTTTGGAGGCCACCGTAGCGCAGAGGTTAGCCTGGATTCGAATCCTGGAGAGACCATCAGAAAAACTTTTCAGCGGTGATTTTTCCCTTCTAATGCTGGCAACATTTGTGAGGTACTACGCCATATAAAACTTCTCTCCAAAGAGGTGTCGCACTGCGGCACGCCGTTCGGACTCGGCTATAAAAAGGAGGCCCCTTATAATTGAGCTTAGACTTGAATCGGAAGAGAAGTTTGCCCCTGTTCCTTAGTAGAATGGGCAAAGCCAAAGTAACTCGATTGAACTTAATTTTATTTAAATTTTAAGGTTCCTTAACTTTTTCATCCCACTGTATATCAAATTGTAGGCCAATTATGGCAAAATTACATGCCTTGCTTATGATAGAGGGCATGCGGAAATGTACTTTGTGCCTAAAATGTTGTTAATCATTTGAGTTCCGTTCTAAAGTAAACGGGTAATTGAGTAGCGCTATGATTACCATAAATTCAGCTGTAATTTGCTACTTCGATACACACACCGCAGTACTTACCAATTATCGAAAATGATAATAAGGCAATGTTTCGAGTATTGTTGTCCTTCATAGTCTTGCTAAGGCTGTTCTCGTCATCTCTTGATTTTATCAAATAAAGATGATAAGCCGTACTCAAGATGGTTAAAAATATAAAGAATGCCAAGACAAGTCTGTGAAAAAAAAGAGAAAATTAAATGATTTTAGGTTTAAAAATTTAAAATATTTTATTGCCATTTGGTGTTTAGAGGGAATTTTTCATCCAAATATGGCTTTTGAGAAAGTTTCCATTACAATTAAGTTTTTAAAGAAAATTTCAGGAAATTTTTGCCATTTAAAAGAGATTCATGGACGTTTTGTCTTGTTTGAACCGTTGAGTGGAGCCGGCGTTTTTTTTTTATTTCGCTCCGCAACAATTTTTCTGTAACTCGTAATAGTTCATTATTTTTGGAAGGAAAATTTAAGTCACTCAAGAATAGCTACGTTAGTGTTATCCATTAGGCGGTTGATGATCTGTGCCAGTTTCCAGTGGAGCGGCAGATCGAGAGCCCGGGAGTAGGCTTAGAATGGACTCCAAAGAACCAATAGCTGCGGTGGTGGTATCAGGTCGTAGCATGTTGTCTGCTACTGAAACCTTGACTTGTAGAGCGATAGCTCCAGGTTCCACTAGTCGACAGACGACTGGTCAGCAGGGGCTTTAGACGAAGACACCTGGTTCGAGTCTAAAGGACAAGGCCGAACCTATTCTATCTTCGCATGCCAATAATTTGCTCAGGCCATCGGCCTTCCTCGCCAAACCAACACGCTCTTTAAGAGTTGGAGTAAAGAAGGTGCATCGCTCTTAGGTTTATTGAGAGGCTTAATGCGAATGATCCTAAGACTCACTATGGGTATTCGCTGCACAGGCTACCCCAAAGACTACACGTCTAGATTCGGAAACTGCATCGCAGTCAGCCAAAAAAGCAGCGGTCACCAGGATGGCATCCTATGCCTAAAAGAACTAGGGCGAACAATAGTAAGATGGGTCCAAGAACATTTGCTATGTCGCTAGGAATAGTTTGGTGATGGCAGTTGTCGACAAGCGAGAAGAGCAGGGCTACATACCTAAGAATAATTAGAATGGGGTAGTCTATGCGCTGTCATCAGTATGTTCTTGCAGAATTTCCTGGGTCTCCTACAGTTTGTGACGATGCAGGCTGGTATCGGGGCCGATACAGACTAATTGCCTTCGGGGATCAACGCTCAATTAAAATGTATCGTTGTGCGTTAAAAAATATTGGTGAGATCTGGACAGGTGCAGCACTAGATTTAGTAAAGAAGGATACCACTTCCTGAATTCATTCTTGGAAGCCTAAGGAAATGTAATCCGAAAATTTCAACCACCGACTGGAAGATTGGATGAGGCTGATGGTGACCGAGATATGCAGTATTCATCAACTCTACCGTAAGAAAGTTTATTAATAACTTACTTACTAAAAAATGCATTACGGCAGGCTTGGGATCTGTGGATCCAAAAAGATGAGTCAGCAGAAAAACACCTCAAAGAGGTGTAATGTCTCCGCTACTTTGGAATATACCCATTAACAATATATTATTGTGTCTGGAAGAAAAAGGTGTAAATGCGTATGACGTGACTATTGCGGTTAGGGGAAAGTTTCCCAGCAATCTTAGAGATATACTTCAGGTAGCTCTACGTGCAACAGCGAAGTGGGCTACCGAATGTAGTCTAAGCGTAAATCCATGCAAGACAGAAGTAATTCTGTTGAGCAGGAAATAAAAGTTACCTACAGCGACATCTGTCTCTTTGAGAGGAGAGAATGTTCCATTTACAGAAAGCGCAAAATACATGGGTGTTTTGCTGGACAGGAATTCCAACATTTTGGAAAGGGCAAGAACACCTGCAAGAGACCCATTGGCCAAATTTTGTGGGGGTTTAGACCGCGCGCCATGTACTAGGTATATACTGCAGTTGTTAGTGCTGTCGTCTGGTGGACGGCGCTTCAAAAGTCCACCTACCGTTTAATAGTCAACCGGATCCAAAGGATGGGTTGTTTGTGCATCACAGCCGCACTGAGGACGACACCATCTGATGCACTGAATTTAATGCTTCATCTTATGCCTCTGGACATTGTGGCTAGACAAATTGCCGTGAGGCTAATAGAGCTTTCTCTTTGGTCATGTGGCGGCTACGGACACTGTGTTATCCTTGGTACAATGGCTAAGATATAATGTCATAACGACGATTGGCATTAATATCTTCTCAGACAGCCAGGCAGCCATTAAATCCATGGAGAATGTATTTCTGAACACAAAAACAGCCCTCGACTGTCGCAGATCTCTCAACGAGATGTCTGTACACCTGTTCTGGGTGCCGGGCCACAGAGATATCCCAGGGAGTTGTAAAGCGGACGAGCTTGCGTGACTAAAAACTACCCTACAAATTCCAAGGATACTGGAATCTGTGGGTATGCCTCTAGCGACATGTAAGCTAAGTTTTCAGGACCAGGCCCGAAGGACAACGAATGATAGATAGTCACAAAGAGGGGGCTGTGAGCATTCATAAACTATGTGGCCTAATCTAGATTTGAAGAGGTCTACTGCTTTGCTGTCATTGGATAGAACAGACGTCTCAGTCATTGTGCCCGTCTTGACAGGTCACTGTCTAATCGGAAAACATGCTGATAGACTGAATGTTGCCAGCAACGACTTTTGCAAAGGTTGTGAGGACATCGAAGAAGAAGAGACTTTAGAACACCTGTGTGTGTGTCCCATAGCAGCAGTCAGAAGGAGTTGTACTTTAGGGTCTCATTTCTTTGAGAACATGTCTGATTTAGCGGATGTGAACATTCGTAAGTTGTTGGGCTTTTTCAAGCGATCTGGATGGTTCAACGGTAGGAACTAGAAGGCATCTTCCTTGTTCTGGTAACCAATGTTTGGGGATACGCCCCCAGATTTGTTTTCTACTCTCAAATACGTTTTATTTGAATTCCAAATTGTCATGTCAATTAACCTATTTGAAGTAGATTTAGGAGTTAAAGTGCCACCTATATACTTAGTCACTAATGTTAATGTCATTTTTGTAGTTTACTCCCAAATACTTTTCATTTGAGTCCCATATGACCATAATAAGCCCATTTGGATATTATTTTGGGATGGGACGACCCCCCATTACTTTTACCTCATTTTTTACTCAACATGCGCAATCTGCTCCCGATTATCTTTTATTAGACTGCTATACCAACATGAACGTCCATTATGTCTGTGTGGTGAAGCTTTGGGGTTGGGGCTGCCCCTTGGGTTCTTGGACCCAATTTTTAATTTTTGTGGAAAATTTTGTCAACATTTTATTTCGTTCGTTGCGACCAGCTTAGACTAATGGATTTTTTTGTTTCTTATTAGTAGCCGAGTTGGTAGCGTGCTTGGATTACCAGTGCAGGGGTCGTGGGTTCGATTCCCGCCAGAAGCCTTGGTCTGTCGCTACTGTGGTATCAAAATGGACTTAAAATTGTCTAAGTGAGTCTGTAAAGGACTGCCACTCTTACCTAGCCTAACCCAGTATAGAAAAGGAAATTAATAAAAACTTTTTGAAAGTTTAAGCAAAATCTGGCATGCAAAATGCCTTGGGCAGCCTACAGTGATCGCGATTTCGGCCTTATCAAGGGCCTCATCAGATTGTTTTGCCACTAAAACAGCAGTGCAATGGTAGAAGCATGCCTTACGAACTGATGAGATCCTTGGTAAGGCGGAAATTGTGATCTCTGCAGCCGACCCAATGCATTTTGCGCACTACATTTTGCTTAAACTTTTTTTATTGTTTTTCTAGAAACAATAGAAACAAAAAATCCATTGATCTAAGCTGGACAAGATTACAACAACAAAATTAAATAATTTTTGGAACAAAAAAAAACTCAAAACTAATTTTATTTCTATAAAAATTGAATCTATATATACAATGTCAAGCATTTGCCACCATTCTATAAAAATGACCAAAATTTATTTTCTTTAGAAAATTTTGTTAAAATTATAAATATTTTTATCAATTTGTTTTTAAGTTTTATTTAAATTTTGTTTTAAAAAATTTTTCTGCTGCTTAAGGTCTTAAGTCTTAATTGTATGTGTCTCTTTTAATGTCTTAAGAATGTTAAATTTATCATTGAACATTTGTCGATTATTACACAATCTTTGTATTCTAAAATGGCAAGGCAAAACTCCATAACAAGAACTATTGGAAACAGAGAACAGAAAACAAAAACAACAAATAAATACTTACGCATAAATGATCATTCCGCAGGTTATGGAAGTTTCGTGCGGTTGCGATTGGCACATTTTGTCGGTGACCGTCACATTGCGTTGCAATGAGTGCTGCAAATAGATTTCAACATCCGATCCACCGCACACAGCCGGTACACATTCGCCCCAGCGCGAAGTCAATGTCTGCAACAGCGACAACAAAAAAGAGAGACAAGACAAGGAAAAACACAATTAAATTCAAAAGTTAACAACAAAATCGAGCAATCAACCAATGTATCGACAAATGCTAAGCGGCCAAACAAAAACGATGGTGAATGGTTATGGCTAGGCATGCGATCAAATTTCAAGAGTGTCTGTCGACCAATGATAATTTCATTTAATTGCCAATGCCCAAAGCATTGATTCTTTAACGCACTACTAAAAAGAGATCCACAAAAGTCGTCTTTGGAAGAGTTCAGTTAGCTGTCTTTGTCCGTCCGTTCATCCACCCATCCATCAGCAAACTTCGACATTTACACATTGAATTTGCATGGAAACGTCAAACTGTCGCAGACGTTGGCAACCTTGTTGAGCAAATGTGCATTAAAACCAACCAACTAATCAGCCAACAAACAAATTGATTTATTTACATTGCCTACTGCTTCTGTTCGATGTTGTTGCGATTGTAAGCCAGTTGCTGTTGCAGTTACAGTTGTTTACACACATTCCTACGCAACCACATCCAATACAATTGTTTATACGGTTATTAAGATATTTAAGTCTTAAATATGCTAATTTAAATAAATCTTTAAACAAGTACAAAGGCTTGACAAGTGGTTCTAACTCATTAGAGATTGCCAATAAATTCGAATTTATTTTTTACGATACGACAAATAATGATGGCATATATTTTTTAAGAAACTTTCTAAATTCGAAGAAAAAGTTTTATTGGTGAAAAAATTTATTTTTTTTTACGCAAAATAATTTTTTGGAAATTATAGGAAAAACTAAAGCACACTCCACCATAGGATGGGGGTCAACTAATTTCGTCATTCTGTTTTTAACACCTCGAAATATGCGTCTGAGACCCCATAAAGTCCATATATTCTTCATCGTCATGTCATTTTAAGTCGATCTAGCCATGTCCGTCCGTCTGTCTGTCGAAAGCACGCTAACTTTCGAAGATGTAAAGCTAGGCGCTTGAAAATTTGCACATCTACTTTTAATTAGTGTAGGTCAGTTGGCCAATTCGGTCCATGTTTTGATATAGCTGCCATATAAACCGATCTTTCGTCTTGACTTCTTGAGCCTCTAGACGGCGCATTTCTTGTCTGATTTGACTGAAAAAATGCACGTGGTGTTTTGGTGTCACTTCCAACAACCGAGCTGAGTATGGTTTAAATAGGTTTATGTTTTGATATAGCTGTCGTATAAACCGATATTGGGTCTTGACTTCTTGAACCTCTAGAGGGCGCAATTCTCGTCCGATTAGACTGAAATTTTGCATGAAGTGTTTTGTTATGACTTTCAATAACTGTGCTAAGTATGCCGCAAATCGGTACATAATCTGATATAGCTGCCATATAAACCGATCTTGGGTCTTGACTTTTTGAACCTCTAGAGGGCGCAATTCTCATCCGATTTGACTGACATTTTGCATGAAGTGTTTTGTTATGACTTTCAATAACTGTGCTAAGTACGCCGCAAATCGGTACATAATCTGATATAGCTGCCATATAAACCGATTTGGGATCTTGACTTCTTGAGCCTTTAGAGGGCCCAATTCTCATCCGTTTTGGCAGAAATTTTGTACAACAGCTTCTCTCATGACCTTCAACATACGTGTCTAATATGGTCTGAATCGATCAATAGTTTGATATAGCTCCCATAAAAACCGATCTCCCGATTTTGCTTCTTGAGCCCCTACAAGGCGCAATTCTTATCCGAATGGACCCAAATATTCCACAATAACTTCTACAATGTTTAGCATTCAATTCGTTTATAGTTCGAATCGGACTATAACTTTATATAGCTTCAATAGCACAACCTTTCTTATTCAATATTCTTTAATTGCCTAAAAAGAGATATCGCGTAAAAAACTCGACCAATGCGATCCATGATGGAGGGTATATAAGAACTTAGCACACTTTGTTTAATTTTGTCTGCGCTTTCTTTTTTGGTCTTAAAATCTAATGAGATTCCATTGCAGGATATTGTCCGGCTTTAGACTATTATTTAATGCTTCATAGAATAGTTTAGCCAAAAACATTTAAAAGTCAGTCGTTGCTAGAATCATTTGACTGGTTTCCTGTATCGCGATTTCATTTTCGACCAAGAAAAATCATCAGCAAGAGATTACAAATGGATCATGGTGCTTTACTGCAACCATTCCAAATGGAGTTAGTTGTAAAGCACACATCTGATTTGTTTTCTATTGCGCTTATAAATCAATTCGTTTTTAAGAGCCCTGTTCAAATTCAGATGTGTGCTTTACAACTTACTCCAGTTGGAATGGTTGTAAAGCACCATGATGCATGTGACATCTCCTGCTGATGATTTTTCTTGGTCGAAAATGAAATCGCGATACAGGAAACCAGTCAAATGCTTCTAGCAACAACACACTTTTTGCTGACTTTTAAATGTTTTTTCCATTACTATTCTTTGAAAAGAAAGCATTTAACAATGGTCTAAAGCCGGACCATATCCTGCAATGGAATCTCAATAAATTTAATTTTGACAAAATTTTATACACAAAAATCAATTTGCGTTTGTTTGTGGGTTTGTAAATTTGTTTGTTCCGTATAGAGTCAAAAACGGCTATAACGATTTCTTTGAAATTTTCACAGATTGTGGGGAGTGGTCCGGAAGGAGCAATAGGCTATATATAGTTTTTTGATATCGCAAGGGGGGCGGACCCTCCCCCTTACCTCGAAAGTACCATCCAAAAAAAAAAAGTAGATTTATCGTGAAAATATGGGACTCAAATGAAAGGTATTCAGGAGTAGAATACAAATTTGATATCAAAAAATCGGAGCCGCCCCAACCCCAAAAATAGGTTTATTAGACGATAATGACAATATGGGACTCGAATGAAAGGTATTCGGGAGTAGATTACGAATATGGCCAGGAAGGACGTATAGGTTTTATAATTTGTTCATATCGGAAGGGGGGTAGACCCTCCCCCTTACCCCAAAAGTGCGACTCAAAGATAAAAGAGGGCCGATCTATTACAATATGGGACTCAAATGAGGGCATTCAGGAGAATACGAACTTTATAACAAAAAATGGGTCCAAGTAACTGGGGGGCCGCCCCGACCCTAAAACACCCTAAAACAGGTTTATTGGACGAGCATGACAATATTGAACTCAAATGAAAGGTATTCGCAGTAGATTACGAATATGGTCAGGAAGAAGTTATAGGCTTTATAATTTGTTGATAACCGAAAGGGGACGGACCCTCCCCCGTTACTCCACCCAAAATCAAAAGCAGACTGATGGGGACAATATGAAAGCTTTTGGAGAGTAGAATATGAATATGGTCGCAAACTCCAAAAAATGTCCCAAACAGACGTATTGGACGTACATATCAATATAGGACTCGATTGAAAGGTATGCGGGAGTAGACTACGAATATGACATAAAAAATTAGGTTTAAGTGATTGTTGGTCGCCCCAACCTCGATAAGCCCTCCAAATGGCAATATTAGTCGATCATAGTTAACTCAAATATTAGGCATTTGGGAGCAGATTATGAATATAACATTAAACTTTGTGTCCAAAAATCTAGGTGGTGCTTTACCTCCTTAAATGGTGGCATATGGGTTGTGGCTCACAACCCTCATATAGACGCCCTCCACCAAACGGCTGTATACACCAATCATGACAATATGGGGTTAAATTAAAGGTATAAGGTTGTGGACTGTGAATCAGATATCTTTATTCTGCTCATATATCTAGCGGACCACCTCATCCAAACCATTTTAAGCTTGTCGATAGACAAGAACAAACGAAGAGCTACTGGGCAACACATTTTTGTTCAAAAGCTTTACATGGTTTAATAGTAAGAACTATCGCCACCGCACCAAATATATAGACAGGCAAATTAGTTCTTTAACACAGAAAATCGTTTAATATGGCAATTTGATTTAATTAAAAAAATACTAGATGATGACTATTTAATAGTTAGTCATATAGTCATTTATAGACAACTACCACATGAGGATCAATGTTATAGGCGTTAAGCTACGCCAAGCGAGTAGCACTAATATTTAAATTAGCGCCATCTACTGGCTATTTTCAATTGCATTTAGTAAATCCCATAGTCTACTGGGTGTTTTCAATTGGGTTTAGTAAATCCGATAGTCAGCAGTAGATGGCGCTATTGTAGAGAAACCAACAAGAACAGAAAGAGGGCAGAGTGGTCAAAATTGATCATACAGCATTTATCTGTTATCGGTATCTTTTGAATAAGCAAAATAAAATATAGAAATTTCGTTGAGGTTGTTTTAACTTTTTCACCCTCCCTCTTACCATAGTATTCAAAAATACGAGATCTCGGAAATGTGTAGGGCGATTTAAGTGAAATTTTGTTTACACACTTACAAATCTGGGGTGGGCTGACTAGGAGGGCCGCCCAGCACCAAAACCCGTCAAACGGATTTATATACCATTTATATTTGAGAGTAGAAAACGAATCTGGCATCCAATTGTGTCTTGTGAGTCACCCCACCCCCCAAAAAACTCTTAAATCGGACATATTTAACGACCATGGCAATACGGATTTAAAAGGAAAGATCTTGGGGAGAAGAACACGAAATTGACTTTCACTTTTGGGACCAAGTCTCTGGGGGTACACCACACCCCAAACAGATTTTTTAATTACTTGGGGTTTAAATAAGAGGTATTTGATCCACAGGAAAATTGGAATACATTTTCAACTCAAATTAGGCAGAAATTTACAAATTTAGAGTACTTATCTCCAACGTGGCATTATCGGGCACAGCAGAGCAGGCCGGGCCCAGCTAGTCTTATATACAAAAATCAATTTGTATTTGTTTGTCGGTTTGTTTGTTCCGTATAGACTAAAATACGGTTGTACCGATTTTCTCGAAATTTTAACAGATTGTGCGGGTTGGTTTGTTAGAAAACATAGGTTATATAATTTTTGGATATCAGAAAGGGGGCGCACCCTCCCCCTTACCACAAAGGCACCACCCAAAATCAAAAGTGGACCGATCGGAACAATATGGGTATCAAATGAAAGGTATTGAAGACTAGAATATGAATATGGTCCTAAAATGAGAACCTATGTACGCTGCGGGCCGTCACAACCCAAAAACTCCACCAAACAGACATATTGGATGTTCATGTCCAATCAAAGGCATTCGGGAGTAGATTACGAATATGGCAAACAAATTAAATCCATGTAATGGGTAGTTTCCCCACCCGCCAAATAGGCATATTACCCAACCATGGCTATATGGGACTCAAATAGAAGCAATTTGAGAGTAGATTAGGACAATTACATTAAAATTTGTGGTTAGGTTATTTGACCCATCATGACAATATGGGACTAAAATCAATAGTATTTGAGAATAGAAAAGGAATACAGTTTTGTGGACAAGCGTTTGTGGGTAAACCTTGAAGCACCCCCCTTAACTGAACTTATTTCCCGAACATATGAGTATGGGGCTCACATAAAAGGTTTTTGGGAGAAAAGAACGAATTAGATACCTATTTTTAGGGCAAAGTTGCGGAGTGCCAGCTCCAAAAACGCCCTCCAACTTAATGAATGCAAAGAATTGTAATTTATAAGAAAGTTTTATGTCATATGGTGTAAAAGAAGGCGCAGCGGAACGGACCGGTTTCAGCTGGTCTTACATATAAAAATAAATTTGTATTTGATTGTTTGTACTGTATAGACTCAAAAACGGCTGAACAGAGGGTGCAAAATGGTCCCGTGGTAAGGATACTTAGTTTTTTGACAACTAAGGGATCGACCCCAATTTTTAAAAATTTCAGTTTTAGGAGATGGATTGTACGATTTTAGCGGTATTTTATTGGCACTCCAACAGTAACCTAAACCTGAGAGTAGAAAACGAACCTTTTATTTATTTTCAGGGCCATTTTCCTGGCAATATGGAGCTCAAATGGCAAAACGTCTGAAGGGCCTTTCAAAACCTCAAAAACTCCCGAAATATTTATTTAAAAGGAATAAGAGATTGAAAGAAGGCGCAGCGGAGCTATGGAAATAAAATTTTTGACAAATTTTTCTATAGAAATATAATTTTGACAAAAAATTCCTATAATATCTATTATATAAAAATTAAATTGTTGCGCTTTGTTTGTTTATTTGTTTGTTAGTATGTTTGTCTGTTCCGTATAGACTCAAAAAACGGCTGAATCGATTTTCATTAAACTTTTACAGATGGTAGAGGTTGACCCCCCGGTGAAAATAGGGTACTACATTTTTTACCCCCCTTACCTCCTTTTTGAAAAACAACAGATCTCGGAGATGGGAGCACCGATTTCAGCGAAATTTTGCATGCCACCTTATGGTACCCCAAAACACAAAATTGGTATAAAATTTTTTGGTCAAATAACTTGGGGGGACCTCCCATCCCGAAACCCACCCGAGCGGGCATGTTTACCGACTGGGACAATATGGGTATCAAATGAAAGGTGTTTAAGAGTAGATTCAAAAACGCCAGATCTTGGAGATGGGTTCACCGAAAAAAATTTTTGGGTCAAATAACCTGGGGGGACGCCCCATCCCAAAACCCACCCAAATATACATGTTTATCGATTGGGTCAATATGGGTATCAAATGAAAGGTATTTAAGAGTAGAGTGCGAACTTGGTGTACAAATTTCAACCTAAGGGTTCGGGGGGCCCCCACCCCCGAAAAAGCCCCCAACAGGACACTTTCCCCACATTGGGCAACATGGGTATCAAATGAAATGAAATATTTAAAAGTAGAGTACAAATTTGACATAAAAATTAATTCCTTGGTATCTGAGGGGCCTCCCTACCCGCCAAAAAACCCTAGGAGGGTAAATTTACCAATTGGGAAAGTATGCATGTCAAATGAAAGGTATTTAAAAGTAGTGTAAGAATCTGATATAAAAATTAATTCCTTGGCGTCTGAGGGGCCTCCCCACCCCATGTCCTGTAGATCGCGACAATAAAGGACTCAAATAAATTGTCTTTTGGGTTTAAGCGTCGGGGGGACCAACCCTCTCCGCCCAATAAAAACAACACCAAACTGTCATGTAGGACGACGGAGAATATATTGTACTCAAATAAAAGGATGTGTCAGAGGGCAATCCCCCTCCCCCTAAGATACCCAAAAATAAAGAAATTAAAAGTAATATATAAAGTCCGATCAGGATAGAATAGGACAGCAATAAAAGGTCCTTGGCATTAGAGTACACTTTTTAACTTCAAATCTGGATAGACACAGGAGGACCTGCGGATCTTTAAAAATGTGGTATCCCAAGTGGTAGTTTTGATTTTGAATGATGTTGAATGTAGATAACCAATACAAAAAAATTAATAAGTGTGGATCTGAACGAGGCATATAGCCTTGATAGCCACCTTCAAAGTGCTTGACTTTGCTTGGGCCAAACAAAATCGTGCTCTAGCACGATGCTGATATTATTTCAGGGTCCGCCCCCTAAACTTCCTTCAAACCGGCCGTGTTTGATTACTATGGCATTAAGGGGCACAAATGATAGGTATTTGAAAACGTAGTAGAAAACGAATATGATATCCAATTTTGAGGCCAAGTGTTTGGGGGTCATCTCACCCCATTAACTCCCCCTAAACCAATGACAATTGGAGCTCAAATAAAGGAAATTTGAGAGTAGAGCACTATGCTTATATTTTTTCAGGGCTAAGTGCGTGTGTGACCGCCCTACCCTACATATACCTCAAACTGAACATATTTGTGGATTATGGTAAAAAGGGGCTCACATCTGGTATCTGTTTTATGGCCAAGTGTTTCAGAAACGTGTCACCTCATAAACTCCTCCTTAACTTGGTTTTTGGCAGTAGGGTATGAATCTGACATCCATTTTCGGGGCAAAGGTTTTCGCAACTCTAATCCACCACCAAAACAAGGGAATAAAGTAAATCTTACATCCAAACTTTAATGGGGGGGACCCTCCCCTTACCCTATTTTCAAAAACGTCAGATCTCGAAGATGGGTGGGTCGATTTAGGTGAAATTTAATTTGTGTATAATAACTCGAAAACAGAAATTTGGTATCCTTATTTAGGATGGGATACCTAGCTTACCTTGTTTATAATAACTCAAAAACAAAAATTTGGTATCTTTATTTAGGGTGGGATACCTATGGGGCCGCCCCACCTTCAAAACCCGCCAAATGGAAATATTATCCAATATTGACAATATGGGGCTCAAATGAAAGTTATTTGAAACTAGATCACGAATCTGATATATGGGCGTCCATCTCACCCCCAAAAATACCCCCATACCGTATGTATTTACCGACCCCAACAATATAAGGCTTAAATGAAAGGTATTTGGATGTAGAGCAAGAAAATTATATCCACATTGGGGCGAAATATCTGAAGGGCCGTACCAGCACCCCAAAACAGGACTTATTTCCTGCCCGTGTCAGTATAGGGCTAAGATAAAACAAGAGAGTTAAAGAAGGAGCGAACCATGTCCAGCTAGCTCTTTATAAAAAAAAAATTTGGAAAATTTTCAATAAAAAAAAATTTTTGAAACAATTTTTCATAGAAATAAATATTTAACAAATTTGTCTACAAAAGTAAAAAATTAAGCAAAGCTTACAAAATTTCTTTAAAATGAGATTTTAACAAATTTTTTTTTTTGAAAATTTTTTTTAAAATGTCCATGTCCATTGACATTTGTCTTTGAAATTATAACACATTTCTATTTTTTTCGTGATGACAAAAGATACAGAAAACTCGTTTTTACTGTTTACTAAATTTTTTCTTCTTTTTTTAATAATGGCTTTTGTTTTATATAGTTTACCATTAAAAATATTTGAAATGGTTTAAAGGAGAGGTTTTTTATTGTTCGTTTCCAGAAATTCTACATATGATAATAACCATGAAATGCATTTTTATGGCGAATCATTTTTATATATAGATGACATTCAAGGGATTATTCGAAAATTTATTTCTTAATATTTTTTGAAACTGGTTTTTAGAAAGGAACATATTGTCATATTGAAATGGTTTTGTTGAATTTAGTCGCAAAGATAAAGATAAGTGATTTAATATAAATCAAAGATGTATACCATTTGCAATTTTTATATCAAAAAACAAAAAAAATAAATAAAAAAAAAATATGCATGAAAAATCCCCAATGTTATACCAGTATGTTCGGGAGAAGTTAAAAAACCTAGCAGCAAAATGACCGGTTGTAATCCAGAATATTTTAACCATCAAACAACTCATTGAAGTGGTCTCATTTGTCTTGTGATTGCTTCGGATTGTAGAAGAACAAATTTAAAAACGAAAACTTAACTTAAAAGTCAGAGAGAAACAGAAATAGCAGTAACAATCGGGCGAAACATATACTAGATGGGAGCTATACCTAAATCTAAACCGATTTCTATGGAATGCAACAATTATCTCAAAACTGAGAAGAGAAATTTTGTAAGGATTGGTTTGGTTAGGTTAGGTTTAAGTGGCATTCTGCCATCAGACTCACTAAGCCGTTTTCGTCCATTGTGATACCCCAGGAACAGAAGAAGGAAGATGCCTTCTAGTTCCTACCGTTTAACTATTCAGATCGCTTTAAAAAGCCCAACAACTGTTCACATCCGCTAAATCAGACAGGTTCTCAAAGAAATGAGTACCTAAAGTGGAACTCCTTCTGACGGCTAGTGCGAGACACACACCCAAAAGGTGTTCTATAGTCTCTTCTTCTTCGATGTCCTCACAGCTTCTGCAAAAGTCGTTGCTGGCAACCTGCAGTCTGTCAGCATGTTTTCCGATTAGACAGTGACCTGTCATGATGGACACAATGACTGAGACATCTGTGCTAGCCAATGACAGCAAAGCAGTAGACCTCTTCAATTCTAGATAAGGCCACATAGTTTTGTGATGCTCACAGCACCCTCTTTATGACCGTCTATCATTCGTTGTCCTTCGGGCTTGGTACTGAAAACTTAGCTTACATGTCGCTAGAGGCATACCCTTGTCTCGCAATCTCGTCCGCTTTAGAATTCCCTGGGATATCTCTGTGGCTCGGCACCCAGAACAGATAAAGTTTGAAATGTTCAGTCATCTCATTGAGAGATCTGCGACAGTCGAGGGCAGTTTATGTGTTCAGAAATACGTTTTTCAGGGATTTAATGGCTGTCTGGCTGTCTGAGCAGATAATTATGCCAATCGTCGTAATGACATTATGTCTTAGCCATTCCACTACTTCCTGAATTGCAAGGAATAATTGCATCTCCGCTTGATACACACTGCAGTGGTTGGGTAACCTTCTCGATATGACTAGTTCTATTGGGTTGCCCAAAAAGTAATTGCGGATTTTTTAAAAGAAAGTAAATGCATTTTTAATGAAACTTAGAATGAACTTTAATCAAATATACTTTTTTACACTTTTTTTCTAAAGCAAGCTAAAAGTAACAGCTGATAACTGACAGAAGAAAGAATGCAATTACAGAGTCACAAGCTGTGAAAAAATTTGTCAACGCCGACTATATGAAAAATCCGCAATTACTTTTTGGGCAACCCATGGATTAGTGTACACCCCAAAGCCCACCTGGTCGTTTAGTTTGGAACTATCCGTATAGTAGTCTATGTAACTTCTATTACCAGGGATATCGTAGTTCCAATCGGTTTTAACAGGAATGGACGTACAGTACTTTCTATCAAAAGCGGCTGAGGTGGGGTGTAATCCACACTGCCTAGAACATCGGATATTGTATCAAGAATAATACAGTGTCCGTAGCCGCCACATGACCAAAGAGAAAGCTCCCTTAACCTCACCGCAGTGGTCGCTGCAATTTGTCTAGCCACAATGTCCAGAGGTATTAGATGTAGCATTAAATTCAGTGCATCAGATGGTGTCGTCCTCAGTGCGACTGTGATGCACAAACAAGCCATCCTTTGGATTGGGTTGAGTAATGAACAGTAGGAGGACTTTTGAATCGCCGTCCACCAGACCACAACGCCATATAGCATTATGGGTCTGACAAGTGCAGTATATACCCAATGCATGACACGCGGTCTAAACCCCGCACTTTTGCCAATGGCTCTCTTGCAGGTGTATAGGGCAAGAGTTGCCTTTCTTGACCTTTCCAAAATGTTGGATTTGAAGTTCAATTTCCTGTCCAGGAAAAGAACCAGGTATTTTGAGTTTTCTGTTAATGAAACATTCTTTCCAACCAAGGAGGCAGATTCCACTGTAGGCTCGGTTAATAAATGTCCAAATTATTGCAGAATTATTCAAAATCCGACGAAAATATAGTAAAAAAACATAAAAGAAGTCATTGTGCAAAATTTTTAGAAAATCTGGTAAGATATACGCTAACAAAGACTCTAAAAGTGAAAATCGGATGATACATGCATATATGTGGAAGATATATCTAAATCTGAACCGATTTCTATGAAATTCAACAGCCATGTCTAGAGTTATAAGAGCGGTCTCCATGGCAAATTTCGGGAGAATCATTGCAAATGAAAGTTTGGCCGTGAACATTCCATTAAAGAACAGGGGCCAAGTACTCACCTATCAATGAGTGCTGTCCGATTCAAGTTTAAGCTCAATCATAAGGGACATCCTTTTTATAGCCGAGACCGAACGGCGCGCCTCTCTTGAGAGATGTTTTTACATAGCATTGTACCTCAGAAATGTTGCCAGCATTAGGAGGAGAAAGCCGCCGCTGAAAAATTTTTTCTGTTGGTCTTGCCAGGATTCGAACCCAGGTGTTCAGCACATGGATGGATGGTGGCCTCCATTATTGCAGTATTAATGCAAATCAGACGAACTTTTATATGGGAGCAATATCCAAATCTGAGGCGATTTTTCAATTTTCTTCAACTTTTCAAAAAAAAAAAAAAAAAATGCCTGTGCCAAGTTTGAAGACGATCGCATGAAATTTTACGAGCTGCACGTTGTACACAAATGGGCAGACGGAAAGACAGTCGGACATAGCCAAATCAGTAAGTGATTCTAAGTTGATCCGTATGCTTATGAATTGGTCGCTCACCATTCCTTCTGGGGATTGCACACAAATTTATACGACCACAAATGTATGCCTCCAAATCAAGGTTAAATTTACTAGAGGGTGGCTTCTTGTTTGAACCTTTGAGTGGAGCGGACGTATTTTTATTTCGCTCCGCAAGAATTTTCTGTAACTCGTAATAGGTCATTATTTTTTGGGGAAAAAATTTAAGTCACTCAAGGATAGCTACGATAGTGTTATCCATTAGACCGTTGATAATCTGCGTCTTTTTCCAGTGGAGCGGACTCAAAAGACCCAAGGGCTGCGGTTGTGGTATCAGAGTGTGGAGTGGCTGCACCAGGGTCCAGATGTCTTGTCAGTAGGGGCTTTTGACGGAGACACTAGGGTCGAGTCTTAAGGACAAGGCCGAACCTATTTTATCTTCGCATGCCTATAATTCGCCTAAGCCATCGGCCTTCTTCGGCAAATCAATACGCTCTTTAAGAGGTTGGAATAATAAAAGGCGCTTAGCTCTCAGGTTTATTGAGAGGCTCGGTACGAATAATCCTAAAACTCCCACCGATAAGGAGAGAGGATCTCTTAATTGGGAGATTCGCTGCACAGGCTACCCCAAAGGCTACACGTCTAGATTTGGAAACGGCACGGCAGTCAGCCAAAAGGCTGCGGTTACCTCGAGGGCATCCCATGCCTAAAAGAACTAATGCGAACAATACTAATACGGGTCCAAGAACCTTTTGCTAATACGCGGACAGCTTGGTAGTGGTAGTTGTCGACAAGGGAGAACAACAGGGCTGCACACCTGGAACCATTTGGAGTGGAATAATCAATGGACTGTCATATGTATACTCGAATGTCCTTGCGGAATTACCAACGCCTCCGGCAATTTGTGACAATGTAGGGACCGTATCGGAGCCGATGCAAACTAGTTGCTTTCACCCTCGGCTGTCGAAGATCTCTAAACGAAGTTCAAAATTCTGCTGTTCTGGCTGTCGGGCCACAGAATTGTAGAGCGGATGAGCTTGCGAGACTAGGAACTACTTTACACACCAGGGGGACTAGAATGTCTCTAGCTACATGTAACCTAAGTCTTCTGGATCAGACACGAAGGGCAACGGATGATAGATGGTCACAAAAGGGGGGTTGTGCGCATTCCAAAATTTATGTAGCCTGGTCTAGACTTGAAGAGGTCTACCGCTTTGCTGTCTCTGGCTAGAACAGACGTCACTTGTCTGATTTAGCGGAAGTGAACATTCGCAAGTTGTTGGGTTTTTTTAAAGCGATCTGCATGGTTCTAGAAGGCATCTTCTTTTTACTGTTCCTGTGATATCACAATGAACGAATATGTCTAAGTGAGTCTGATAGTAGACAGTCAATTCAAACTAATCTATCAACGCTCGGAATGCCTTGTAAACACGGCCAAGCATATAAAGTTGTCACCTACAACTTTACGAAAGTCATCGCCATAATCGCAAAGAACGAATCCAGATAAAATGAAGAATAATTCGTCAATATGTCGCCGTTGAAACAGTTAAGAGTATCAAAATACTACGATTACTTCGCTTCATGGGTCACGATTACTTGGCTTGGGTCAAGTTGTCAAAATGAGTGAGGAAGCCCCACCTAAGATGTAAAATGGATCTAATGGCAAATGCAGATGCGGAAGGCATCCCGCAACTAGGTGTCAGAAATTGGAGAAGGAGCGTAAAAGATGAAGGCAATTGGAAATCTTTTCTTAGTTCATCTAATGGATAAAACGGTCTGTGACACATCACTTATGTAAGAAGTGCCAAAGAGTGTACAAATCAAAATTATACCCACCACCGTAGGATAGGGGGTATATTTATTTAGTAATTCAGTTTGCAACACATCCAAATATCAATTTCCGACCCTACAAAGTATTGGGTTGCCCAAAAAGTAATTGCGGATTTTTCATATAGTCGGCGTTGACAAATTTTTCACAGCTTGTGACTCTGTAATTGAATTCTTTCTTCTGTCAGTTATCAGCTGTTATTTTTAGCTTGCTTTAGAAAAAAAGTGTAAAAAAAGTATATTTGAATAAAGTTCATTCTAAGTTTTATTAAAAATGCATCTACTTTCTTTTAAAAAATCCGCAATTACTTTTTGGGCAACCCAATATATATATTTCGGATCGTCGTAAAATTCTAAGACGATTTTACGATGTCCGTGTGTCTGTCCGTCTATCCGTCCATATGTTGTAATCACTCTATAACCTTGGAAATTTGAGATATTGAGCTGAAATTTGGCACAGAGGCATATTCTTGATGCACACTGGTTAAGTTCTTGAACGGGCCAAATCAAACCATTTTTGGATATAGCTGCTATATAGACCGATCTGCCGATAATGGGTCCAATGCCCATATATGCTTTATTTTTTATCCGATTTCGCTGAAATTTGGAACAGTGAGTAGCTTAAGGCTTCCCGAAATCTGGCCCAAATATGGTTAAAATCGGACTATATTTAGATATAGCTGCCATATAGACCGATCTCCCGATTAAGAGTCTGAAGCCCATAAAAGCTTTATTTATTACCCGATTTCGCTGAAATTTGAAACAGTGGCTTAATTTAAGCCTCCCGAAATCTGAACTTAATATGGTTCAGATCGGACTAAATATAGATGTAGCTGCCATATAGACCGATCTCCCGATTAAGGGTCTGAAGCGCATAGAAGCTTTATTTTTTTTTACCGATTTCGTGAAAATTTGAAACAGTGAGTAGTTTTAGGCCTCCCGACATAGGAACTAAATATGATTCAGATCGGACTATATCTAGATATAGCTGCCATATAGACCGATCTGCCGATAAAGGGTCTGAAGCCCATAAAAGCTTTATTTATTACCCAATTTCGCTGAAATTTGAAACAGTGGGTAGTTTCAGGTCTCCCGACATCCGTCCCAAATATGGTTCGAATCGGACTATATCTAGATATAGCTGCCATACAAACCGATCTCCTGATAAAGAGTATGAAACCCACAAAAGCTTTATCCGATTTCTATATCCGATTCGCTGAAATTTGCCGAATTTTGGTGCATGCAAATGCAAATTTTGCCCATGAACATTCCACTAAGGAACAGGGGCAAACTTCTCACATATCAATGAGTGCAGTCCGATTTAAGTTTAAGCTCAATAATAGAGGGCCTCTTTTTTATAGCCGAGTCCGAACGACGTGCCGCAGTGCGACACCATTTTAGAGAGAAGTTTTACATGGCATAGTACCTCACAAATGTTGCCAGCATTAGGAGGGGAAAACCACCGCTGAAAATTTTTCTGATGGTCTCGCCAGGATTCGAACCTAGGCGTTCAGCGTCATATGCGGACATGTCCTTTGGTGCATAAGTTATCCAATTTCCAACGGATTGTGACGAAAGGAGGTTTACATATACAGGGTGGCTGATGAAAGCCGCTACCAAAAAAAAATGTAATAACTTTTTTTCTATTTAATAATAATAATTTAATAATTAATTTAATTAATTAATTAATTAATTTAATTAATAATAATTTAATAATTAATTTAATAATTTAATTTAACATGAATAAAAGAAAAATGTATTCCATACACCGAAAAAAAAATGTAGCAATATTCATCATTGTAGCAATATTCATCAGCCACCCTGTATACCCGAGGTGGTGGGTATCCAAGGTTCGGTCGGCCGAACTTAATGCCTTTTTTCGTCTATTCGACATAGAAACCAAACTAAGAACTTTAGAAACTAAATTTGTAATTGAGTGCAAAGTTACTTACCGGCTCGATTAACGCACGTGCCCTTTTGAATTCTAGGCTATTGGTGTTATTTAGTGGATTATGTTCCACAATGTCAAAGCCCCATATGACCTTCTTGGATTTTCAGGTTTCATAGTAAACAATTATTGCATTTTGAGTATTTCGAATTTGAATTTATTTTCATTTTATTATAATTAGAACAACAAAACGGAAATTGTATGGGGAATTCTATTTTGAATATAATGATAAATATTCCAATTTATATAAAATATTATCATTCATATTTAAAGTGTTGCCAGCAAAAACTACTAAAAGGCCTATGTTTGTATCATCATAACAGTAGGTCAATGAACGATGTTTAAACTTAACAATCCACACAGACAACTGCGGGGAAACAAAAATTGATGCCAATAGGCCGGAAACATCGGAAATAAGCCAAAGCAGTATATCCCTCAACCTATTTCAAGAGGTCATCTTAGGTCATATTGGAATATGATGAAATACCGGTTTCCAGTTGGTGCCATAGGTTATTGCCATCGATAAATCAAAATTTCTAAACAAATCTATGGAATATGTTATACAGTGCTCCAAATGGCCATATGTCGTTCTTCCATGCTGTTTGTTTTGCGTGGGCACAGTGTCTTTGAGTGATAGTGAAAACAAATAAATGATTAAAAAACTAAAGCTAAGAAAAAACACTAAAATTTTGGATCTCCTCTAAAATCACACAGCATTAATTTACATTTAACCATAAGGTTGGGCACCCTTACAACAAAATGATATGAATATGAGTTTAAAAATATTCTTGGGGTTAACTATTACAGATTATGTATAATTAATACAAATGAAAACATTTTAAAACTTAGGTTAGGCTTAAGTGGCAATCAGCCATCAGACTCACTCAGACGTTTTCGTCCTTTGTGATACCACAGAAGAAGGAAGATGCCTTCTAGTTCCTACCGTTGAACCATCCAGATCTCTTTTAAAAGCTCAACAACTTGCGAATGTTCACTTCCGCTAAATAAGACAGGTTCTCAAAGAGATAAGAACCTAAAGTGGAACTCATTCTGACTGCCAGTGCGGAACACACACACAGAAGCTGTTCTATAGTCTCTTCTTCTTCGATATCCTCACAACTTCTGCAAAAGTCGTTACTGGCAACATAGAGTCTGTCAGCATGTTTTCCGATTAGACAGTGTCCTGTCATGATGGATACAATGACTGAGACGTCTGTTCTTGCCAGTGACAGCAAAGCGGTAGACTTCTTCAAGTCTACATTAGGCCACATAGTTTTGGAATGCTCACAGCCCCCTCTTTGCGACCATCTATAATTCGTTGTCCTTCGGGCCTGGTTCTGAAAACTTAGCTTACATGTCGCTAGAGGCATACCCACAGATTCCAGTAGCCCTGGAATGTGTAGGAATGCTCGTCCGCTTTACAATTCCCTGGGATATCCTTGTGGCCCGGCATCCAGAACCGGTGAATTTTGAACTATTCAGCCATCTAATTGAGAGATCTGTGACACTCGAAGGCGGTTTTTGTGTTTAAAAATACGTTCCTCAGGGATTTAATAGCTGGCTGTCTGAAAAGTTATTTATGCCAATCGTCGTTATGACATTATATCTTAGCCATTCCGCCACTTCCTTAATTACAAGGTTCTCCGCTTGATATACACTGCAGTGGTCGGGTAACCTTTTCGATATGACCAGTTTTAGTTTTTACGATTACACCCCAAGGCCCACCTGGTCGTCTAGTTTGGAACCATCCGTATAGAAGTCTATGTAACTTGTGTTACCAGGGATATCGTAGTTCCAATCGGTTCTATCAGGGTGTAACACATGACCAAAGAGAAAACTCCCTTAAACTCACTCACTCGCAGCAATTTGTCTAGGCACAATGTCCAGAGGCATTAGATACGAGTATAGCATTCAATTCAGGGCATCAGATGGTGTCACCCTCAATGCGGCTGTTACGCACAAATAAGCCATCCTGTGGATCCGTCTGAGTATTGAACAGTAGGTGGACTTTTGAAGCGCCGTCCACCAGACCACATCGCCATATAGCATTATACGCCTGACAACAGCAGTATATACCAAATGCAAGACGCTCGGTCTAAAACCCCCGCCTTTTGATATTGGCTCTCTTGCAGATGTATAGGGCGGGAGTTGCCTTTCTTGTCCTTTCCAAAATGTTGGATTTAAAGTTAATTTCCCTGTCCAGAAAAACACCCAGGTGTGGATGGTATGGAACATTCTCTCCTCCCAAGAAGACAGGTGTCACTAAAAGTAACTTCTTCTCCTGCTGATAAAAACTACTTTTGTCTTGCACGAATTAACGCTTAGACCACTTTCGGTAGCCCACTTTGCTGTTGCACGTAGAGCTTCCTGAAGTATATCTCTTAGAGTGCTGGAAAACTTTCCCCTAACCGCAATTGCCACGTCATCAGCATACACAACCACTTTTACACCTTTTTCTTCCAGAGACAATAATATATTGTTAATGGCTATATTCCAAAGTAGAGAAGACTGTACACCTTCTTGAGGTGTTCCTCTGCTAAACCATCTTTTAGATCCACAGATCCCAACAATGCCGTAATGCATCTTTTAGTAAGTTATTAATAAACTTTCTTATGGTAGAGTTGATGCCTGGAAAATCCAACTCCTTCATGATTGTATATTCCTTGACAGCGAGAGAACCCTTTATGTAGGCGACTGGGTCGTGAAAGGCTGTTTCATAGGATTTGCCTCTACTATATGCATGCTGTTGCCGAGACTGACGATCTCCAGAGATCTTTGCCCTAAGATATGTTTCTATTAACCTCTCAAGAATTTTCACCCTAAAGGATGACAAACTAATAGAACGAAATTCTTTCGGCTTTCGTGCGGTCGAGTTTTCCTACATTCGGAATGAAAATGACCTTCATGTTCCTCCATACAGACATTGCCAACTTGGATTTTCTTTTTCGAAATTACTTTTTATACCCTCCACCCTGGGAGTCCACCGTAGCGCAGAGGTTAGCATGTTCGCCTATGACGCTAAACGCCTGGGTTCGAATCCTGACCATCAGAAAAAATTTTCAGCGTTGGTTTTCCCATCCTAATGCTGGCAACATTTGTGAGGTACTATGCCATGTAAAACTTCTCTCCAAAGAGGTGTAGCACTGTGGCACGTATAGCTGCCATATAAACCGATCTTGGATCTTGACTTCTTAAGCCGCTAGAGGGCGCAATTATTATACGATTTGACCGAAATTTTGGATGAAACTTTTTGATTTATCCATCAACAACTGCGGCAAGTATAACCCACATCAGTTCACAACCTGATATAGCTCCCCATATAAACCGGTTTCGGATCTTGACTTCTTGAGCAGATAGATTATTATCCGATTTGGCTGAAATTTTGCATGAAGGGTTTTGGTTTGACCATCAACACCTGTGTATGGTCCAAATCGGTTCATAACCTATTATAGCTCCCATATAAACCGATATTGGATCTTGACTTCTTTAGCCGCTAGAGGGCGCAATAATTATCCGATTTGGCTGAAATTTTACATGAAGTGTTTTGTTTTAACTTCTAACAACTGTGCGAACTATGGTTCAATTCGGTCCATAATCTTATGTAGCTCCCATGTAATTCGATGTCGGATCTTGACTTCGTGAGCCTATAGAGGGCGCAATTATTATCCGATTTGGCTGAAATTTCGGTGGAAGTGTTTTCGTTTGACCATTAACAATTGCACCAAGTATGACCCAAATCGGTTCACAACCTGGTATAGCTCCAATTTAAACCGATCTCCCGATTATACTGCTTAAGCCTCTAGAGGGAGAAATTCCTATCCGATTATCCAAATAAGTTGAAATATTCCCCAAATTAGTTTTTGGGGGTTATTTAAAGTTTTTTTTTGCGTTGGAGGTTATTTCCTTTGGGATTATTTTGTAGTCTATAAGGCTTATTAGGCTTATTAAAGCCACATTTATTATCCGATTTCACTGGAAATTTGGGACAGTGAATTGTGTTAGGCATCCCGACATCCTTGTTCAATACGGCCCAGATTGGTCCAGATTTGGATAAGGCTGTCATAAACACCGATCACTCGATTTTAAGTCTTGGACCCATAAAAGGCGTATTTATTGTCCAAGTTCGCTACAATTTGGTACAGCGAGTTGTGTAAGGCTACTCGACATCCTGTTGAATAATGGTGCTGTGTATGGTCAAGATCATGCTATATTTAGATATAACTGTCATATAGATAGATCTCCCGTCTTAGGATCTTGGGCGCATTTATAATCCGAGTTCGCTGAAATTTGGCGTAGTGACCTATATAAGGCTTCTCGAGATTCGTTTTTATACAATTCACCACCACTGTGGTACAGGGTATTACAACTTTGTGCATTTGTTTGCAACGTTAAGAAGGAGAAGAGCTAGACACATCGATAAGTATACCAATCGGCTTAGAATCACTTCCTGATTCGAGGTAGAACTCGCATTTGTTGTCCGATTTTCATAAAATTTTGCGCCAGTCACTTTTTTGGCCCAACGACGAAAGGTATTGATTTTGCAAAAAAATCGGTCCGGATTGAGATTAGTTCCCATATATATATATTTCATCCGATATGACGTCTTAATAAAATTTCATCAGAATCGGTCAGATTTAGATATAGCTCCCATATATATCTTTTATCCGATATGGTATTTGAAGGCTGCAGAAGTCACAATTGTGGTCCGATATGTACCAAATTTTGCACGAGGTATTTTGGTTAACGTCCACACACATATTGGTGTGCAAAATTTCATTCAAATCGGTTCAGATTATATGTAGATTAGGTTAGGTAAGAGTGGCAGTCCTTTACAGACTTACTTGGACAATTTTAAATCCATTGGTATTCCACAGTAGCAACAGACTAAGGCCTCTGGTGGGAATCGAACCAACGACCCCCGCTCTGGTAATCCAAGCACGCTTCAAACTCCGCTACCGGAGTGCCTAGATTTATATATAGCTCCCATATATATTTTTTAGCCGATATTTGCCTTTAAAACTGCGGTAGCCAAAATTTGAGAACTATTTTAACAAGTAAAGTTCTTAGCACGATCCACCATGTCGTGTTCTTTTCCCGGTATCTCTTTGTCGAGTTCTTTTCCCGGTATCTCTTTTTAGGCAAACAAAGGATAAAAGAAAAGAATTGCTATGCTATTGGAGTTATATCATGTTATGGTCCGATTCGTACCATAATTAAATTGTATGTTTGGGATCATAGTAGAAGTCATTGTGTAAAATTTCAGGTAATTCGAATAAGAATTGCGGCCTTTAGCGGCTCAAGAAGTAAAATAGGGTGATCGGTTTATATGGGAGCTGTATCGGGCTATAAACCGATTCAGACCATATTTGACACGTACATTGATGGTCATGGGAGAAGTCGTTGCACAAAATTTGAGCCAAATCGGATAAGAATTGCGCCCCCAAGAGGCTCAAGAAGTCAAGATCCCAGATCGGTTTATATGGCAGCTATATTAGGTGATGGACCGAACTAAACTATATTTCGCACAGTTATTGAAAGTCATAACAAAACGCGTCATGCAAATCTTCAACTAAATCGAATAAGAATTACGCCCTCTAGTGGCTCAAGAAGTCAAGAACCCAGACCGGTTTATAAGGCAGCTATATCAAAACATGGACTAATATGGCAAATTTCCAACCCCTCCGACCTACACTACACTTTGCCCAAGTATTCGTGCAAAATTTTAAGCGGCTAACTTTACTCCTTCGAAAGTAAGCGTGCTTTCGACATATAGACGGACGGACATGGCCCGATCGACGCCATGTCATGACGATCAGGAATATATATATACTTTATGGGGTCTTAGACAAATATTTTGAGGAGTTACAGAATGACGAAATTAGTATACCCCCATCCTATGGTGGAGGGTATGAAAACATCTTGCTGTTCTATTCGATATTTCAGTAAGTATACAAAATTAAAGTCTCACAAGATTAGACATAGGTTCTATTTATTAAAATTTGTAGGAAAACTCTCCTTTCTGGTTACCAAATGTGTAAATTTCAGTCAAGGAGTCAAAGCGGGTGATAGGTTTATATGGGAGCTATATCAGGTTATAGACCGTACTTGGCACAGTTGTTGGAAGCCGCAACAGAACACCGCATGTAAACTTTCAGCCTAATCTGACAAAAATTGTGGCTTCTAGGGGCTAAAGATGTCAAATCGGGAGATCGGTTTTATGGGAGCTATATCAGGTTATAGACCGATTTGGACCGTACTAGGCACAGTTGTTGGAAATCGCAACAGAACGCCGCATGCCACATTTCAGCCAAATCGGACAAAAATTGCGGCTTGTAAGGGCTCAAGAAGTTAAATCGGGAGATCGGTTTATATGGGGGCTATATCAAGTTATTGAACGATTTTAGGCCGCACTTGGTACAGTTATAGCTGAACACTACATGCAAAATTTCAGCCAAATCGGACAAAATTGCGGCTCCCAGGGGCTCAAGAAGTCAAATCGGAAAATCGGTTTATATGGGAGCTATATCCAAATCTAAACCGATATGGCCCATTTGCAATCCCCAATGACCTACATGAATAGTAAGTATCTAGCTTTACGCGTTCGACTGCTATCGTGATTTCGACAGACGAAGGGATTCAGAATGTCGAGACGATCAAGAATATAAATACTTTATAGGGTGTTAGACGAATATTTCAAGGTGTTACAGACGGAATGACTAAATTAGTATACCCCATCCTATGGTGGCGGGTATAAAAATGGTATGGAAGCCATGCAGAAACTTCTTCCCAAAAGAGATGACGCACTGCGGTACGACGTTCGGCATCGGCCATATAAATTGTTGTGAGAGAAGTACCCCCTGTTCCTTAGTGGAATGTTCAGGGAAAATTTAGTTAAACATTTGCAGATTGTTGAGATTTTTACAGCAATCTGGATGGTTCAACGCTAGAAGGCATTTCTCTTCTCCTGTTACTGTGGTATCACAATGGACGAAAACGTCTAAGTGAGTCTGATGGCAGACTACCACTTATACCTAACCTACCCTAAGCTTTCAGGTCTTTAGAGGATAGTAATTCAGAATGTGTGCCGAAATTTATGCCTTACTTCCATATAGCCTAGGCTAAAACTAATACACCGATGATCAGAGAAGTGCGGTCATCCAACACTTTCCAACTGCATATACTTCCGCTGATGTTCTCTGATGGAGGGCACGGTAGCGCAGACATGCTCGCCTATGATATGGAACGTCTGGGTTCGAATCCTGATGATAACACCAGAAAAATTTTTCAGCGATGATTAACCCCACCTAATACTTGCGACAAGCGTGAGGAACTATGCCGTTTAAAAAAATGGTATGGCAGCAATGTAAAATTTCTTGCGATAGAGGTGACACACTGCTTGCACTCCGTTCGGACACGACTATAAAAAGGACGTCCCTTATCATAGAGCTTAAACTTGAATCGGACAGCACTCATTGATATGTGCAAAGTATGCCCCTGTTCCTTAATGGAATGTTCATGGGGAAATTTGCATTTGCAATCTACGATATAAATGGAAAAGAGATTTGAAGGACCAATGCATCCTACAATGCCCCAAATTTATAGCCGTAACATTACAACCTGTTCTACGCACAAAATTAACCCGAGGTAGTCCTTCATCGATCAAGGGTTGCCGCCTCAGTGTTCTGCACACTGCAGCGACAACAAAAATAAATCTATAGGGCACCCCTACATGAAAACCGAATTCTTTAGGAAAACCGCCGCGGGGGAGTTTTTGTTCGTAGGGGCCCAAAGAATTCACCTTAAATTCAGAATTCCAGGTGGTAAACAAATATTATAGCAATTAAATTAAAAAATTAATTGGAAATTTCAATTAATAAAATTGAATATGCATTTCTTTTTAATTGAAAATGTTTTTAATTACTTTTTCAAAAACGGTGATTGATATTATCACTTTCGTGATTAATTTGAATTAATTAATTCGAAGCCGATTTTTATTGTTTTCTGTGTAATTTCCATGAAATGTGCTTTAACGACGAACATTCAATCAAAAGGTTCCATTAAACTTTCTCTGAGAACTAAACTCTTAATTAATTTTTTCTAAAGACTTTTCTCTTAAACGAAATTGGAATCAGTCAAATTTTTAGGGATGCAAATCATTGGTGTTAAACAAATTTGATAGCGTTTACGGATTGTTATTATGAAAATTAAATATTCTATTGGCTCATTTGCCATAAAATAGCAAAAAGGCTCATTTGAAATGCCATAATATTAAGTTGAAACAGAGCCATGGTGAAAACATGTTTTTGGACTTCTTAACAAATTTAAATACTCTATGTGGCGTAATTTGTGCGACAGATGCCATCGCGCAAAGGTAAAAGGGCTCGCCTCACTTTCAATGGCTCATGAGTCATGAGAAAAAGAACATCAAAAATATTTTTCTGTCCATAGTGGTTAATGCTGAATAAGACTTTCGTTTTCGTTGGCAGCGTTTAAAATATTCAAGAAATGTAAATGTGTTTACAAATGGCATTGTTCCGCATTTTGGACCAGATGGAATGATTCATTCGAAATCAAATATTTAGAATTGCAAACTAGATTAGATAATCTTTGCGTTCCGGCTGAACTAGTATTGTTGTAATTTCATCATTTTGGCCGATAAAAGGGGAAACCCCAAAGTTTTTTGAGGGCAGTTGTTTTTAAAATAAGACAAATCTCTTACACTCAACCAAATTTGTTATTCACAACTGAAAAAATGTTTGCTAAAACAGCAGTTTTTGACCGCTGAAAATGGGAAAGCAGACATTTCTGCTGCTTCAGCAAACGTAGAGTTTCTGTGTTAGCAAACATTTCGGTCAGCTAAATCAGCAAGTTTCTAAATTTAAAGAAAAAATCTTATGCAAAATATACAAAAACACTGAGACACACATTAACATTTGTTTTTTTTTATACCCTTCACCATAGGATGGGGATATACTAATTTCATCATGCCGCTTGTAACACCTCGAAATATTCGTTCAAGACCCCATAAAGTATATATATTCTTGATCGTCATGACCAATCTAGTCATGTCCGTTCGTCTGTCGAAAGAACGCTAACTTTCGAAGGAGTAAAGCTGGGCACTTGAAATTTTGCAAAATTACTTCTTATCCATGTAGGTCTGTGTGGACTGTAAATCTGCCAAATCGGTACATGTTTTGATATAGCTGCCATATAAAACGATCTTGGATCTTGACTTCTTGAGCCACTAGAGGGCGCAGTACTCATCAGATTTGGCTGAAATTTTGAATAAAGTGTTTTGTTCTGAGTTTTAACAACTGTGCTTAGTATGGTTTAAATCAGTTTATAACCTGATATAGCTGCAATATAAACTGAACTGGGATCTTTACTTCTTGAGCCAGTAGAGAGCACAATTCTTATCCGATTTAGCACAAGGTGTTTTGGTACGACTTCCAATAACTGTGCCGAGTATGGTTCAAATCGGTTTATAACCTGATTCAGCCGCCATATAAACCAATCTCTGATCTTGACTTTTTAGGCCTCTAGAGGGCGTTATTCTTATCCGATTTGGGTGAAATTTTGCATGAAGTGTTTTGTTATGCCTTCCAACAACTGTGCCTTATATGGCTCAAATCGGTCCATAACCTAATATAGCTGCCATATAAACCGTTCTTGGATATTGACTTCTTGAGCCAGTAGAGGGCGTAATTTTTATCCGATTTGGGTGAAATTTTGCATGAAGTGTTTTGTTCTGACTCCCAACAACTGTGCCCACTATGGTTGAAATCAGTACATAACGTGACATAGCTGCCATATAAACCGATCTTGGCTATTGACTTTTTGAGCCACTAGAGGGCGCAATACATATCCGATTTGGATGAAATTTTTCATAAAGTGTTGTGTTCTGAGTTCTAAAAACTGTGCTTAGTATGGTTAAAATCGGTCCATAACCTGATATGCTAATTGCAAATTTTGCCCATGAACATTCCAATAAGGAGCCGGGGCAAACTTCTCAGATATCAATGAGTGCAGTCCGATTCAACTTTTTTAAGCTCAATGATAAGGGACCTCGTGTTTTGTAGCCGAGTCCGAATGGCGTGTCGCAGTGCAACACTTCTTTGGAGAGAAGTTTTACATGGGATAGTACCTCACAAATGTTGCCAGTATTAGGAGGGGAAAACCACCGTTGAAAATTTTTTCTGATGGTCTCGGCAAGATTCGAATCCAGGCGTTCAGCGTCATAGGCGGACATGCTAACCTCTGCGCCACGGTGGCCTCCTGATATAGTTGCCATATAAACCGATCTTGGATCTTGACTTTTTAGGCCTCTAGAGGGCGCAATTCTCATCCGATTTGGCTGAAATTTTGCACAAGGTATTTTGTCACGACTTCCAACAACCGTGCTGAGTATGGTTCAAATCGGTTCATAACCTGATACAGCTTCCATTTAAACCGATCTTGGTTCTTGTCATCTTGAGCCATAAGAGGGCGCAATTCTCATCCGATTTGGCTGAAAGTTTGCATGATGTGTTTTGTTATGACTATGACCAACAACTATGCCTAATATGGTTCAAATCGGTCCATAACCTGATATAGCTGCCATATAAACCGATATCTGATTTTGGATTTTAGGCCTCTAGAGGGTGCAATTCTTATCCGATTTGGCTGAAAGTTTGCCTAATGTGTTTTGTTATGACTTCCAAGAACTATGCTTAATATGGTTCAAATCAGTCCATAACCTGATATAGCTGCCATATAAACCGATCTAGGATCTTGACATCTTGAGCCACTAGAGAGCGCAATTCTTATCCGATTTGGCTGAAATTTTGCATGAGGTGTTTTGTTCTGACTTCCAACAACTTAAATCTTGATTTCTTAGGCCTGATATAGCTGGCACCTGATATAGCTACCATATAAACAGATCTGGGATCTTGACTTCTTAAGCCTGTAGAGGGCGCAATTCTTATCCGATTCGGCGTGAAATTTCAACATACGTGTCTAATATGGTTTGAAGCGATCTTTATCCTGATACAGCTCCCATATAAACCGATCTCCCGATTATGCTTCTTCAACACCTACAAGGCGCAATTCTTATCCGAATGAAATGAAATATTACCCAATGACTTCTACTGTGGTCTTCAATATTAAATTCATTTATGGTCCGAATCGGTCTATAACTTGATAAAGCCCCAATAGCATAAAAATTCCTATCCATTATTCGTTGTTTGCCTAAAAAGAAATACCGCGCAAGGAACTCGATAAATGCAATCCATGGTGGAGGGTATATAAGATTCGGCCCGACCGAACTTGGCACGCTCATACTTGATTCTTCTAACATCCCCATCATAACTAAGCAACAGTCATTTCATCAGCAAACATCAGACTTTTCAGCAGTCAGCCTGCTACTCTGAAATTGTAGCACTACTGCTGTAATAGCAGAACTACTGCTATAATAGCAGCAAAATTAACTACTAATCGTCAGCAGACAGTGTTTGCTATTTTCAGCAAACTTTTTTCCATGAGTGTAGCGCTTCAATTGATCTTCCGCTAAAGCTATTGAATTACGTCATTTGAAGAAGATAAAATATACGAAATGCAGAATAGAAAAATATTTTAATAGAAATAGAATATTTTAAATTGGTTAATAGTATTGGAAAATAGGACATTGACTTTGTATTTCATATTAAGCACACAAAATTAAAATACCCAACATTTTAAACAATAACATTCGAATAAAACTGGTAACTAATTATGGATTTGATTGTAAACTTTGACCGAATGCTAAAATGTTTTTTTTGGGGTTTTTAGTTTTTTTTTTAAGTGGAACTTTCCAATGCAAATCACTTTAAAAGTCAATCCACATAGGCCCCTTTGGCAGTACAAACAATAATTGTAGGCCTAGGCGACTTCCTTTCAATGAATTTCGTAACACTTATCTCATCCCATCTTTAGATCTGTACCGGGTGGTGGTAGAATAAACCACATGCTAAGCAATAGTTGGAAAAATTGTGGGTCCCATGATATAAGATAATGGGCAAAGGACGCCAAATCTGAGATCGGCCAGTTTACGTGCAAGACGGAGGTGGGCCAATTCAGAGTGCCACATTTCCTCAACAGAATGATTTTGAAAGGAAGTTGAACTGAATGTGCCACATCCGGGAGGGTACAGTGACGGCTCACCGATATTGGATCGTATGTAGACAGCTTGAAATACGGCCTGAATCCGTGGATAGTCCACTAGCAAAACAGGAGCGTGATATGACCAGTATAATGAGCATGAGTGATGTCCGACGCAAGTTTAAGTTCAATGATAAGGGGCCTCCGTTCTATAGCCGCGTTCGAACGGCGTGGACAAGTTTTACATGGATGCTATACCGTTTTCTTAAAAGGCGTAGTTCCTCACAAATGTCGCCAGCATTAGAAGGTGATAACCTCTGCTGAAAACTTTTTTTATACCCACCACCATAGGATGGGGGCATACCAATCTAATCATTCCGTTGTAACACCTCGAAATATTCGTTTAATACCCCATAATCGTCCATATTTTTGATCGTCTCGACGTTCTGAGTCGATAAAGCTTCCAAGTAAACCGATATCCCGATATGACTTCTTGAGCCCTTACAAGCCGCAATTTTCCTCCGATTTGGCTGTAATTTGGTACGTATTGTTCTGTTAAGACTTCCAACAATTGTGCCAAGTACGGTTGAAATCGGTCAATACACTGATATAGCTCCTATATAAACCGATCTCCCGTTTTGACTTCGTGAGCCCTTACAAGCCGCAATTTTTAACCGATTTGGCTGAAATTTTGCATGTAGTGTTCTGTTATGACTTCCAACAACTATGCCAAGGACGGTTTAAATCGGTCTATAACCTGCTATAGCTCCCATAATAACCGATCTCCGGATTTGACTTCTTGAGCCTTGGTGTTCTGTCGGTTCTAAAGGCCGCAATTCATATCCGATTTGGCTGAAATTTTATGCAACGACCTTCAACATTCGTGCGAAATAAAGTCTAAATCGGTCTATAGCCTGATATCTATTATAGAAAATTAAATTGTTGCGCTTTGTTTGTTTGTCTGTTCCGTTTAGACTCAAAAACGGCTAAACCGATTTTCATGAGTTTTTGCACAGATGGTAGATCTTGAACCCCCCGGTGAAAATAGAGGGGGACCCTCCCCATTACACCAGTTTTCAAAAACGCCAGATCTCTGAGATGGTGCACCGATTACGCGAAATTTTGTATGCCACCTTATGGCACTCTCACAGAGTCACAAAAAAAAAACATGGTTTCTATTGTTGGGATCGGGTGCCTCAGGGGCCGCCCAAAACCCACCAAATGGATATATAGACCAATCACGACAATATACAGCTCAAACGAAAGGTGCTTGAGAGAAAAAAACGAATTTGATATCCAATTGCCGTGTGTTTGGGAAGTCGCCCCACAGCTGTTAGGGGTGGAAATTGATTAATTTTCGGGAAATTTATACTCATTTTCGTAACAGGGACCCTGAGGTCCACCCCACTCTCAAACAGAACTTATTTCCCAAACCTGCCATTATGGGGCTCATATAAAATGTATTTGAAAGTAGAGCACGTATCTTATATTTACTTTAAGGGGCGAAGTGTCTGGGTGGTCGACCCACCCCCGAAATACCCCCTAAACCGGAAATATTTACTAATACGGTAATATAGGGCTCAAAAGAAAGGTTTTTGGGAGTAGAGTGAAAATTTGCCCAGGAACCGAGCAGGGGCAAACTTCTCACACATCAATGAGTGCTCTGCGATTTAAGTTTAAACTCAATGACAAGGGACTTTCTTTTATAGCCGAAACCGAAAGGCGTGCCACACCTTTGGGGAGGATTTTGTACAAGATCATGCATGGTATGGTACCTCACAAATGTCCCCATTATTAAGAGGGTATAATCACCGCTTTAAAGTTGTTCCTATATTCTCGCCTGGATTTGAACGAAAGCGTTTAACGTCATAGGCGGACATAGGCTACATAGTGGCACCAATTCGATATCCACTTTCAGGGCGAAGTGTCCCCACCCTTAAAAGATATTAGAAAGTTTAAGAAGGCGCAGCGGAGCGGGCCTGGTTCGGCTAGTAGCTTCCATATAAACAGATCTTCCGATTTTAGCTTTGAATTCTTATTTGTTGTTTGCTTGAAATGGAGGAGGGTCTATAAGATTTGGAGGGTCTATAAGATTTGGCCCGGTCGAATTGAGCACGCTTTTACTTGTTTTTAAATACAACCACCCTTAGTAAAGGGATAACCATTGCTCAAAAACTACTTGTCTTTATACCCACCACCGAAGGATGGGGGTATATTCATTTTGTCATTCCGTTTGCAACACATCGAAATATCCATTTCCGACCCTATAAAGTGTATATATTCTTGATCAGCGTAAAAATCTAGGACGATCTAGCCATGCCCGTCCGTCTGTCTGTTGGCATCACGCTACAGTCTTTTAAAATAGAGATATTGAGCTGAAACTTTGCACAGATTCTTTTTATTTTGTCCATAAGCAAGTTAAGTTCGAAGATGGGCTTTATCGGGCTATATCTTGATATAGCCCCCATCTAGACCGATCCGCCGATTTAGGGTCATAAAAGCCACATTTATTATCCGATTTAGCTGAAATTTGGGACAGTGAGTTGTGTTAGGCCTTTCGACATCATTCTTCAATTTGGACCTAGATGGGTCCAGATTTGCATATAGCTGCCATATAGACCGATCTCTCGATTTAAGGTTTTGGGCCCATAAAAGGCGCATTTATTGTCCGATGTCGCCGAAATTTGGGACAGTGAGTTAAGTTAGGCCCCCCAACATTGTCCTTGAATATGGCACTGATCGGTCCAGAATTGGATATAGCTGCCATATAGACCGATCTCTTGATTTATGGTCTTGGGCCCATAAAAGGCACATTTATTGTCCGATTGCGTCGAAATTTGGGACAGTGAGTTGTGTTAGGGCCTTCGACATCTGTCTTCGATTTGGCCGAGATCGGTCCAGATTTGCATATAGCTGTCATATAGACCGATCTCTCAATTTAAGGTCTTGGGCCCATAAAAGGCGAATTTATTGTCCGATGTCGCCGATATTTGGGACAGGGAGTTAAGTTCGGCCCCCCGACATCGTCCTTGAATATGGCACTGATCGGTCCAGATTTGGATATAGCTGCCATATAGGCTGATCTCTTGATTTAAGGTCTTGGGTCCATAAAAGGCACAGTTATTGTCCGAGGTCTCCGAAATTTGGGACAAGGAGTTGTGTTAGACCCCTCGACATCGTCCTTGAATATGGCATAGATCGGTTCAGATTTGCATATAGCTGCCATATAGACCGATCTCTCGATTTAAGATCTTGGACCCATAAAGGCACATTTATTGTCCGATTGCGCCGATATTTGGGACAGTGAGTTGTGCTAGGCCTTTCGACATCATTCTTCAATTTTGCCGAGATCGCTTCAGATTTGGATATAGCTGCCATATAGACCGATCTCTCGATTTAAAGTTTTGGCCCCATAAAAGGCACATTTATAAGACGATTTCGCTCAAATTTGTAACAGTGACTTATGTTAGACTTCCGTGTCGAATTTGCTCCAAATCGGACCATACCATATTTCGATAAAGCATAGCGGCTTTATCGAAATATGGTTTACATATATACCCGAAGTAGTGGGTATCCAAAATTCGGCCCGGCCGAACTTAACGCCTTTTTTTACTTGTTATTTTTCGTCAGAACTTAATGCCTGTCACTTTGCATCACAATGGGCCTCGTCATCGACTGTTCTCACCCAACCTAACTTAACCTAGCACCTGTCGTTTGCCTCCCTACTGAGTATACGAAATTTATTAGTAACAATTCATTTTTAAGAAAAGCTGACTTTGTGTTAAGATAACAGCTTGTGCCAAAAATTTGCTTAATTTTAAAAAAAACATTTCGAAAGTTTTGAAATTTTTCTATTGTAGACTCTATATATGTATGAATTAATGCACATATTAACTATAATGCTTTATATATCTTAAACTATTTTATTGCCGTAAATGTATCCATTCATAATAAATATATATACCATTGGTGTTTTATATAACTCTGTATCTTTTATAACCTGTTATTGCCTTTATTATTAAAAAAAAAGAAAAAAGCAAACAAGAACGCCGCTTGTTTTAACGCCTTTCTTGGCTCCATAATCCATAATGGGCCATAGTGAGTTAATCGCTCAAAAGAGCTACGTTTTTATTGCCTTCATATTGTCATACGTGTGTTCGTAGTCACACTTTCAACTTAAAACAATGCTAATATGCTGGTTAGTTAGTATTACCACTATCGTATGTCATATGATTGTAAAATCGTATATGAAACAAGCCCCTTGTAGAATATTATATTCTAGAAGAGTCTTACTTGGAATTTATTTAATTCTATGACGTATTGTTTATCAATTGATACTGTGAGTGGAAAATTATTTAATAATAAAACAGCATGCTGCTGTTATTTTCTTGTTTTTAAAATGCATTCACATATTAGCATAAATATGCATTGGCATTTCTCCATGTTCGTATAGATTTACCAACCTAATGTAATTTTGTGACAATGGCCGGCCATTATCGACAATCTGAAATTGTAAATGCATGGCTTGGAGTACATATGTACGTAGGTTCAGTGTTTAGAATCCCATTCTACGCTAAGCTTTTTACTTACAGACTAAAAATACTTCAGGGCGCTTCTAATTGTCTGACTTTTCTGTTTTTAAACTAAGGTGCAATGTTAGCCTTTTCTCAAAGTAATTTGTATACCCTCCACCATAGGATGGGGTATACTTATTTCGTCACTCTGCTTGTAACAACAAGAAATATGCGTTTAAGACCCCATAAAGTATTGGGTTGCCCAAAAAAGTATTGCGGATTTTTCATATAGTCGGCGTTGACAAATTTTTTCACAGCTTGTGACTCTGTAATACTTTTAGCTTGCTTTAGAAAAAAAGTGTAAAAAAAGTATATTTGATTAAAGTTCATTCTAAGTTTTATTAAAAATGCATTTACTTTCTTTTAAAAAATCCGCAATTACTTTTTGGGCAACCAAATATATATATTCTTGGTCGTCATGACATTTTAAGTCGATCTTGCCATGTCCATCCGTCTATCGAAAGCACGCTAGATTAGGTTAGGTTGAAAAGAGGGTGCAGATATTAATCCGCCCCATGCCACTATGGGCATACACCTAGGCCAGTAATCAGCTTGTTGTACGCTCTAAAAACTATAAAGTAACCTCTAAAAAGCAAATTTTAAGTTAGGAATTCCGTAATACTTACAAAATCCCTAATTGTTCTCAATACCACTCCCCTAAGTACGTTCATGCCTGATATTGTGTCTCCACCTAAGTGCCGGTATTTGTTAGACGCGAAAGCCGGGCAATGACAAAGGAAAGGCTCCAAGGTCTCATCATCTTCCCCGCATGCCCTACACATGCTATCACTTGCCGCACCGATTTTACATAAGTGAGCTCGTAGTTCTATGTGTCCCGTTATGATACCAAAAGCTATACTGACCTTCTTCTTGCTTCCTTTCAGTAAAAGCCTCGCCTTTTCACGATCTGGATCACCCCATAGGATTTTCGCCGTCCTACCAAACGGTCGGTAGGACTGTTCCACAATGTATGCGCATTCGTCGCCCACTCCTATAACTCGGACTGCGTCGACCGAAAGACTTCGGGTTAACCAAGTTTATTAACGGCAGTTCTCTGGTCTTTACCGCCAAATCGTCCTTTCATTTCCCCTTACTCCATTATAGCCCGTCACCCAAACGATGTGGATTTTGCCACCCTCAGAGAAGGTGTTAATCTCCTTCTTACACTGCAAGACTGTTCGTGACCGTCCTGGTTGTTATTGCCCTTATGGCAATTTTACTGTCGGTAAAAATTTTCACACCCGACGTCCTCGCGTTAGCACCATACCACTTCATGATCGCCCGGATCTCCGCTTGCAGGACCGTATTATGGTCTGGTAGTCTAAAACAGATCTCAGTCCCTGGGTTCTCAATGTAATCCCCCAGGCCCACTCTGTCCTCTAGCTTTGATCCTTCCGTGTAACATGATCTTCCAGATGGCAATACTAAGGTTCCGTCAATCCAAGACTGTGCCGATGGCAGCAGTGCCTCGCAATCGACCTCAAGTGTCGTCTCAGGTGTCCGATCGGAAACTTCTTCCCTTCCTTCCATATCGTCGCCTTGATTATACCGTGATGGTATGACCTGCTCCCTTCCTCAATCCATTCCCCCATCTCCTTAAGTCTCATAGCGGCAGTGGCTGCCTCACACTTAATCTGTATATCAATGGGTTGGATATCTAGAATGGTCTCCAGTGCCCCAGTGGACGTGGTCCTCATCGCTCCGCCTATGCCAAGACAACATATTCTCTGAACCTGTTGTATGGTCCTTATGTTGCATTTTTTTTGTGCTCATTATGGTTCAAATCGGTTCATAACCTGATATAGCTATCATATAAACCCATCTTGGGTCTTGACTTCTTCAGCTTTTAGAGGGCGCAAGACTTATCCGATTTGGCTATAATTTTGCACGTGGTTTTTTGGTATCACTTCCAATAACAGTGCTTAATATGGTTCAAATCGCTTCATAACTTGGTATAGCTGCCATTGAAACCGATATTGGATCTTGATCGGTTTATATGGGAGCTATATCAGTTTATATACCGATTTGGACCGTACTTAGTGGTTGGAAGTCGTAACAGAACACCGAATGCAAAATTTCAGCCAAATCGGACGAAAATTGCGGCTTATAAGGCCTAAAGAATTCCAGTCGGGAGATCGGTTTAAATGGGAGCTATATCAGGTTATAGATCGATTTGAACTGTACTTGACACACTTGTTGAAATACATAGCAAAGCACTATATACAAAATTTCAGCCAAATCGGAAAAAATAGGGACTTCCTGAGTCTCAAGTAATCAAATCCTATGGTGCTGGGTATAAAAAAAATTACATCTTTAAATTTAGTTTAAAAATCTTTAAAGTTAGGAAAAGTTTTGAATTAGGCTGATACAATGCTGATTGGCAGCTTAATCCACGGAATACTCCATTAGGAAGATTGTCACTAGAAAACCTCCACATGGAGGGGTTTTGTCACTTCTTTTGTGTCTCATGGTCATCAATGATATTCTCAGGTCTTTTGAGGAGGGAAGAGTAAAGGTTGTTCTTGATGACGACATCATAATGATGAGTGGCTCTTTCCTAAAACTCTATGCAGAAAAAAATAAAAATCTAAATCTTGACCGATTTTTACAAAATTCATCAGTAATATTAAGTGTCATTAGAAAATCCTTCCTGCCAAATTTCGAGAAAATCGGTTAACAAATAGCAGTTTATTGCAATATTTCTCAAAATCGGACGAACATAGATATGGGAGTTATATCTAAATCTGAACTGATTTCAAGCAAACTCCTCAGACATTGTGGCAGTCGTCGAGGAAGATATTGTGCAGAATTTCGGCAATATTGGTCAATAAATGCGTTTGCAGTGACCCTAAAAGTGAAAATCGGGTGATATACATATATGGCAGCTATATCTAAATCTGAACCAATTTTCATGAAATTCATCAATAAGTCAGGAGGGATTTCCCTCCTGACAAATTTCGCGATAATTGGTTAACAAATGAGTGCTTTATTGCAATATTTCTCAAAATCGGACGAACATATATATAGGAGCTATATCTAAATCTGAACCGATTTGAAGCAAGCTTCTCATATATTGTGGTAGTTGTCGAGGAAAGCGTTCTACAAAATTTTGGCAAGATAGCTCCATAAAGGCGTTTGCAGTGGCTCTTGGAGTGAAAATCGGGGCATATACATATATGGCAGCTATAACTAAATCTAAACCGATTTCTATGAAATTCACCAGTTATATTGAAGGTCATAAGAAAATCCTTGCTGCCAAATTTTGAGAGAATCAGGAGAAAATCGAAAAACAAGTAAAAAGGCGTTAAGTTCGGCCGAGCCGAACATTGGATACCCACCACCTCGGGTATATATGCAAACCATCTTTCGTCATAATCCGTTGAAAAATTGATTATTTTTGCCCCCATAGCAGCTATATCGAAACATGACCCGATTTGGACCAATTCGGCACGGACATTGAGTGGTCTATTAAGTACAAGTCATTGTTCAATTTTGTAGAACAAAATATTGTTTTTTTTCTATATCCATATATAGACCGATCTGAACTATATACGACATGGATGTCGAAAAGCCTAACATAAGTCACTGTGCCAAATTTCAACGAAATCGGATAATAAATGCGCCTTTTAGGGGGCCAAGACTTTAAATCGAGAGATCGGTCTATATGGCAGCTATATCCAAATCTGGACTGATCTGGGGCAAATTCAAGAAGAAGGTCAAGGGGCCCAACACAACTCACTGTCCCAAATTTCGGCGACCTCGGACAATAAATGCGCCTTTTATGGGCTTGAAACCTTAAATCGACGGATCGGTCTATATGGCAGCTATGTCGAAATCTGAACCGATCTGAGCCAAATTGAAGAAGTATGTCGAAGGGCCTAACACAACTCACTGTCCCAAATTTCGGCGAAATCGGACAAAAAATGCGCCTCTTATGGGCCAAAAACCTTAAATCAACGGATCGGTCTATATGGCAGCTATATCCAAATCTGGACTGATCTGGGGCAAATTGAAGAAGAATATCAAGGGGCCCAACATAACTCACTGTCCCAAATTTTGGCGACATCGGACAATAAATGCGCTTTTTATGGACCCAAGACCTTAAATCGACGGATCGGTCTATATGGCAGCTATATCCAAATCTGGACCGATCTGGGCCAAATTAAAGAAGGTTGTCGAAGGGCCTAACATAATTCACTGTCCCAAATTTCAGCAAAATGGGATAATAAGTATGGTTTTTAAGGGCCTAAGGCCCTAACACAATTCACTGCCTCAAATTTCAGCAAAATCGGATAAGAAATGTGGCTTTTATGGGACTAAGACCCTAAATCGGCGGATCGGTCGAATCGAAGATATAGTCCGATATAGCCCATCTTCGAACTTTACCTGCTTATGGACAAACAAATAATCTGTACAAAGTTTCAGCTCAATATCTCCATTTTTATACCCTCCACCATAGGATGGGGTTATACTAATTTCGTCATTCTGTTTGTAACACCTCGAAATATGCGTCTAAGACCCCATAAAGTATATTCTTGATCGTCGTGATATTTTCAGTCGAAATAGACATGTCCGTCCGTCTGTCTGTCTATCGAAAGCATCCTAACTTTTGAAGGAGTAAAGCTAGCCTCTTGAAATTTTGCACAAATACTTCTTATTGGTGTTGGTCCGTTGGTATTGTAAATGGGCCAAATCGGTCCATGTTTTGATATAGCTTGGGTCTTGACTTCTTGAGCCTCTAGGGGGCCCAATTCACGTCCGATTTGAATGAAATTTTGCTCGTAGTGTTTTGGATCACTTCCAACAACTATGCTAAGTATAGTTCATTACCTAATATAGCTGCTATATAAAGCGATCTTGGGTCTTGAATTCTTCAGCTTTTAGAAGGTGCAATTCGTATCCGATTTGGCTGTAACTTTGCATGTTGTGTTTTGGTGTCACTTCGGTCCATAACCTGGTATAGGTGCCATATAAACCGATCATGGATCTTGACTTCTTGAGCGGCTAGAAGACGCAATTCTCATCCGATTTGACTGAAATTTTGCATGAGGTGTTTTGGTATCACTTCCAACAACTATGCTAAGTATAGTTCAAATCGGTACATAACCTGATATAGCTGCCATATAAACCGATCTTGGGTCTTGACTTCTTGAGCTTTTAGAAGGTGCAATTCATTTCCGAATTGGCTGTAACTTTGCATGCAGTGTTTTGGTGTCACTTCCAACATTTGTGTGAAGTATGGTCCAAATCGGTCCATTACCTGGTATAGCTGCCATATAAACCGATCATGGATCTTGACTTCTTGAGCGGCTAGAGGACGCAATTCTCATCCGATTTGAATGAAATTTTGCATGAGGTCTTTTGTTATGACCTCTAACAACTGTGCTAAGTATGGCGCAAATGGGTATATAACCTGATATAGCTGACATATAAACCGATCTGGGATCTTGACTTCTTGAGCCTCTAGAGAGCGCAATTCTCCTCCGATTTGGCAGAAAATTTGTACAACGGCTTCTCCCATGACCTTCAACATACGTATCGGATATATGGTCTGAATCACTCTCTTGCTGGATACAGTTCCCATATAAACTGATCCGCCGATTTTGCTTCTTGAGCCCCTACAAGGCGCAATTCTTATTCGAATGGACTGAAATATTACGCAATGACTTCTACAATGTTCAGGATTCAATTCTTATTCAATTCTCATTCAATTCAATTCACACATCTTTGGTCACTCGCCAAAAACTGAGTGAGCTTTGGCTGGGAATTTTTGATGCATCCACCATATAGCCCTGACCTTGCACCATCAGACTACCATTTATTTCGATCTTTGCAGAACTCCTTAAATGGTAAAACTTTCGGCAATGATGAGGCTATAAAATTGCACTTGATTCAGTTTTTTGCAGATAAAGGCCAGAAGTTCTATGAGCGTGGAATACTAAATTTGCCAGGAAGATGGCAAAAGGTTATCGAACAAAATGACAATTATATATTTGATTAAAGTTCATTCTAAGTTTTATTAAAAATGCATTTACTTTCTTTTAAAAAATCCGCAATTACTTTTTAGGCAACCCAATATTATTCTTTGTTTGCAATTCTTGTTTGTTTCTCTTTCAAGACGAGCTTAATGATCGGAGATGCAAATGGAAAAGGAAAGCCAAAGATAGCAACACCCACCAACCACTATGGGACGCGTTGCGTCTTTGGTTAGAAGACTTTTCAACCATATTAGGTGTGATGGCTTCAAGGGTCATGCGTTGATATGTTGTATTTGAATTGTATTAATTGCGAAAACGCATCTATGATACAATCACCACATTAACCATGCTCTACAAGCCTGCTGTTTGCCTAAAAAGAGAATCTGTTCAAAGAGCTGTACAAATGCGATCCATGGTGGAGAGTATATAAGATTCGGTCCGGCCGAACTTAGCACGCTCTTACTTGTTAAAGACTGTAGTGTGATTTCAACAGACAGGCGGACGGACGGACATGGTTAGATCGTCTTAGATTTGTACGCTGATCAAGAATATATATACTTTATAGGGTCGGAAATGGATATTTCGATGTGTTGCAAACGGAATGAAAAAATGAATATACCCCATCCTTTGGTGATGGGTATAAAAAATAAATAAGACAGTAACTTAGTACTTTTGTTCTCATTGACCTTTCAAATAAGTATCTCTGGCGCACCCTGCATATGAAAGCTATATTCAAATCTGCATTTCACTTACAAAAATTAACATGGATAGACGGACAGAAGAACATAGCTAAATCGAATCAGAAAGTGAGTCGATCCTTAAATTTACCACATTAGTCGTTTAGGGTATAAATATGAATCAGCGGACTTCTTTCCCATCGAAACTGGAAAATTCGATTCATAATATTGGGTTGCCCAAAAGGTAATTGCAGATTTTTTAAAAGAAAGTACATGCATTTTTAATAAAACTTAGAATGAACTTTAATCAAATATATAATTGCCATTTTGTTCGATAACCTTTTGCCATCTTCCTGGCAAATTTAGTATTCCACGCTCATAGAACTTCTGGCCTTTATCTGCAAAAAAACTGAACCAAGTGCGATTTTATAGCCTCATCATTGCCGAAAGTTTTACCATTTAAGGAGTTCTGCAAAGATCGAAATAAATGGTAGTCTGATGGTGCAAGGTCAGGGCTATACAGTGGATGCATCAAAAGTTCCCAGCCAAGCTCACTCAGTTTTTGGCGAGTGACCAAAGATGTATGCGGTCTATCGTTGTCCTGGTGGAATATGACACCTTTACGATTGACCAATTCTGGTCGCATCTCCTTGATGGCTGTATTCAATTTGTCCAATTGTTGACAGTAAACATCCGAATTAATCGTTTGGTTCCTTTGAAGCAGCTCAAAATATACCACACCCTTCCAATCCCACCAAACAGACAGCATAACCTTCTTTTGGTGGATATCAGCCTTTGAAGTGGTTTGAGCTGGTTCACCATGCTTGGACCATGATCGTTTTCGATTAACGTTGTTGTAAACAATCCATTTTTCATCTCAAGTTATGATTCGTTTTAAAAACGGATCGAATTCATTGCGTTTAAGATGCATATCACAAGCGTTGATTCGGTTTGTTAAATGAATTTCTTTCAATACATGTGGTACCCAAATATCAAGCTTTTTCACCAGTCCAAGACATTTTATGTGATAATGAACGGTTGATTTTGGTATATTTAACTTCTCTCCTATCTCACGCTCAGTTACATGACGATCCAATTCGATTAATGCTTTGATTTGGTCATCATCAACTTCATTTGGCCGACCTGAACTTGGCTCAACTTTAATTGAAAAATCTCCAGAACGGAATTTGCAGAACCAATTTTGACACTGTCTTCCTTTTAAGGCTTTATCACCATACGCATCTCGTAACTTTTTAGCAACCTGCTCCGCGTTTTTTCCTTTACGGAAATAATAAAGTAAAATATGACGAAAATGCTCCTTTGTGGGCTCCATATTAAAATTGACGCCAAACAAACAAATGTAAACAAAATTTCGCGCACTTTTTTCTAAAGCAAGCTAAAAGTAACAGCTGATAACTGACAGAAGAAAGAATGCAATTGCAGAGTCCAAAGCCGTTGAAAAAATTTGTCAACTTACTTTTTGAGCAACCCATATATGAAACTAATTGTTGTTGTATGTACATAGCATTTGTACTCACCTCAATAACATTGGTTTCCATTGATGTTACCCCACTGATTGTAACATCCACCAGACAATATTGAACTGGCACTGGTTGTAGGAAGTCAATTGTCTCTGAAGATGTCACCGGTTGAGGGAGAGGCTTTTGAAAGCATTGATCGAAATGACCCAGCTGATGTATGACTTGGCTTTCGATGCCAACAGGAGTTCTGACCGAGGCATCCAACACTGTAAAGTAAAAAAAAATCATAAATAGATAATAGGAAGATAATTAAATCCACTGGCAAAGTTGGTTGTAAACAAATAAACTAAGCTGACTTAAATTAAATGATTTAATTGACATATACATATATGCAAGCTATATTGATCATGCATGCAACTGGCTCATATATCGAATGCATTAAAAAAAATAACAATTCCTCTAGTATTAAGACACATTCAGAGTGCATTTACACTGCTGCTTTGCAATTGACGACTTGGTAGTTTCTCGTAAACAAGTTTGGTTTTTTTCTCTTCCTACAAATAAAAAAACGGAAAATAACTAGCCACTGTAATTATTTACGTAGTTGTTGCCGGTATGTTGCTCATTCTAACGATTTTTCATTTATGTTTTACCACCATATGCAGTCTGGGATTTTCCATAAGTTCTCAAATGACCATTTATTTGGGAAAAAAAATAAATTGAAATTTTTGTCAATAACATTTCAAAACGACTAACTGGTTTTCAAAAATTAGTACACCACCAGTTTCAAAGCTTTTCATATTTGGCAATAGTCACTTAGTTTAGACTTATAAGGAAAGTTTAAGCAAATACCCCAGACCATTCATTTCTGGTTAAGCGCTTAGAATTTGTTTACACCCAAACACATTTGAATTATTTAGAAAACTAATCTTCGTTTTACACCTTATACGTAGGAAATGTCATTAACCTGTGTCGTCAGGAAGTCTATCTACTGCCATCACCATCTAAATCATGCATTTTGCATAATTAATGTTGAATGATTTTTTTGAAGCTGTTGTATTTTTACGGAACAGAACATGATTATAGGAAAAACAGAAGGGGGATTATGGAAGAAATTTCTATCTCTTTTAAAAGGGAATCCTAGCAGGTTGAGATATTTACAAAACTCGCCACCATAAAATATGCAAATTTGCAAAAAAAAAAATCACGAAATTTTTTATACCCACCACCGAAGGATGGGGTATACCCCCATTCGATCATTTTGTCATTCCATTTCGCAACACATCGAACACATTTCTGACCCTATAAAGTATATACAATATATTCTTGATCAGCGTAAATATCGAAGACGATCTAGCCATGTCTGTTCGTCTATCCGTCTGTCTGTTGAAATCATGCTACAGTGTTTAAAAATAGATATATTGAGCTGAAACTTTGCACAGATTCTTTTTTTTTTTTGTCCATAAGCATGTTAATTTCGAAGATGGGCTATATCGGACTATATCTATTGGGTTGCCCAAAAAGTAATTGCGGATTTTTTAAAAGAAAGTAAATGTATTTTTTATAAAACTTAGAATGAACTTTAATCAAATTTACTTTTTTTACACTTTTTTTCTAAAGCAAGCTAAAAGTAACAGCCGATAACTGACAGAAGAAAGAATGCAATTACAGAGTCACAAGCTGTGAAAAAATTTGTCAACGCCGACTATATGAAAAATCCGCAATTACTTTTTGGGCAACCCAATTGATATATCAGGCCCATGAAAGCCACATTTATTATCCGATTTTGCTGAAATTTGGGATAGTGAGTTGTGTTAAGCCACTCGATATCCATCTTCAATTTGGCCCAGATCAGTCTAGATTTGGATATATCTGCCATATAGACGGATCTCTCGATTTAAGGTCTTGCGCCCATTAAATTTGGGACAGTGAGTTGTGTTAGGCCCTTCGACATTCTTCTTCAATTTGGCTCAAATCGATCCCTATTCACGAGGAACACAAAGGTTGGCCAATTTGACGCACCACGTTTCCTTAATAAAACGATTTCGATAACTGACAAGGTCAAATACATAGGTGTGATCTTGGACGGGAAACTGAATTGGAAGTGTCACATTTAGGAACGTACTAAGAAGGCCCACAGATGTTGGGCACAGATGTAGACGGGCCGTAGGCTCGAAATGGGGCCTGAATCCTAGGATAGTTCACTGGCTCTACAAGAGCGTGATTAGACCAATACTTACTTATGCCTCAGTGGACTGCCAAGGATAAAAAGTGCAACATAAAGACCATACAACAGGTTTAGAGAACATGTTGTCTTGGCATAGACGGAGCGATGATGACCACGCCCACTAAGGCACTGGAGGCCATTCTAGATATCCGACTCATTGACATACAGATTAAGTGTGAGGCAGCCACTGCGGTTATGAGATTTAACGCGATGGGAGAATGGATTGAGGATGGGAGCAGCTCATACCATCGCGGTATAATCAAGGTGACGATAGAAAACCTGGACGGAAGGGAAGAGGTTTCCGATCGGATACCTGAGATGAACCTTGAAGTCGAGTGCAAGGCACTGCTGCCATCGGCATAGTCTTGGATTGACGGAACCCTAGTACTGTCATCTGGAATATCATGTTACACGGATGGATCAAAGCTAGAGGACAGAGTGGGCCTGGGGATATACATGGAGAACCCAGGGATTGAGATCTGTTTTAGCCTGCCTGATCATGATACGGTCCTGCAGGCGGAGATCCGGGCGATCACGGAATGCGAGAGGTGGTGTTGTGCTAACGCCAGAACGTCAAGTGTGAACATCTTTACGGACAGTAAAATTGCCATAAGGGCAATAACAACTAGGACGGTAAGGTCAGGAATAGTCTTGCATTGTAAGAAGGATATTGACGCCTTCTCTGAGGATGGCACAGTCCGCATCATTTGGGTGCCGGGGCATAACGGAATGAAATGGCAGGCGATTTGGCAGTGAAGGCTAGAGAACTGCCGTCAATAATCTTGAGTTAACCCGAAGTCTTCCGGGTGGACACGGTCCGAGTTACGGGCGTGGACGACGAATGCGCATGTAACACTGTGGAACAGCGAAACAGTCGGTAGGACGGCGAAAATCCTATGGGGTGATCCGGATCGGGAGAAGACGAGGCTATTACTGAAAGGACGTAAGAAGGAGGTCAGTTTAGCTTTTGTTTACATAACGGGACACATAGGACTACGAGCTCACTTATGTAAAATCGGTGCAGCAAGTGATATAGTGTGGGGAAGATGATGAGACGTTGGAGCATTTCCTATGTCATTGCCCGGTTTTCGCGGCTAAAAAACACCGGTACTTAAGTGGGGACACAATAGTAGACATGAACCAATTTAGGGGCGTGGCATGGAAAACAATTAGGGATTTTTTAAGTAGCACCGAATTCCTAACTTAGATTTTCGTTTTCTAGGGTACTTTTTTAGTATTTAGAGAGCACAACAAGGCGATTACTGGCTTAGGTGTATGACCATAGTGGCATGAGATTGATTAATATCCGCACCCTCTTTTCAACCTAACCTAGAATGTCTTAAATTACAAAAAACAAGTAAAAGTTCGGCCGGGCCGAATCTTGGGAACCCACCATGGATTCTTCTATTGGGTTGCCCAAAAAGTAATTGCGGATTTTTTAAAAGAAAGTAAATGCATTTTTAATATAGCTTAGAATGAACTTTAATCAAATATATAATTGCCATTTTGTTCGATAACCTTTTGCCATCTTCCTGGCAAATTTAGTATTCAACGCTTATAGAACTTCTGGCCTTTATCTGCAAAAAGCTGAACCAAGTGCGATTTTATAGCCTCATCATTGCCGAACGTTTTACCATTTAAGGAGTTCTGCAAAGATCGAAATAAATGGTAGTCTGATGGTGCAAGGTCAGGGCTATATGGTGGATGCATCAAAAGTTCCCAGCCAAGCTCACTCAGTTTTTGGCGAGTGACCAAAGATGTGTGCGGTCTAGCGTTGTCCTGGTGGAATATGACACCTTTACGATTGACCAATTCTGGTCGCTTCTCCTTGATGGCTGTATTCAATTTGTCCAATTGTTGACAGTAAACAGCCGAATTAATCGTTTGGTTCCTTGGAAGCACCTCAAAATATACCACAGCCTTCCAATCCCACCAAACAGACAGCATAAACTTCTTTTGGTGGATATCAGCCTTTGAAGTGGTTTGAGCTGGTTCACCATGCTTGGACCATGATCGTTTTCGACTAACGTTGTTGTAAACAATCCATTTTTCATCTCCAGTTATGATTCGTTTTAAAAACGGATCGAATTCATTGCGTTTAAAGTGCATATCACAGGCGTTGATTCGGTTTGTTAAATGAATTTCTTTCAATACATGTGGTACCCAAATATCAAGCTTTTTCACCAGTCGAAGACTTTTTATGTGATAATGAACGTTTGATTTTGGTATATTTAACTTCTCTCCTATCTCAGGCTCAGTTACATGACGATCCAATTCGATGAATGCTTTGATTTGGTCATCATCAACTTCATTTGGCCGACCTGAAAAATCCGCAATTACTTTTTGGGCAACCCAATAAAATATATATAATTATACTAAGTACAGTTATTGGAAGTCCTAACAGAACACCACATGCAATATTTCGGCCAAATCGGTAGAAAATTAAGGCTTCCAGAGGCTCAAGAAGTCAAATCGGGATTTCGGTTTATATAGGAGCTATATCAGGTTATAGACCGTACATGGCACAACGACATACGAAATACTCTAACATCTCTTCATTTTCCCCACATGTCCTACACATGCTATCACTTGCCGCACCTATTTTGCATAAGTGAGCTCTTAGTTCTATGTGTCCTGTTATGATACCGAAAACTATAGTGACCTCCTTCTTATGTCCTTTCAATTATAGCCTCGTCTTCTCACGATCTGGAACTCCCCATAGGATTGTTTCCCATGTATTACTGTCAAATATTCATTTTCAGTTAATTCTTAAATCCAAGATTCATTTTACTTACTACCATATGTTTGTCTGTTAATTAATACGCCTGACAACATTTGACACCATCTTCACAATTTACCAGACAAATATGAGTTGAAAAAAATTGCAATTGGTTAGCCACTGCTGTAAAATCGTAGGCAAAATTGTCACGCATTGTTAAGTACTTAGCATAAAACCTGTTGCTCTTGCTTGCTGTATTGTCGTATTTAAATATTCAATTTCTATATTAACAAATTCAAAGAAGCTGTATTGGGGTTTATTTACCAACTGCCATACACGACTAACTACAAAGCGCAAGACAAGCTTTTAGTGAATGAATTGCGTAGCTGCTTGTAATTAGAGCACTGAGTGAGTGAATGCCTGGAGATGATGATGGAGATAAATATTTTTTCAGTGTAATTTAAAGCAAATATTTATTGTAGTATGTTGATGTTGTTTGTTTGTGACATGCTCACATACATACAAACACATCCAGATATGTTTGAACATAGGCATAGTTTCTAATCTGAAGGTAGTTTTCATGGTCATAATTGCCACCATCTCCATTCAATGTGACCTTCTTGGTATGGTTTTGACTATATATTAGAGGTTTGATTTGCAATCCCTACATCAAATCTTTAAAGGTCATACATTGTTTACAGTGTACTAAAAGTCTTGAACAATAGAGATATTGAGCTGAAACTTTGTCCATAAGCAGGTTAAGTTCGAAGATGGACTATACCTTGATAAAGATAGACCGATCCACCGATTTAGGGTCTTAGGCCCATAAAAGCCACATTTATTATCAGGACTTTGCTGAAATTTGAAGCAGTAAGTTGTGCTGAGTCGACATTCTTTTTAAAGTTGGCCTAGATCGGTTCAGATTTGGATATATCTTATATGTAAAAATCAATTTGTGTTTGTTTGTTTGTATGTTTGTGTGTTCCTTATAGACTCAGAAACGGCTGAACCAATTTTCTTGAAATTTTCACCGATGGTGCATAATGACCCCGTGGTGAAAATAGGGTACTACATTTTTTGATATCTGAAGGGGGGCGGACCCTCCCCCTTACCCTAATTTTCAGAAACGCCAGTTCTCGGAAATGAGTGGTGCGATTTAAGCGAAATTTTGTGCGCTCTCATATAGTACCCTAAAAATAAAAAATTGGAATCCAAATTTCGGATGGGGTACCTAGGGGGCCGCCCCACCCTAAAACCTACCAAACATATATTTCGACTAATCCCGACAATATAGGACTCAAATGAAAGGTATTTAGGATAAGAAAAAGTATCTGATATCCAATTGTCGGACCAAGTGTTAGGGGGGCCACCCCAACCCCCAAAACACCTCTAAATCGGACATATTTGCCGACCATGGCAATATGGGAATCAAATGAAAGGTATTTGCGAGTAGAATACGAATCTAATATCCAAATGTGGGACCACGTTTCTGGAGGTCTACCCCTTCCCCAAAACACCCCTAAACAGGACTTATTTACTGACCATGGGAATATGGGGCCTAAATAAAAGGTATTTAAGTGTAGAATACGAATCTGATATCCAAATATGGGACCAAGTCTCCCCAAAAACCTCCCCCAAAGGCGACAAATTTACGACCATAGGAATATGGGGCTTAAAAGAAAGGTATTTGGAAGTAAAGCACGAATCTGATATCAATATTCGGGAAAAGTGTCTATGGCGCCATCCCACCCCCACAACACCACCCAAATAGGAAGAATTTGCTGACTATTGCAATATGAGGCTCAAATAAGAAGGTTTTGTTTTTAGAGTAGAACACTAATCCGATATATATTTTCAAGGTCAACTCACTTAGTGGCCGCCCATCCCCCAGAACACCGCCCAAACCGGTCATGTTTGCCGACTATGGAAATATGGGGCTATTTGGGTCTTAAAGAGAATGGAACATATTTTCTGACTTTTGCAATAAGGAGTTTTAATGAGATTACAAAACGAATTTGATAACCTATTTTGGGGCCATGTGTTTGGGGGACGCCGCATCCTGTAAACTCTTCTTAAGCCAATGGCAATATGGGGTTTAAATAAATGGTATTTGAGAGAAAAGTACGATGCTGATATTTTTTCAGGGCCAAGTATCTGGGGGACCGCCTCTCCCCCTAAATCACCACTAAATCAGACATCATGAGAATATCGGGCTGAAAATAAGAATCTTAAGAATGGACCAATAAAGATCATATGGCATTCAGATAAAGGCACTTATACTGTTAAACTGTTAGTCAAGCGATAAACTATTTTCGTAGCATGGTATTTCACTGAAAGATCTTTTATTGTCGAAAATAAATATTCCAAGGAAACTTTTGTTCCATATAAAGTAAAAGAAGGCGCAGCGGAGCGGGCCCGGGTCAGCTAGTCTTATATATAAAATTCAATTTGTGTTTGTTTGTTTGTTCCGTATAGACTCAAAAACGGCTGAACCGATTACCTTGAAATTTTCACAGATTGTGTAGGTTGATCTGGAAGAAAACATAGGCTATATAATTTTATGATATCGGGAGGGGGCGGACCCTCCCCTTGCCCCCAAAAGTACTACCCAAAAATAAAAGTGGACCGATCGGGACAATTAGGGATTCAAATGAAAGGTATTCAAGAGTAGAGTACGAATTTTATAATAAAAGTTGGATGCAAGTACCTGGGGGCCGCCCCAGCCCCAAAACCCCTTAATTTATATTTATTTGACGATCATGACAATATGGGACTCAAATGAAAGGTATGCGGGAGTAGATTAGGTATAGGCTTTATAATTTATTGATAACGGAAGGAGGAGGACCCTCTACCCTTACCCTAAAATCACCACCCAAAATCAAAAGTGGGCCGATAAGGACAATATGGGTATCAAATGAAAAGTATGCGGGATTAGATAACGAAACTGGGATACAAATTCATGTCAAATTCATCCCCACAAAAACGCCCAAAATATGCACATTAGCCAATCACGGATATATATATATGCGACTCGATTTGTTTGTTCCGTATAGACTGAAAAACGGCAGAACCGATTTTCTTGAAATTTTCGCATATTGTGTAGGTTGGTCTGGAGGGAAACATAGGCAATATAATTGCCTATGTTTCCCCCTTATGCCAAAAACACAACCCAAAATCAAAAGTGGGCCAATCAGGACAACATCCGTATCAAATTAAAGGTATTCAAGAGTACAATACGAATATGGTATTAAAATTTGAGTCTAAGTACCCAAAATTTGAGTCTAAGTACCCATCGGGACGCCCCAACCCCAAAACTTCCCCAAACAGACATATTGGACGTTTATTTCAATATGGGGCTCAAATTAAAGGTATGCGGGAGTAGATTTCGAATCTGGCATACAAAATCGGATCGAAGTATAGGGGGTCACGCCACCCCTCAAAAACGCCATTAGACCCATTATGACTATATAATACTTGACTGAGCCGATTTTCTTAAAATTTTCATAGATTGTGTACGTTTGTCTGGAAGGAAATATAGGCTACATAATTTTACATATCGGGTGGAGGCGGACCCTCCCCTTACCCCAAAAACGCCACCCATATCCAAAAGTGGTCCGATGGGAACAATAAGGATATCAAATGAAAGGAGACCAAAAAACGAATATGGTATTAAAATTTGGGTCCAAGTACCCAGCGGGCCCAACCCGAAAACTCCTCTAAACAGATATTTTCGAAGTTCATATCAATATGGGACTCAAATGAAAAGTATTAGGCAGTAGATTACAAATATGGCATAAAACATTAGGTCCATATAATGGGAAGTCGCCCACCCCCAAATACCCCCAAATTGGCATATTAGCCGACCATGGCTATATGGGACTCAAATGAAAGGTATTAGGGATTAGATTACGAATATGACATTAAAATTTACGTTCAAGTCTAGGTGGCGCTTTTCCACCTAAGGATACGTCAAATGGTTTATTTGACCCATTATGACAATATGGCACTCAAATGAAAGGTAATTGAGAGTAGAAAACGCATTTGATATCCAATTTTTGAGCCAAGTGTTTTGGAGTACGCCTCCTAAACTGAACTTTATTTCCGTTGAAAATAAAGAAGGAATTTGATATCTATTTTCAATGGAAAGTGACGTTGGCCGCCCTAGCCCCAAAACACTCTCCAAACGGTTCATATTTACTGGCCATGCCAATATGGTGCAGGGCGAAGTGTCCCTACCCTAACCTATCGGTTCAGATTTGGTTATATCTGCCATATAGACCGATCTCTCGATTTAAAGTCTTGGCCCCATAAAAGGCACATTTATAATACGATTTCGCTCGAATTTGACACAGTGACTTATGTTAGGCTTTTCGACATCCGTATCGTATATGGTTCAGATTGGTCTATATTTGGATATGGCTACCAAAAAAAAAACAATATTTTGTTCTACAAAATTGAACAATGATTTGTACTTATTAGACCACTCAATATCCGTGTCGAATTTGGTCCAAATCACCGGATTATGACGAAAGTGGGTTTATATTGGGTTGCCCAAAAAGTAATTGCGGATTTTTTAAAAGAAAGTAAATGCATTTTTAATAAAACTTAGAATGAACTTTAATCAAATATATTTTTTTTTCACTTTTTTTCCAAAGCAAACTAAAAGTAACAGCTGATAACTGACAGAAGAAAGAATACAATTACAGAGTCACAAGCTGTGAAAAAATTTGTCAACGCCGACTATATGAAAAATCCGCAATTACTTTTTGGGCAACCCAATATATATACCCGAGGTGGTGGGTATCCAAATTTCGCTCCGGCCGAACTTAACGCCTTTTTCCTTGTTTTTATTTGGCATTGGCATCGTTTAGTTTGAACACAATATTGGAGACTTGAGAGACGCATTTATCCAATTTTTCATCATTCATTTCATCATTTTAGAGACTTGTTCAAGGAAACTTGCATTTATTTTGAAGTGTTGTTTCTTTATCTCGAAATCATTAGCAATGCTTAAATTAAGAAAACAATCCTTAATTTTAGTATTGATTTGTTTTGGGTTTAAATTATGTGAGTAATCTAATTTATCAACGATTCTTCTCAAAAGTTTTACAGAATACGGATCGAAGTCCATACTAACTTCTTAGAGTTACCATTTAAGTACTTCTATAGGCGAGTTCATAGCTTGCTCGCATTACCATCGCAGATATCACCAGAGGCCTTGGTCTATTGCTACTGTCGCAATGGTCTACCAGTTGTCTAGGTGAGTCAATAGCAAACTGTCACTATTGCCTAACCTCACTTTATGTTTCAATAATAGAAACTCGATCGAAATCACTATACCAAGACCCAAAATGGTCATGCAATTGATTACCCCATACTTGTAGTATTATATATTACTTGTGAATTTTGTAATATATTGGGTTGCCCAAAAAGTAATTGCGGATTTTTCATATAGTCGGCGTTGACAAATTTTTTTACAGCTTGTGACTCTGTAATTGCATTCTTTCTTCTGTCAGTTATCAGCTGTTACTTTTAGCTTGCTTTAAAAAAAGTGTAAAAAAAGTATATTTGAAAAAAAAGTTCATTCTAAGTTTTATTTAAAATGCATTTACTTTCTTTTAAAAAATCCGCAATTACTTTTTGGGCAACCCAATATATTGTATTATAATAACAAAAAATGTTCTTAATTTTCTGCCCATATAAATTTTGTGATTACATTGCCAATAGTCGGTATCAATTGCAATCAACAATAAAATGCTACTACCTCAAGTAATATAAATTATCACATTAAAATTAATTTACATAAATATACAATTTAGTAAAAAACTAAACGAAGCAATTAAAATGAAAACACACATGCTACCCACTGCCTAAGATGGTTTCCCAGCCAACAAACAGTATATTGAAAACTTATATTGGGTTACCCAAAAAGTAATTGCGAATTTTTCATATAGTCGGCGTTGACAAATTTTTTCACAGCTTGTGACTCTGTAAATGCATTCTTTCTTTTGTCAGTTATCAGCTGCTACTTTTAGCTTGATTTAGAAAAAAAGTGTAAAAAAAGTATATTTGATTAAAGTTCATTCTAAGTTTTATTAAAAATGCATTTACTTTCTTTTAAAAAATCCGCAATTTCTTTTTGGGCAACCCAATAGTACCAAGTGTGCATTTTATACCTACTGTAAATATTACACATCAATGATACAATAAAAAGCGACAAATATTCAACTGAAAGCGAAAATAGAATAGAAATTATCTCATGGGAATGGGGATGGAGAGATTTTCTAGAAGTTTTTTCTTACTTCTAGTACGTAGTATACTTCGATGTAGTGTGGGCGTTTGAAATTTCCGAGAAACGTAAGAAGAAAATTTAGTAAACATTTGATTTTAATAAACAACTTTGGTGGAATTTTGCCAAGACGTACACATTAGTGGTATAGATTGACATCGAGGTGGCTTTTTACAATATGAAGACTAACATACTGATCCAATTCTTAGACCAATCCTTGGAGACTGTATAAACCATATGCAAAGGAACAGGAGGATAAATTGTGAGTTCCGTGACGCCACTCCTTTGGAGGACCACCATTAGATATCAATAACGTATGCTAACTGAGGAGGGATTTAAAACCGAAACTTTACACCCAGAAAAAAGTGGTTCAGCGAACTGCTTTAATACAAACAGCATGGCTATGTCAAGGGAAGGTCGGTGGAGACTGCCCTGTACGAGGTGGTGCATAAAATTGACGAATCCTTCGATGTCAAGACGAATACATTGGCGGTTTGCATTGACATCGAGGAGGCGTTAAATAATGTGCGGACCGACACATTGATGCAATGCTTAGGCTAATACCGGGTCCTTAGAGACTAGCTAAACCATATGCTAAGGAACAGGTGGATAAATTACGGGTCCCCTGACATACATATAATGGAGAAAGTGGGACAGGGCACACCACAGGGGGCAATTTTATCGCCACTCTTTTGGGTGACCACCATAAAAGACCTATTACGGATGCTGACTGAGGATGGATTTGAACCCGCCTGCTATGCAGACGATGTTATAATACTTCTAAAAGGTAAGGATCCGAAACAGCCATGCAGAAGGGCCGAAAGGGTCTTGCATATGGCATATGACCCAGGGGTCTCAATTTAACCCAGAAAATACTGAAATATGCCTGTTCACGAGGAAGAGGAAGGTGGGCCAATTTGATGCACCACGTTTCCTCAACAAAACTAGTTCGATATCTGACAAGGTCAAATACTTAGGTGTGATCTTGGACAGGAAACTGAATTGGAAGTGTCACATTCAGGAGCATACTGAGAAGGCTCACAGATGTAGACGGGCCGTAGGCTCGAAATGGGGCCTGAATCCGAGGATAGTCCACTAGCTCCACAGAAGCGTGATTAGAGCAATACTTACTGAAGCCTCAGTAGTTTGGTGGACGGCTATTCGGAAAAAGTGCGATGAGGATTACTCCTACTAGGGCTATGGAAATCATTCTAGATATCCGACCCATATTCAAGCCATTGCGGCTATGAGGCTAAGGCGATGGAAGAATGGATAAAGGATAGAAGCAGGTCATACCATCCGGTTTAATCAAGGCGATGATAGGAAACCTGAAAGAAATAGAAGAGTTTTCCGATCAGATACCTGAGGCGATCAGAAGAGGTCGAGTGCGAGACACTGCTGCCAGTGGAACAGTTTGGGATTGACGGAACCCTAGTGTTGCCAGCTGGAAGATCATGTTACACGGATGGATCAAAGCTAGAGGACAGAATGGGCCTGGGGTCTACATTGAGAACTCAGAATCTGTCTGCTATGGAAATCAATAACCGACCCATTGACATACAGATTAAGTGCGAGACAGTCATTGCGGCTATGAGACTTAAGGCGATGGAAGCATGGATTGAGTATGGGAGCAGCTCGTACCATCGCGGTATAATCGAGGTGACGATAGGAAACCTGGAAGGAAGGGAAGAGATTTTCGATCGGATACCTGAGACGACGCTTGTGGTTGAGTGCGAGGCACTACTGCCAGCGGCACAGTCTTGGATTGACGGAACCCTAGTGTTGCTAACTGGAAGATCATGGTACACGGATGGATCAAAGCTAGAGGATGGAATGGGCCTGGGGTCTACATTGAGAACCCAGGGACTTAGATGTGTTTTAGACTGCCTGATCATAATACGGTCCTGCAGACGAAGATCCGAGCGATTACAGAATGCACGAGGTGGTGTGGTGTTAACGCAAAGACGTCCATTATGAACATCTTTATGGGCAGTAATATTGCCATAAGGGCAATAACAACCAGGACGGTAAGATCACGAACAGTCGTGGAGTGTAAGAAGGAGATTAACGCCTTCTCTGAGGATGGCACGATCCGCATCGGTTGAGTGCCGCACCATAGCGGTGTAATTGGGAATGAGAAAGCAAACGATTTGACGGTGAAGGCCAGAGGACTGCCGCCAATAAACTTGGTTAACCCGAAGCCTTTCGGGTCGACGCGTCCGAGTTATGGTGTGGGCGACGAATGCGCATACGACCCTGTGGAACAGCGAAGCGGTCGATAGAACGGCAAAAATCCTATGGGGATATCCAGATTGTGAGAAGACGAAGCTATTACTGAAACGAAGTAAGGTGGAGGTCAGTATAGCTCCCATAACGGGATACATAGGACTATGTGCTCACTTATGTAAAATCGGTGCGACAAGTGATAGCATGTGCAGGGCACGCGGGAAAGATGTGACGTTATGAGACGTTGGAGCATTTCATATTGCCTGACTTTCGCGCCTAATAGATACCGGCACTTAGGTGGAGACACAATACCAGACATGAACCAAATTAGGGGCTTGGCATTTAAAACAATTGAGGATTTCGTAAGTAGCACGGAACATAAAATTTTATTTTTAGAGGTTACTTTATAGATTTTAGAGCGCACAACAAGCCGATTACTGGCTTAGGTATATGTCCATAGTGGCATGAGGCGGATTAATATCGGCACCCTCTTTTCAACCTAACCTAGCCTAAGTTTCCTTTACCTTTAATGGTTTGTTGCCTCAACTGTCATTTAATTTAATTTATTTATTATACCCTACATCACTACTATAGTGCAGGGTATTATAACTTAGTGCATTTGTTTGTAACACCCAAAAGGAAGAGAGATGGACCCATTGATAAGATCGACTCAGAATCCCTCTCTGATTTGATTTAGCTGTGTCCGTCGGTCTGTCCGTCTGTCCATGTTAATTTGTGTACAAATTACATGTCGCAATTTTCATCCAATCGTCTTCAAATTTGGTACGGGCATATTTTTCGGCCTAGAGACAAAGCCTATTAAAATTGGAAGAAATCGGTTCAGATTTGAATATAGCTCCCATATATATGTTCGTCCGATTTGCAGTAATATTGCAATAAAATGGTAGTTTGTTAACCGATTCTCTCGTTATTTGGCAGGAGGGGTTTTCTTGCATCTTAAGACATTACTGGTGAATTTCATATAAATCGGTTCAGATTTAGATATAGCTGCCATATATGTATATCGCCCGATTTTCACTTCAAGAGCCCTTGCAAGAGCATTTATTGACCAATCTTACCAAAATCTAGTACAACGCTTTCCTCGACAACGTCCACAATATCTGATAAGTTTGTTCCAAATCGGTTCAGATTTAGATATAGCTCCCATATATATGTTCGTCCGATTTTTAGAAATATTTCAATAAAGTGCACATTTGTTAAACGATTCTCTCGAAATTTGGCAGGAGGGGATTTCTTATGACTCTCGTCATTACTGGAGAATTTCATAGAAATCAGTGCAGATTAAGATATAGCTGTCATATATATATAACGCCCGATATTCACTTCTATGGTCACTGCAAGCGCATTTAGTGACCAATCTTGGCAGAATTTTGGGCAGAGCTTTCCCCGACGGCTACCACAATATCTAAGAGTTTACTAGAAATCGGTTCAGATTTAGATATAGCTCCCATATATATGTTTGGACTTATATTGCAATAAAGTGCTCATTTGTTAACCGATTCTCTCGAAATTTGGCAGGAAGGATTTTCTTATAACTCTCAACTTTACTGCTAAATTTCATAGAAATCTAATCAGATTTATATTGAGCTGCCATGTATGTATTTCGCTCGATTTTCACTTTAAGGGTCACTGCAAGCGTATTATTGGCCAATTTTGAAAAAATTGTGCACAACTCTTTACTCAATATCCGAGAAGTTTGCTCCAAATCGGTTCAGATTTAGATGTAGCTCCTATATAAACATTTGTCAAATTTTGGCTAATTTGCAATAATGGTTTCATTTGTCCTCCATATTTGTTACAGTTTGAACATGTTTGCTCGAAATTTGATACGGATTGTTTATTGACCTATCTGAAAACATCCTCCGAAGTCCATCGAAATTGGTTCAGAATTAGATATAGCTCCCATTTTGTACCTATAGTTTAGGTGTAGGGCAACATTCGCCTTTCCTTACTGGGTTTTCTTTATTTTTTTTCCCACCACCAAAGTACGGGGGTATATTCATTTTGTCATTCCATTTGCAACACAACGAAATATCCATTTCCGACCCTATAAAGTGTATATATTCTTGATCAGCGTAAAAATCCAAGGCGATCTAGCCATGTCCATCCGTCTGTCTGTTGAAATCACGCTACAGTCTTAAATAATGGAGATATTGAGCTGAAACTTTGCACAGATTCTTTTTTGTCCATAAGCAGGTTAAGTTCGAAGATTGGCTATATCAGACTATATCTTGATGGGCCCCCTTATAGACCGATCCGCCGATTTAGGGTCTTAGGCCCATAAAAGCCACATTTATTATCCGATTTTGCTGAAATTTGGGACAGTGAGTTGTGCTAGGCTCTTCGACATCCTTCTTGAATTTGGCCCAGATCGGTCCAGATTTGGTTATAGCTGCCATATAGACCGATCTCTCGATTTAAGGTTTTGGGCCCATAAAAGGCGCATTTATTGTCCGATATCGCCGAAATTTGGGACAGTGCGTTGTGTTATGCCCTTCGACATCCTTTTTCAAATTGGCCTAGATCGGTTCAGATTTGGAAATAGCTGCCATATAGACCGATCCGCCTATTTAGGCTCTTAGGCCCATAAAAGCCACTTTTTTATCCGATTTTGCCAAAATTTGGGACACTTTAGCCCTTCGACATTTTTCTATTATTTGGCCTAGATCGGTCCAGATTTGGATATAGCTGCCATATAGAGCGATCTCTCGATTTAAGGTCTTGCGCCCATGAAAGGCCCATTTATTGTCCGATTTTGGCAAAATTTGGGACAGTGAGTTTTGTTTGGCCCTTCGACATTCTTCTTCAATTTGGCCCAGATCGGTCCAGATTTGGATATAGCTGCCATATAGACCGATATCTCGATTCAAGGTCTTGCGCCCGATCTCTCGCATTTATTGTCCGATTTTGCCCAAATTTAAGACAATGCGTTAAGTTAAGCCTCTCGACATATTTCTGCAATATGGCGCAGATTGGTTCAGATTTGGATATAGCTGTCATATATATCGATCTCTCGATTTAGGGTTTGGGCCCATAAAAGGCGCATTTATTGTCCGATTTCGCCGAAATTTGGGACAATGAGTTAAGTTAGGTCCTTCGACATCCTTCTTCAATTTGGCTCAGATCGGTTCCGATTTGGATATAACTGCCATGTATACCTATCTCTCGATTTAAGGTTTTGAGGCCATAAAAGGCGCTTTTATAATCCGATGTCGACGAAATTTGGGACGGTGAGTTGTGTTAGGCCCTTCGAAATCCTTCTTCAATTTGGCCCAGATCGGTACAGATTTGGATATAGCTGCCATACAAACCGATCTCTCGATTTAATGTTATTGGGCCCATAAAAGGCGCATTTATTGTCCGATGTCGCCGAAATTTAGAACAGTGAATTAAGTTAGGCCCTTCGACATTTGGCTCAGATCGGTCCAGATTTGGATATAGCTGCCATATAGACCGATCTCTCATTTTAAGGTTTTGGGGCCATAAAAAGCGCATTTAATGTCCGATTTCACTGAAATTTGACACAGTGACTTATGTTAGGCTTTTCGACATCCGTGTCGTATATGGTTCAGATTGGTTTATTTTTAGATATAGCTACTAAAAATACCAATATTTTGTTATACACTATTGAACAATGACTTGTACTTGTTAGTATTTGAACCAAATCGGAACATATTTCGATATAGCTGTTATGTGGCATAGGGTATGCATATTTCACCGGATTTTGACGAAAGGTGGTTTACATACATATCCGAGGTGGTGGGTATCCAAAGTTCGGCCCGGCCGAACTTAACGCCTTTTTACTTGTTTTAATTTTTTTTCATATATTCATTTACATATCAATTATTTCTATTAGCTAGGTGTTACTTTTACTTTTATTCATTGGTTTGCCCAAAAAGTAATTGCGGATTTTTCCTATAGTCGGCGTTGACAAATTTTTTCACAGCTGGTGTCTCTGTAATTGCATTATTTCTTCTGTCAGTTATCAGCTGTTACTTTTAACTTGCTTTAGAAAAAAAAGTGTAAAAAAAGTATATTTGATTAAAGTTCATTCAAAGTTTTATTAAAAATGCATTTACTTTCTTTTAAAAAATCCGCAATTACTTTTTGGGCAACCCAATATTTAAAAATTGATTAACGTTTATTGTTTAGATTATGGGATTAATTTCAATTGTTACATTACTCTTGTTTCCATGTTGACAGTGTTAATGTAGTACAGTTTATAAGTTTATACTTGTTGTACTATTTGTTAATAAATACCAAAAACAAAATTTATCTATTGGGAATTCCTAAATTTTATATAAAATATGATCAGTTTAAATGGCAATGGCTGTGATGTATGAAGTCGTAAAAAAAAATTGTTTGTGGTACCACAACATTTCTTAAACAAACGTTGGCTTTTTTCGTCGAAGATTGGACTATCTCTACTCGACAGTTTATATTCAATACTAATTATGTCTCTTTAATTTGCAACTCTTAATTCATATGGTACTTAATGTGTCATGTACACTCACTAGCCAAGCATTCAAAACAAATCTTCGTTTTGACTCAATTAACAGACAACAAAAACCTGCTATAATATTAACCATAAAAGCTGTCCAATAAAAAACCTTGAGCTATTAAAAAAGACTTATTAAACAAAACAACTTGTTTGCTACAAGTACATATACATCAAACTAGATAAATTTGAACATCTCTCTGTGCTCTTTATCTAAATTCTCGTGAGTGTCTGCGCTTGAAAATATAAAGAACCAATTAACATTCAGTGCAAATTCTTAAGTGACAACAAAACAAAAACAAAAAAAAAAAAAAAAACACAAACCGAAAAAATAAATAAATATCTCTTAGCATGGCACACTCTGAGCAAGTACCAGTAATTGAAATAACAACAATAAACAGTGAAAACACGCTCACCACAGATAAGTTGGTTATGGCGCCAAAAAGGTGGAGAGAAGGCCGTGGATCTTACTCTGATGAGAACGTATGCAAAACTCCTCGCTTGTCTAATTATGACTCTCCTCAACGTATTGTTCAACTCATAGATAAACGGTTCGAGAAACAATCTGAGCTTATCAAAGCATTGATACTCGAGAGTGAATCTAGACTCTTAAGTGTTATAGATAAGAGCATGGATGAATTTAGAAAAGACATTGGTAAGCTATCAGAAAAGCTTTCTAATATAACCAATCGTGTTGAGAAAATTGAAACAGTGGCAGACAAAATTGAAAACATGAACCAGGATATAGGTGTATTAAAACATGAAATCGAAAAACTAAAAGTTCAACAACAAAAACACGAAAATTTACACGTTGCGAGTGACCTTCGGATAAACGGTATCCCTTATACAAATAACGAAAATCTATTTCAAATTTTTGACACTCTTTGCAACAATCTAAACATTGCTACTCCAACCATCAGAGCAATTTATCGAGTCTGCAATGTTAATAAAAATAGAGACACTCCAGAAACAATCATGGTGAATCTAACATCACCCTCTGATAAAAACTTTATTTTAAAAAATATATCGCAGTTCAAAAAAAGTCATAAAACTGCATTGCAACTACAACATGTGGGATATGATTCCGATAAACATATCTATGTAAACGAAAATCTTACCAGTTATAACTACAAAATACTTCAAAATGCACTTAAACTAAAACGGCAAAAATGCATCGAGTCAACATTTAGTCTCCGTGGCCTCGTATATGTCAAAAGAACAAAAGATGAGCCACCTATCATGGTTGATAGTACCAGCAAATTAATCAATCTTTTTCGCGGCGGTCCTGAACCAATCAACATGCCAGCAGAATATTCCAGCAATAATAATGATCAAAATTAAAATATTTCATGACTCAATATATAAATTATTCGAACTTTTTATTATTATTTACATAAATTGTTACTCACTGATTTCCTGCATAGAAAAAATAAATGTTACACCACTTACTTTAAGTAAATTTCACATTGTAGTCCTAAGTAACTATACAAACCTTTGTAGCATTACTTATTTTTCTTATAATATTAGATAGAGCAAAACAATGTTCCAAAGACAACTTAAAATGCATGATACGAATACTATCAAAACAAAAAACAGGCCTAAAACTGGTGCACATAAATGCCCAAAGTCTTAATAACAAAATGGATGAGTTTCGCGATACATTTATTAACTCCGACATCGACGCCATTTGTATATCTGAAACGTGGTTTCATCCTGAAATCGATAGCAGCATTTTTCATGTTACGGGATACAAACTGTTTAGAGCGGATCGTCATACTCATGGCGGCGGGGTAGCTATATATATCAAACATGGTATAAGCTGCTCTCTCAAATGTATGTCAAACCGCTCTTCCCGCATTGAATACTTATTTCTGGAACTTTTATCTGATGACAAGAAAAGATTACTGCTGGGTTGCGTCTACAGACCAAATTCATCAATAGATTTTGAAGAATTAATAGAAACTATTGATATAATTTCCATCGAGTACGACAATATAATCGTAGCTGGTGATTTTAATAGCAACTTGCTTGTTGAGCGCTGTCTTGCCGACTCAATGCAAACCCTAGGGCTACTTCCTGTGAATGATTCCGCACCAACTCACTTCACAAGAAGTAACGCGAGTCTGCTAGATATGTTCTTTGTCAGCCATTTGTCCAAAATATCTCTCTACAATCAGCTAGATGCCCCCGCATTCTCCAAGCATGATTTGCTTTTCGTCACATACCACTTCGAAATTAATCCCACTGTTTGTACATCGACATATCGCGACTTCAAAAACATTGACTGGCCACTTCTGCATCAAAGTTTAGATGAAGTACCTTGGGAAGAGATTTTCTATATGGAAGGTGTTGACGAACAAGTTTCCTTCCTAAATCATAACCTTTGCTCAATTTACGACACATGCGTTCCTGTCAAAGTCATTTATACTAACAGAAAACAACAGCCATGGTTTACTCCTGAAATCAAGCACTTGATCAGCGTTCGAAATTTGGCATATAAAAGATGGAAACGTTATAGACTGCCTACACTGTATGACACGTTTAAATCCGCTAGAAGAGATGTGCTCAAAAAGACTAACGAGTCCAAAAAGCAGTACTATAAAAGGAAATTCGAAAATGCAATTGATAGTAAGCGAAAATGGAAAGAAATAAGGAACATCGGAATTGGATCGAAATCCAATACCAACACTGATTGTCTTTCTATCTCTGACCTAGATGAGATAAATGAAAACTTTTTGAAAATAAATACTGTGGACCCTGGCACAAACACTTATTCTAATATTTCTACAGCACAGATTGAAGACACATTCTCGTTTAGATGTGTTAGTCCCGAAGAAGTCTTACAAAGTTTTGCAACCATAAAGTCTGACGCAATGGGATTTGATGGCATACATCCTAGATTTGCCAAATTGGTACTGCCGAAAATACTTCCATTTGTTACACACATTTATAACAACATTCTTACAAAGTCAACGTTCCCAACAGACTGGAAATTGGCAAAAATTATACCGATACCCAAACAGAATTCAGAGTTCCGTCCGATTGCTATCCTGCCGTTTTTCTCTAAAGCTTTGGAACGTATTATAAATACTCAAATAGATGCCTTCCTGAGTTTCAGAGGTCTTTTGAATGATAGACAATCTGGTTTTCGAACAAAAAGAAACTGCTCTACTGTATTAATTGACGTTGTGGAAGAATTGAGACAAAATATGGATAATAATATGGTATCATTTCTGGTTTTACTGGACCACAGTAAAGCCTTTGACACAGTGAACCATGATATTCTTATCTCGAAGCTTGACAGACTTTTCTTTTTCTCCAAACCGGCCTGTAAACTGATTTCATCATACATTACCGGACGCCGTCAATCCGTCAATGTCGGTGATACAACATCTGCGGCACTTGATGTACCTAGAGGTGTTCCGCAGGGCTCTATCCTTGGTCCCTTACTTTTTTCTGTATACATAAATGATCTACCTGATATTCCAATGCATTGTAATGTGCAAATGTACGCTGACGATGTTCAGCTTTTCTCCAGCGCTAAACCAAATTGCGTACAATCATGTATAAATAATATTAATTGCGATCTGAATGAAATCCAGAACTGGGCGAGTAAAAATAGTCTCTGTCTAAATCCGTCAAAAACTAAACTGATGAAAATTTTAAAACGATCAACCACCCAGATTCCTCCTGTAAGAGCTACTTTGAACAACTCGGTAATAGAAACTGTTGATACATCCTGCAACCTTGGTGTAATATTCAATTCCAAACTGACTTGGACTAATCATATAAACAAAGCTGTTGGTAAAGTTCAAGGAATGCTGCGAAGTTTGTGGTCTGTGCGGACTTCTACACCTTTTCAAGTACGTATGCTTTTAGCGAAATCTTACCTTATACCTACTCTACTTTATGGATGTGAAATTTTCGCAAATTGTGATTCGAGAGACTTCAACAAACTAAAAGTAAGCTACAATAACATTGCTCGCTACATATTTAATAAGAAAAGGAGAGACCGAATTTCTCAATTCGCCCACAAAATATTCGACATTAGTTTCGAAAACCTCCTCAAAGCGAAATGCGTTATTTTACTGCAAAAAATAATCTATCTTAAGCAGCCAAAATATCTTTATGATCATCTCCATTTTGCTCGATCTGGCAGAGGACTAAAAATCATTCTACCACGCTTCCGAACCTCAAACTCTGAAAAACAATTTTTAATCAACAGTATTCGTCTTTGGAACAATTTGCCATCCAACATCCAAACCATAAGTAATGCTACTCTTTTCAAGAAAACAATCTTCAAACACTATATTTAAAGTATAATTCCTAAAAAAATTCTCTTATGATAAATTTTATAATATAATTACTTTTTTATTTATATTTTTCTTAACACATATTCGATGTAATCCATTCCTTAAACCGGCATCGTCACTTATAAGATTTTTATCTTGTGATGTCTGGTATCAATAAACAAACAAACACTTCGGAAAATTCTGGAGTACATCTCCTGGCGTTTTTGGTACCCCTTCTCCTCACTCAATGTTGTTAATCAAATAATAACGATGGCCGTAAATAATACTATTCGGGGTTGATTGACATTATTCGTCAGCTTAGGAATCAACTACTTATGCATTAATCGTTGAATGAATTGCCTTCATATGTACATATCTCACTTTTAGTTGTGATACTTTTTTGATGTTTACATTAGAGAACCTCATGCCACAAATCTGATTTAAAAAAAATTGAAACTCATTATCTGGGGGCCGCCACAATGCTCATCAATTTTTGTTTTCGAAATGGATTATTATCATTACACCCTAATGTATACACGCGAATTGTGGTAGAAAAAAAAAACTGTTCGACACTATCATATCAAATACAATGCCTACTAACGTTGTTTACTTTTCCTATAAACTTAGATAATTCAAACCAAAATAAAATCTTTTAATTTTATAAATATGTAAACCAGAAACAAGATTTTAAACATTTTTGCATAAGTCCACTATTCAGATAGCGAAAGTTGTATTTTAATCTGTGTTCCTCATTTCTATAAGAAAAATCAAAAATGTGCGTAAAGCACCTCAGCTTTGTGCGTATAATTTGTCTCCAACCTGTTCTTTAATGGTGGCAGTAGCTAATATTTCAGGCCTAATTTAATATAAAAAAATTTGATTTAAAGCAACGACCATTGTAAAAAATTTGACAGACATGTAGAATCGTTCCCTTAGCCAGCTAATATCCCAGGTCAGGTTAGCTTAGGTCAATGACTTGAAATGAAATGCCAGTTTAACTATAATCTGTAAAAAATATTCACTTCATAGTATAAAACAAAAGACTTAAACAACGAACTTGCTCACTTTGTAATCTACTGTTAATGATGTTCTTCATAAACTTATTTTAATGAATGAACACATTTCGAACCGAACACTGATTTTGGTAATAAAATTCAATGATTTGCAAGCGTTGCTCGTTAGTAAGTTTATTCATGATGAAATGTCAAAGCATACTGAGCATCTTTCTCTTTGACACCATGTCTGAAATCCCACGTGATCTGTCAAATACTAATGCATGAAAATCCTAACCTCAAAAAAATCACCCTTTATAAGCTGTGAGTCACTTGCAAGCTATTTTATCATTTTATCTACTAATGGCTATATGTCCATTACAGAGCAATCGGTAATTTCAAAGTCTTCACCCACCAAAGGTTCCTTTTAAGAATAATGTCTACTCATCATGCCTTCCCAAGGACCTTCAATCCCATGGCAGTCGGTTGTATGTATAGGATTGACCCGATGTAGTTCTTCATTGGCAAGGCAGCAGCCTCAGTGTACAACACATTGCTACAAGAAGAAGAAGAAGCCCGATGTAGTCCTTCATCGGCAAGGCAGCAGCCTCAGTGTACAACACATTGCTGTCATTGTTAAAATAAGAGGAAGGGTCTTAAGACGTGTCTAACCATGGTTAAATTCAGCTTTTCCACCACTATTGCATTGGCCTTATCTTCTTCGAAGGAATTCATTTTCACAAGATTCGTTGGATCTCTTCATGATATTGCTGTTGATTACGAAATGGCCATACTTTTCCACTTTTTGAGGAAAAACTATAGAGCTAGATGGAGAGAGCTTGTTGATGCCCTATGTTCACACTGAACATACTATTGGTTATATTTTATTATAATATATTTAATACTAGCCGAACCGGGCCCGCTTCGCTGCGCCTTCTTTAACTCTCTTATATCTTTTAAGGATAAGGACAATTTGTGGATATCGAATTCGTGCCACCGTAGCCTATGTCTGCCCGTGACGCAGAACGCCTGCGTTCGTATCCTGGCGGACAAAATTTAAAGCGGTGTTTATCCCCTCTTAATACTGGCGACATTTTCGAGGTACCATGCCATGCATGGCCATGTACAAAATGCTCCCCAAAGAGGTGTCGCACTGCGGCACGCCGTTCGGACTCGTCTATAAAAAAAAGGTCCCTTATCATTGAGTTTTAACTTAAATCGGAAAGTTCTCACTTAGATGTGTGAGAAGTTTGTCCCTGCTCGGTTCCTGGACAAATGTTCACTCTACTCCCAAATACCTTTCTGTTGAGTCCTACACCCAGAGAAGACTGGGTACACGGTATTGATAGTAAATCAACACCGTATGGTACAAAAACAATACCGGATGGTATGAATGAAACAAAATGATTAGTACCGTTTGGTACTAGTCTTATTACCAAACTGGTATTGGTTTTAATAACAATCTGGCTTTAGACTATCATGTTTTTGATATAGAATATCCTTCGAATGTTTACTATTTCTATTTTCACCGCTTTCGAACAAAATAATTTATTTATTTGTTTAACAAAAATTTTACAATGGCGTCAGTATTTTAATTACAAAGCCCAACAACACTTCTGGTGCGATGACAAGAATACAAATGCGACACCATCAATTCTTAATAGTCTCCTTTGTCTGATATTGAATTGATGCCATATGGTATTAAAAATCTTTGCCAGTGACGCGAACAAAATAATACCAGGCGGTACTGCCATTTTTCTATCAGTGTATATTACCATATTGGTAAATATTTCCGATTTAGGGGCTATTATGGGGGTGGGTCGGTCACCCCAGACACTTGGTCCTTATAGTAAAGATTAAAGTAAGATTCGTGCTCTACTTTCAAATACATGGAAATAAGTTCTGTTTGAGGGTGGTGGGGTGGACCCCAGGGTCTTTGTCATGAAAATGAGTATCAATTTTCCGAAAATCAATCAGTTTCCACCCCAAATAGCTTTTATATAATAGGCTGGTATTTTGGGGTGGGGCAGCTCCCCAAACACATGGCTCTTCATTTCGATATCAATTTCGTTTTTTCTCTCAAGTACCTTTCGTTTGAGCTCTATATTGTCGTGATTGTTCTATACAAGTTTTAGACGGCCCCCGAAGCACCCGACCCTTACAATAGAAACCATGTTTTGTTTTTGGCGACTGTGAGAATGGAAAAAAATTTCAACGAATCACATTACCAATCTCCGAGATCTGGTGTTTAAGAAAATTAGGTTAATGGAAGTGCTTTTTAGGAGAGGGATGGCACCTCAGACATTTCGCTTCTCTCCCAAATCCCTTTAATTTGAGCTCCATATTGCCATGTTCGGTAAATAAGGACCGTTTGGAGGGTGTTTTGAGGCTGGGGCGGGCACCGGCACTTTGCCCCGAAATATAGATATCAAATTCGTCCTTTACTCCCAAATATCGTTGATTTGAGCTCCATATTGCCATAGTCGGAAACAAAGTTCAGTTTAGGTGGTGCTATATGGCGTATCCCGCTCCTAAATTGGATATCAAATTCGTTTTGTACTCTCAAATACCATTAATTTTAGTCCCATATTGTCATAATTGGTCAATTAACCTATTTGGCGTATTTTTAGGAGGAAAAGCGTCACCTAGAATTAAACGCAAATTTGAATGTCATATTCGTAGTCTACTCCCAAATACCTTTCATTTGAGTCCCATAAAGCTCTGGCCGGGTAATATGCCCACTTGGAGGTATTTGGGGGTGGGGCGACCTCCCATTACTTGGACCTAATTTTTTATAACATACTTGTAATCTATTGACGAATACTTCTCATTTGAGTCCCATATTGACATGAACGTCGAATATATCTGTTTAGAGGAGTTTTGGTGTTGGGACGTTCCGCTTGGTACTTGGACCCAAATTTTAATACGAAATTCCTTTTCTAGTCTCCACTACCTTTCATTTGATACCCACATTGTACACGGTCCATTTTTGGTTTTGGGCTATGTACTTGGCATAAGGGGGAGGCTCCGCCCCCATTCGACATCCAAAAAAATTATATAGCCTATGTTTCGTTCCAGACAAACCTACACAATCTGTGAAAATTTTAAGAAAATCGATTTAGCCCTTTTTGATTCTACGTAACAAACAAACAATCCGAGTCCCACATGATCATGGTTGGTCATATGCCCATTTGGGGCGTTTTTAGGGGGTGGGGTAACCCCCTATGCCTCGATCTAATTTTGTATGCCAGATTCGTAATTCACTCCCGAATACCTTTTATTTGAGCCCCATATTGACATGAACGTCCAGTATGTCTGTTTGAGGGGGGTTTTGGGGTTTGGGCGGCCCAATGGGTACTTATACTCACATTCGCATTCCACTCTCCAATACCTTTCATTTGATACCCATATTGTTCCAATCGGTCTACTTTTGATTTTGTGTGGTATATTTGGCGTAAGGGGGAGGGTCAGGATGTATTAGGATGTGGAGAATTGAAAATGAGCCATATCGGTTAAAATTGAGATATAATTCCCATATAAACCGATATCCTGATTTGACTTCTTGAGCCCTTGGAAGCCGCTATTTTGGCTACAATTTTGCATGTGTTGTTCTATTACGACTTCCAATAGCTGTGCCAAATACTGTCCAAATCAGTCTATTATATAGCTCCTATATAAACCGATATCCCGATTTGACTTCTTGAGTCCTTACAAGCCGCAATTTTTGTCCGATTTGGCTGAAATTTTGCATGTGATATTCTGTTATAAATTCCAACAAATGAGCCAGGTGCAGTCCGAATCGGTCTATAACCTGATGTAAATAGCTCCCATATAAACCAATCTCTCGATTTGACTACTTGAGCCTTGAAAGCCGCAATTTTTGTCCAATTTGGCTGAAATTGAGCATGTAGTGCTTTGTTATGACTTCCAGTAACTGTGTTATGTACGGTCCGAATCGCTCTATAACCTGATATAGTTCCTATATAAACCGATCTCTCGATGAGCCCTTACAAGCCGCAATTTTTGTACGAATTGGCTGAAATTGTGCACATAGTGTTCTGTTATGACTTCCAACAACCGTGCCAAGTACGGTCAAAATCGGACTATAACCTGATATAGCTCCCATATAAGCCGATCTCCCGATCTCCCCAGATGACTCCTGTCATCTGTAAGCAGCAATTATTGTCCGATTTTGCTGAAAATTTGAATGTAGTGTTCTGTTAATACTTCCAACAACTGTGGCAAGTAGGTCCAAACCGATCTATAACCGGATATAGCTCCCATATAAACCGATCTCCCGATTTGACTTCGTGAGCCCCTGGAAGCCGCATTTTTTGTCCGATTTGGCTAAAATCTTGCACGTGGTGATTTGTTAAGACTTACAACAACTGTATCAAGTACGGTCCGAATCGGTCTATAACCTGATATAACTCCCATATAAACCGATCTTTAGCTATGTCTATCTGCCTGTCTGTCCGTCTGTTCATGTTAATTTGTGTACAAACTACAGATCGTAATTTTCATCCGATCGTCTTCAAATTTGGTATGGGCATGTTTTTCGGTCTTAGAGACAAAGCCTATTGAAATTGAAAAAAATCGGTTCATATTTGGATATAGCTCCCATATATATGTTCGTTCGATTTGCAGTAATACTGCAATAAAATGGTCATTTTTTAACCGATTCTCTCGAAATTTAGCAGGAAGGATTTTCTTATGACGCCCGACATTACAAGTGGATTTTATAGAAATCGGTTCAGATTTGGACATAGCTCCCATATATATGTTCGTCCGATTTGGAGTAATAATGCAATAAAATGGTCATTTGTTAAACGATTCTTTCAAAATGTGGCAGGAAGGATTCCTTCTTGACTCTCGACATTATCGATTAATTTCATAGAAATTGGTTCATATTTAGATATAGCTGTCATACATGTATAACGCCCGATTTTCACTTCTAGAGCAATTTCAATCGCATTTTTTGACCAATCTTGCCTAAATGTTGCACAACGTTTTTTTCTTTAAATATAGAAACCATCAAATGCAACAAGGCACTAAAACGGATTCTAGATGGGTCAGTTCCTGCACCCAACAGCAACCACAATTTAAAAAAAAAAATTTACGTATCTTTACCAATTTCAGAATTTTGGCAATTTTCGATTTTGAAAAAATGTGCGTTTATACATTTCCAATTTAAAGATAAGATGTTATATAAAAATTTTTAAAAAATTTGTGGCATTTTTTTGGCTGCATTCATCTTTTTTACTATACGAAAACAACAGTTTATGTTTGCTGTTTTAGCAAAAAATTGCTGCTGTTCAGTTTTCAGCAGTTTCAGTTTCTGTTGTTTCAGCAAACATTTTTGCTGTTTCTACTGACATCTTTCTATGAGTGTAGTTCAGTTAGGCAAAACTTAAAAAGAGCAGGCTAACAATGTTTGTATAGGTCGCCAATATGTTCTGCTATGGTTTTTCTAAACTTATAAAATAGAGCCTGCAATTTGGTAGACACTATCATACCAGAATCCTCAGTATTTTAAACTGGCCATATCAGTTAAGTTTCGGTACAGCCCAAAAAAGGCTACCGCCCGCGTTAAAGGTATTTTGAAGGTTTTATCTACATAATTAATGAGTCCGAAATTTCTCATTTTGGGTTATAAATAGGTACCCAGCAAAAACTAGGAAACCTCCTATGGAAACCTCCTTGCATGATTTAAGTTCGAAACCCATAGAACCCGCTTATTTTCGGTATTTTAAATGACTTGACCGTTTTTAGGAGGGCAGAAACCCTTCTTGCAAAAAAAATTTTTAGTGGTAGTTCACGCTTAAGCATTTTGAAGGTTTTAGCCACATTTTCCAACCGAACTTTGCAGCATCATGCAATTTTTATTGACAAAAACGATTCGGCCTAGTTCTAATTTCTCGCTTGAATGCAATAGCTCGATCTAATACTAATTGATAGCAAAAGTTTGGCATATATTTCTGAGATAAAATACAAGTTTGACCAAATTTTATTATTTTAGCACGATATAATTTAGCATCTACTTGACGCACACATACAACAAGGGTATTATTTCACACCTATCCCATTGTGACCATGCATATGTATGGCCTTGGATCAATGCTATATCTAAGATTCAATCTATATCAAAGAAAAGACATTCAATTAAAGCACAAGTGAAAGAAACAAAAGAATTAAGAAACGAACGTGGCTTCATTTGCCTACTATGCTATCATAAGCCACCTTCATTTTAATCAAAGTGTAATGACTAAGGTGCAAAAAGATGCTAATGAAAACAAGTAAAAGCGTGCCGTATCTTGTATACCCTCTACCATGGATCACATTTTGTCGAGTTCTTTGCACGGTATCCCTTTTAAGGCAAACAAAGGATTATGGATAAGAATTGCTATGCTCTTGTTATGGTCCGATTCGTTCCATAATTGAATTAAATGTGAAAGTCATAGTGTAAAATTTGTGCCAATTCAGATAAGAATTGCGCCCTTAAGGGGCTCAAGAAGGAAAATCGGGAGATAGGTTTATATAGTAGCTGTTTCAGGCTATAGACCGATTCTGATTATATTTTATACGTATGTTTAAGTTCATGGGAGAAGCCGTTGTACAAAATCGGGTAAGAAATGCGCTCTCTAGAGGCGCAGACGATATTGGGCTTGATTTTTAACCGATTTGGCAGTAACTGTCTCCATAACCTCTAACATACGTGCTATATATGGTCCAATCAGTCCATAAGCAAATGTCGCTCCCATGTAAACCGATCTGCTGATTTTACTTCTTGAACGTCTAGAGGGCGCATTTCTGATAGATATGCTTTCAATCGGTTAAGTCTGGCAGAACTTAGCACGCTTTTACTTGTTAGTATCTGCTGAAGAATATAATACATGATATCCATGGTGAAGGGCTTATACGATTCGGCCCTGCCGAACTTAACTCCCTTTTACATATCTTCTCTTGTATATAAAAATCAATTTGTGTTTGTATGTTTGCTCCGGATAGATTCAAAAACGCCTGAGCCGATTACCTTGAAATTTTCACAGATTGTGTAGGTTGGTATGGAAGGAAACATAGGTTATATACTTTTTTAATATCGGAAGGGGGGGCGGACCCTCCCCCTTTGCCAAATACACCATATAAAATCAAAAGTCAACCGATCGGAACAATATGGGTATCAAATGAAAGGTAATTGGTTGCCCAAAAAGTAATTGCGGATTTTTTAAAAGAAAATAAATGCATTTTTAATAAAACTTAGAATGAACTTTAATCAAATATACTTTTTTTACACTTTTTTTTATAAACCAGCTAAAAGTAGCAGCTGATAACTGACAGAAGAAAGAATGCAATTACAGAGTCACAAGCTGTGAAAAAATTTGTCAACGCCGACTATATGAAAAATCCGCAATTACTTTTTGGGCAACCCAATATTAAAGAGTAGAATACGAATATTTGAGTCTAAGTACCCATCAGGCCGCCCAAACCCCAAAACTCCCTCAAACAGACATTTTGGACATTCATGTCAATTTGGGGCTCAAATGAAAGCTATTCTGAAGTCGATTACGATTCTGGCATACAAAATCAAATCAAAGTATAGGGGGTCACGCCAGTCCCTAAAAACGCCTCAAATGGTCATATGACCCATCATGACTAAATGGGACTCAATTTGTTTGTTTGTTGCCCTGAATCAAAACGGCTGAGCCGATTTTCTTAACATTTTCCCAGATTGTGATGATTTGTCTGGCAAGAAACATAGGGTATATAAATTTTTAGATATCGGATGAGGGCGGACCCTCCCCTTACCCCAAGAAAAACCGCCCAAAAACCAAAAATGGGGCGATAGGCACAATATGGGTATCAAATCAAAGGTATTGGAGACTAGAAAACGAATATCGCTTTAAAATTTGGATTTTTGGAAATTTGGATCCAAGTGCCCAAAACCAGAAATGGACCAATAGGCACAATATGGGTATGAAATCAAAGGTATTGGAGACTAGAAAACGAATATCGCTTTAAAATTTGGATCCAAGTACCCACGGGCCTTCCCAAGCCCAAAACTCCTCTAAACCGATATATTCGATGTTCATGTCAATGTGGGACTCAAATGAAAAGTATTCGCAAGTAGATTACAAATATGGCATAAAAAATTAAGTCCAAGTAATGGGAGGTTGCCCCAATAGCTATATGGGACTCAAATGAAAGGCATTTGGAAGTAGATTACGAATATGACATTAAAATTTGTGCTTAAGTATAGGTGGCACTTTTCCTCCTAAAAATACGTCAAATTGTTTAATTGACCCATTATGACAATATGGGACTCAAATGAAAGGTATTTGAGAGTAGAAAATGAATTTTATATCCAATTTTGGAGCCAAATGTTTGGGGTACGCCCTAAGGCATCCCCTAAACTGAACCTCATTTCCGATTATGACAATATGGAGCTCAAATAAACGGTATTTGGGAGTAAAGGACGAATTCGATATCCATTTTCAGGGCAAAGTGCGAGTGCCCACTTCAGCCCCAAAAACCCTACAAACGGTTCATATTTACAGACCATGGCACCAAAAACAAACATGGTTTCTATTGTTGGGGACGGGTGATTCGGAGGCCGTTAAAAAACCGTAAAATGGATATTTAGACCAATCACCACAATATACAGCTAAAACGAAAGGTGCTTGAGAGAAAAAAACGAATTTGATATCCAATAGCCATGTGTTTGGGTAGCCGCCCCACCCCAAAATACCTCCCTATTTTATAAAAGCTATTTGGGGAGGAAATTTATTGATTTTCGGGAAATTGATATTAATTTTCGGGACAAAGGCCCCGGGCTCCACCCCACCCTCAAACAGAACTTATTTCCCGAACATGCCTTTATGGGTCTCATATTAAATGTATTGGGTTGCCCAAAAAGTAATTGCGGATTTTTTAAAAGAAAGTAAATGCATTTTTAATAAAACTTAGAATGAACATTAATCAAATATACTTTTTTACACTTTTTTTCTAAAGCAAGCTAAAAGTAACAGCTGATAACTGACAGAAGAAAGAATGCAATTACAGAGTCACACGCTGTGAAAAAATTTGTCAACGCCTACTATATGAAAAATCCGCAATTACTTTTTGGGCAACCCAATATTTGAAAGTAGAGCACGAATCTTATATTTACTTTAAGGGCCCAGTGTCTGAGTGGCCGACCCACCCTCGAATTACCCCCTAAACCGGAAATATTTACCAACACAGTAATATAGGACTCGAAGGAAAGGTATTTGGGGGTAGAGCGAAAATTTGCCCAGGAACCGAGCAGGAGCAAACTTCTCACACATCAATGAGTGCTTATCGATTTAAGTTTAAACTCAATGATAAGTGACCTTTTTTATAGAAGAGTCCAAACGGCGTGCCGCAATGCTCTCACCTCTTTGGGGAGAATTTTCTACATGACCATGCAAGGCATGGTACCTCACAAACGTCGCCAGTATTAAGAGGGCATAACCACCGCTTTAAATTTTGTTCGATGTTCTCGCCAGGATTCGAACGCATACTTTTAGCTTCATAGGCGGTCATAGGCTACAGTGGCACGAATCCGAAATACACATTCAGGGCGGGCGAAGTGTCCCCCACCCTTAAAAGATATTAAAGAGTTAAAGATGGAGCAGCGGAGCGGGCCTGGTTCGGCAAGCAGTAAAAAAAAAAACATTTTTTTTATTTTTAAGAAATATTCTCTACAAATTTAATTTTTATTCCAAATTTTCTTATTGTCCCTGAGAATTTTTTATTCTTCATTTGCTGTTAAAACAGGTAGACATATGCCAAGACACGTGTTACTTTTAGTCGGAAAAAAGTCTTACTCACGCTGAATTGCATGTGAAGAAGACATTTTGGATATTCTCCTATTAACACTTTAATTATAATTTTTGCACTTAGACAAAGTAAATGTAGAAGACTAATTAACGCTTTTCATTACTAATAATAAATAATATATGAATATTTTTCAATTACAAATAAAACTAGCCACGTTCGTTTTTTGGGATGGTCAACTTTTCTTGGCATGTTTATTTTCAATTCACTGATATTATTTACACACCCTGCTGATGATGGTGATGATTTTCTACAATTAATGAATTGGCAAACTTAACACATTAACACTTTTTGAAGACTAGTTGAAGGGAGTCTCACTTTTAGTTAACATACCCTTAGTGAAGAAAATAGGTAAACTCGTGCTAAGTTTGGCCAGGCCGAATCTTAGATATCCTCCACCATGTATCACATATGTCGAGTTATTTGCCCGGTGTCTCTTTTTAGGCAAACAAAAGATAATGGATAAGAATTGATATGCTATTAGAGCTATATGAAGTTGTGGTCCGATTCGGACCATACTTGATTTGAAAAAAATTTCAGCCAACTCAGATAAAATTTCAGCCAACTCAGATAAGAATTGGGGCCTTTGGGGTCTCAAGAAGTAAAATCGCATCGGTTTATATGGGAGCTGTATCAGGCTATAGACCGATTCAGACCATATTTAACACCTATGTTGAAGGTGAGAGAAGTCGTTGTGCAAAATTTCAGCCAAATCGAATAAGAATTGCGCCTTGTAGTCACTCCAGAAGTATAATCGGGAGATCGGTTGATATGAGAGCTATATCAGATTATGAATCGATTTAGACCATACTTGACACAGTTGTTGCGAGACAAAATACAACACTGTACATACACTTTCATCTAAATCGGATAGGAATTGCGCCCTCTAGAGGCTAAATAAGTCAAGACCCCTAATCGGTTGATGTGACAGCTATATGAGTTAATGGACCGATTTATACCATACTTAGTACAGCTGTTGGGAATCATAACAAAATACATCACCCAAAATTTCAGCCAATTCGGATAAGAATTGCGCCCTCTACTGGCTCAAGATGTCAAGATCCGAGTTCGGTTTATATGACAGCTATATCAAAACAAGAACCAATATGGCCCATTTACAATCCCAACCGACCCACATTAATAAGAAGTATTGGGTTGCCCAAAAAGTAATTGCGGATTTTTAATATAGTCGGCGTTGACAATTTTTTCACAGCTTGTGACTCTGTAATTTCACTCTTTCTTCTGTCAGTTATCAGCTGTTACTTTTAGCTTGCTTTAGAAAAAAAGTGTAAAAAAAGTATATTTGATTAAAGTTCATTCTAAGTTTTATTAAAAATGGATTTACTCTCTTTTAAAAAATCCGCAATTACTTTTTGGGCAACCATATTTGTGCAAAATTTCGCCCGATTCGGACCATAATTGAATTGAATGTTGGAGACCATAGTAGAAATCATTGTGCAAATTGTAAGAATTACGCCCTCATGTCTGATATTGCGTCTCCACCTAAGTGCCGGTATCTGCTGGACGCGAAAGCCGGGCAATCATAAAGGAAATGTTCCAACGTCTCATCATCTTCCCCGCATGCCCTACACATGCCAACACTTGCCGCACCGATTTCACGTAAGTGAGCTCGTAGTCCTATGTGTCCCGTTATGATACCAATAGCTATACTGACCTCCTTCTTGCTTCCTTTCAGTAATAGCCTCGTCTTCTAACGATCTGGATCCCCCATAGAATTTTCACCGTCCTACCGACCGCTTCGTTGATCCACAATTTTCCATGCGCATACGTCGCCCACTCATTTAACTCGGACTGCGTCGACCCGAAAAGTTTCGGGTTGACCAAGTTTATTGGCGGCAGTCCTCTGGCCTTCACCGCCAAATCGTTTGCCCTTTCATTTCTCCTTACTCCGTTATGGCCCGGCACCTAAACGATGCGAATTTTGCCATCCTCCGAGAAGGCGTTAATCTCCTTCTTACACCGCAACGCTGTTCGTGACCTTACCGTGCTGGTTGTTATTGCCCTTATGGCAATTTTACTGTCGGTAAAGATGTTCACACTCGACGTCCTCGCGTTAGCACCACACCACTTCATGCATTCCTTAAGCGCCCGTATCTCCGCCTGCAGGACCATATTATGATCAGGCAGTCTAAAACAGATCCCAGTCCCTGGGTTCTCAATGTAAACCCCCAGGCCCACTCTATCCTCTAGCTTTGATCCATCCGTGTAACATGATCTTCCAAATGGCAACACTAGGGTTCCGTCAATCCAAGACTGTGCCGATGGCAGCAGTGCCTCGCATTCGAATTCAAGGTTCATATCAGGTATCCGATCGGAAACCTCTTCCCTTCCTTCCAGGTTTTCTATCGTCACCTCGATTATACCGCGATGGTATGAGCTGCTCCCATCCTCAATCCATTCTCCCATCGCCTTAAGTCTCATAGCCGCAGTGGCTGTCTCACACTTAATCTGTATGTCAATGGGTTGGATATCTAGAATAGTCTCCAGTGCCCTAGTGGGCGTGGTCCTCATCGCTCCGCCTATGCCAAGACAACATGTTCTCTGGACCTGTTGTATGGTCCTTATGTTGCACTTTTTCTCCATAGTCCACCAAACTACTGAGGCGTAAGTAAGTATTGGTCTAATCACGCTCCTGTAGAGCCAGTGAACTATCCTATGATTCAGGCCCCATTTCGAGCCTACGGCCCGTCTACAAAGTGCCCAACATCTGTGAGCCTTCTCAGTACGCTCCTGAATGTGACACTTCCAATTCAGTTCCCTATCCCAGATAATACCTAAGTATTTGACCTTGTCAGATATCGAAATTGTCTTATTCAGGAAACGTGGTGCGTTAAATTGGCCCACCTTCGTCTTCCTCGTGAACAGGCATATTTCAGTCTTCTCTGGGTTAACATTGAGACCCCTGGGTTTAGACCAGTCATATGTCATATGCAAGACCCTTTCGGCCCTTCTGCATAGCTCGTTCGGATCCTTACCTCTTAGAAGTATTATAACATCGTCTGCGTAGCAGATGGGTTCAAATCCCTTCTCAGTCAGCATCCGTAATAGGTCACCACCATAAAGGTGGTCACCCATAGGAGTGGCGATAAATCGTAGAATTAGTTTCAGCTTTTGTGAATTTATAAACATGACAACACTGGTGCATAGGTGAGAACGAAATAAATTTAACAGGTAGTAGCAGTTGGCCAACAACAAAAAATTTAGGCGATTATCTGTCAAAATAAATATTTAGTGCAACTCTGGTTTTGAGGGCGTGTGTTATAATTCTTAACTATAATGCACACAAAAAACCAAAACTCGTTAACAGATCGAGCATTTGGTGAGAAAAAATTTTACTCAGCTGTTTGCTGTACACTACCTTGGTTAATATGTCTTGAGTTAGAATGTTCTCCTATAACAGAAAACGCCTGACTCCTGGCGAGAACATCAACAACTTTTTTTACTGTTATTCTGCTTCACTAACACATATTGGCGCCGTTTGAGAATATCTTAACGTGGTCAAACTGCTCTGTCGTCCGAAGCAGTTGATGATCATATTTAAATAGATTTAAAATAAAAACTTTTTTATAAAATTTAAAAAATTGAAAAATTTAATTTGACTTCCAAAACTTTTAACTGAATTATCATATGTTGACGCATACTGCATCACCAATCCAAATCATGCATCAAAATTAATCGAACCACAAATGCCTCCGTAAATCACAAAATACGAAACCAATCTTGGCCCAAATTTCAAAAAATAAAAATTAAAAATCGAAAAATCGAATTCCAAAAACCAGGTGAGATATCGTATACCTCAAGCAGACTTATTACTGCGGTTTTTTAGACATTTTGTTGAAAGAGATGATTTTAGATTTTTGAATATTACTGTAAAGAAGCTACCTGATCTAACCATTGGTATAAATTTCGAAATGTGGCTGGGCTATCTCGCATTTTTGTGTTATTGCTCTACTAATGTGCACATAACTGGCATGGCCTTTTGTACCTAAATTTAAAGAAAAAAGGTTATGGAATGTATACATTCAGTGGTGATTATGATCATCCACTGAGACACACATGTGTTCTATTTTTTCTTCTAACATCAAACAAGCAACAGACTTTTCAGCAGTGAGCCTGCCACTCTGAAACTGCAGCACCACTGCTGTAATAGCAGAACTACTGCTACAATAGCAGCAAAATTATCTACGTATATTCAGTGTTCGCTATTTTCAGAAAACTCCTCTATGAGTGTTGAAAACGAATTTGATATCCAATTTTGCAGCCAAATGTTTGGGGATACGCCCTAAAGCACCCCCTAAACTGAACGTCATAGGCTGACATAGGCTACAGTAACACGAATTCGATATCCACATTATTAGAGAGTTAAAGAAGGCGCCACGTAGCGGGTCCTCTTCGGCTAGATTTGTATACAAAATTTTCTTAACAATAAAATTTTTACAAAATTTTCTTAAAAATAAAATTTTTACAAAATTTTCTTAAAAATAAAATTTTAACAAAATTTTCTTAAAAATAAAAATTTTATAAAAATTTTTAGAAATTTAATTTTAACAAATTTTTTAGAGATAACTTAAAGAAAATTTGACAAAATTTTTATGAGTAAAGTTTTTGCAAAACTTTTTAAAGTAAAATTTTAGCGAAATTTTGTAAAAAAAAAAACTATTTCCATTTTTTTGCTAATGCTTTTCTTTAAACCATTCTTATATTTGCTATAAGTAAAATTTCATCAGCAAATTAATAAAAAATAAATTTTCTCAAAATTTTCTTAGAGAAACAATTGACAAATTTTCAGCAAAAATTATGATTTTGCAAAATTTAAGCCAAATTTTCCATGAAAATCATTTTCTGTTCTATTTCAATTTGAAAAAAATGTTTCTAATTTTTTGTGCAGTTTTTAAAAGTTATTTATATACATATATATTTTAAACGAAGTGTGAATATGGTCTGTCGTATTGTGGTAAGGGAACAGTTTTGTGTTTTTTTTTTTGTTTATTTAGCTTGCAATCTAACGTTTATTTTAACAGCTATTTGCTAAATGTCAATATAACACTTTCTTTAAGCCTATGGTTATGCATTCTTAAAAGGCAGATGCGCTTTGTTTTATTATTCCTTTATTATATATACCCATGTTTTTAGATTGTTCTTTAAAGTATTCAAAGGCAGTGAGTTTTACTTACTCGACACAGCCCATTGTGCATTGCTCAAAAGTCCTTGCAGCGTTGCATTTAAAGCTCTGCGACAACTTTCATCCTTAATGAATTGTAAACTTTCACGAAAGAGCTGCAATTCATGTGTTGTCAAATAGCCGGTTGTTTCCAAAGTCGATTTTTGTTCTTGGACTTTTTGAAAGACAGGATCTGAAGTTGCAGTTGCAAGCAGGGCAAACCATAGACATATAGAAATTGATAAATTGCGACCATATCGATATCTTGGCATTTTCACAAGTTATAATACTTTTGTTTCAAAGGCAAAAATAGAAAAACTAAATGACGCTGTTTCCAATTCAAGTTTTCGGTAGTGAAATTATATTTTGTCAAATGGACGCTATATGTGTTCACACTTTTACTAAAATATCTTTCACTTAAATTTTTTTAGTTTATTTTTTTAACTTTTAAACAATTTGTATTTATGAATCAATCGATTATTATTGTAAAGACAATTTTTTTCAAAATTTTCCGTGTTTTGTTTTTATTTTTACCGAACGCGTTGATATTTCGAATGCAACTGTTCTCAATGTGTTTTTGCTAAAAACTTTGAATCTTTTTCTTGGCATTTGTTGCTTAATTTTGCTTTATTCATTGAAACTTGTTTTTTTTAGTAATTGAATGCTTCAGCAACATGTTGTGTTTTGATAGTTTTTTTCTGGGTACAAACGAATGAGCCAGCAACAAAATACACATCAACATGTTGAAGCAACTCCCACAACCATTTTTAAAATAAAGTGATGCCACCTGTACATTGTTCGCTCTCATTGTACAGGTGGCACTGCACATGGTTAGGGAAAACATAATTTTCCCCTAAAAATGTGTTGAGTTTCATGCAAAATGTAATTAAAACTAAATTTTCTAAAAAAATCTATGAAATTGAATTTATTTCGGATGTGTTTTTTTTAGAAAGAAGAAATTTATGGCGTTGATATTAATCTTATAGCCACTAACTTTATTATAAAATAAGCTTTAGCTTATCAGGCTAGCTTTATTATGAAGTTAAAGGGTTTCCAATAGAGCCCGAAAAATATCGATTATCTGAATATCGATTTGTATTTTTTCTATCGATACTATGGGCAAAGTTATATTTTACAAAAATTTAAATTGATCATGATGAACTGAATGTATCCTGTAAAATATATTGCGTCTATAAGGTAGGTAAGGATAAGGTAAGGAGGTACTATATAAGTTTTTCGCTATATTTTCGTCATTTTTGTTTTAGACAATAGATTTTAAAGCAAAAAAATCTGCTGATTTGGTTCAGTAGGACATTCTCTCATTACTTATGGTAAAATTTTAAAAAAATTGTTATTTTCGTAATGTTTCAAAAAAGTAATCGTGAAAACAATGGATTTTCAACGGTGAAAAACGAACATAGTACTAGCCAATAGAAGGCGTAGCTTCCATCGGCTTAGGCTAAAATTTTGTACAATGATTTCTATCTGCACTTCCAACTGACTTTTTAAATTTATGTATTCGGCCTCTGCAAAGAGCTGGCAAACTATCGATAGTTGCAACGTTCGATATTTCAAATAATAAATATCGATAGTATCGATATTTATTATTAGAAATATCGAAAATCATTAATTTTCCGTCATCGATATTTTGCCAGCTCTACCTCTGCATTAATATTGCTTCTATATAAATCGATCTCCTAATTTTTACTTCTCATTTTCGTTTGAAATGTAGGTGATGGGAAATTATAGTATCGATATTATCGATATTTATTATTATAAATATCAAATGTTGCGATTATCAATAGTTTGCCAGCTCAACTTTCCAATAGCAAATTTTGATTTTAAAAATGGGCAAGTGGGCCGCGACTGGTTCGAATTAATTTTAACCCTGAGGCCCAGTTTTAGGGAATGATACACCTCGTCTCGAGATTATTCCGGCAGATGAGAGATAAAAGGCTACGAACAGTCAGCAAACATGGTCTGCTGACTGTTAATTTTGTTGCTGTTTTACCAATAGTTCTGCTGGCATAGCATAATGTTTGTAATTTTAGAATATCAGGCTGACTGCTGAAAAATCAGTTATTTGCTTTAAAATGTCTGCTGGGAAGCATATTAAAATACTAATGCATAAATATATTCATTTATTAAATATTGTCGATATTTAATAGCCGTTTTGATATAACAGTAAGATTTTTCCAGTCCAATACTACTCTTCCGTTCAAAATATTTATAATGTCAGCCTCGCACAATAAGCATTTTCCAAAGATCGGTCTATATGGTAGCTATATCCAAATATGGTACGATCTGGACGGTATTCAAAAAAAGGTGTAGAGGTCTATTAAAACTCACTGTTTCAAATTTCATCAAAATCGGATGAAAAATGATCCTTTTATAGGCTCAATACTCTATATAGGGAGATCGGTCTATATAGCAGTCCATTAAAACTCACTTTTCCAAATTTCATCAAAATCGAATGAAAAATGCTCCCTTTATGGTCTCAATACTCTATATCGAGAGATCGGTCTAAATGGCAGCTATACTCAAATATGGTCCACTCTGGACGATGTTCGACACAAAGGTGTAGAGGTCCGTTAAAACTAACTTTTTCCAAATTTCATCAAAATCGGATGAAAAATGCTCCTTTTATGGGACATCTGGACGATGTTCGACACAAAGGTGTAGAGGTCCATTAAAAACTCAGTTTTAAATTTCATCAAAATCGGATGAAAAATGCTTCTTTTATGGACTCAAAACTCTATATCGGTAGATCGGTCTATATGGCAGTTATATCTAAATATGGTCCGATCTGGACGATATTCAACAAAAAGGTTTAGAGGGGCACCAGAACTCGCTGTGCCAAATTTCATCGAAATTGGATAAAAAATGATTTCTTTTATGGGCTTATTACACTATACAGGGAGATCGGTATATATGGCAGCTATCTTGAAATATGGACCGATCTGAACCTCATTTAACAGGAATGGCTAGAGTTCTACCAGAATGCACTGTGCCAAATTACAGGGAGATCGGTATATATGGCAGCTATCTTGAAATATGGACCGATCTGAACCTCATTTAACAGAAATGGCTAGGGTTCTACCAGAACACACTGTGCCAAATTTCATCGAATTCGGGCAATAAATAGATATTTTATAGCCTCAATCCCTATATCGGGAGATCGGGTAGTCGGTCTATAGGGCAGCTATATCCAAATATAGTCCGATCTGAACCACGCTTCATTGAAATGGGTAGGGGTCTATTAGAACTAACTGTGCCAAATTTCATCGAAATACTTAAAAAATTACCAATTAATTGCCTCCAGACTTTAAGTCTGGTGATCGGTCTATATAGCGGCTATATATCAGAAGGTCAGGTTTATATACAAAGAATACGAAATCATCAAAAATTGTTTGGAAAAAGTTTTTATACCCAATATATATGCATAATTATAAATACCCAAAAAAGCTATTTATTGGGTATTTCACAGCAGTACAATAGTTGTGGCAGGAGGTGAGATTTGGCGATAATGTATCTAACTGCCTGTGGCAAAAGGATTGGTCTACTGCTTTGCAATCGTTGGCTAAATCAAACGTCTCTGAGCGGAAAACATGCTGATAGACTGAACGGAGACGAGGAAGATGAGAACAGGAGGGAGGACATCTGTCTTTTTATACCCTCCACCATGGGATGGGGGTATACTTATTTCTTATTTCGTCATTCTGTTTGTAACACCTCGAAATATGCGTCTCAGACCCCATAAAGTATATATAGTCCTGATCGTCATGTCATTTTAAGTCGATCTAGCCATGTCCGCCCGTCTGTCCGTCTGTCGGTCCGTCCGTCTGTCTGTGGAAGCACGCTAACTTTCGAAGCTGGGCGCTTGAAATGTTGCACAAATACTTTTTATTCGTGTAGGACGGTTGGGATTGTAAATGGGTCAAATCGGTCGACGTTTTGATTTACCTGCCATATAAACCGATCTTGGGTCTTGACTTCTTGAGCCTCTAGAGGGCGCAATTCTCCTCCGATTTGACTGAAATTTTGCACGTGATGTTTTGGTATCACTTCCAACAACTGTGCTAAGTATGGTTAAAATAGATTCATAACCTGATATAGCCGCCATATAAGCCGATCATGAGTCTTGACTTCTTCAGCTTCTAGAGGGCGCAATTCTCATCCGATTTGACTGAAATTTTGCACGTGGTGTTTTGGTATCACTTCCTACAACTGTGTTAGTATGGTTCAAATCGGTTCATAATCTGGTATAGCTGTCATATGAACCGATCTTGGATCTTGACTTCTTGAGCCGCTGGAGGGCAAAATTCTCATTCGATTTGGCTGAAATTTTGCATGAGGTGTTTTGTTATGACTTTCAATAACTGTGCTAAGTATGACGCAAATCGGTAAATAACCTGATATAGCTGCCCTAAAACCGTTGTGGGATCTTGACTACTGAGCCTCTAGAGGGCGCAATTCTCATCCGATTTGGCCCCTAACCTGGGAACAGACGCTGATGTTGGCCATTGGTTGTTTGAAGGCGCCAATAACTCGACTTGTCATCTCGAGTATCATTGGCACTCTGTATTTAAGTTAGAGTCAGGGCCGCCTGACTCCTCACTGAGACTCTCCTCTCGAAAATCGATGACTGCCGGCGGCCGCATTTGCAGCTACTCCGCATTAGCACGGAGCATTCAACCATCCGCAACCTGTGGAAGCACCCGGTAGCTTTCAGCTAAGTTTCCCATGGTAACGATGGACACCACACAAGTTCCAGCCTGTGTGGTGCTCATAGTTACCACGCGTCTTGCTATCACAATGGACTAAAATCTCTAAATGAGTCTGATTGCAGGATAACACTCTACAATCTAACTTAGCATAAGACAACTTCTTTTAGATCTAAGACTTGTTGTGGGCATAAATCTTTGCTATGCCAAATATGTGCCTAATGTCTTCTGTGTTATTGTTTAAATTCTATCAACATTAATTTTTGATAACGGTTTTTATATTTCAACAAATAATAAATCACTAACGTTTTTTGTCCCAACAACATCAGACGGGTGCTTTAAAAGTAATCGCACAAATGATGCTGTTGATCAAAATTTATTTTAAATTATATAATAAGTTTATTAACATTACTTAATGTTAATAAACTTATTATAATATATTTTATATCACCCGCATTATATTATTTAACAATTGTGCATTTATTAAATTAAAACAAATGAAAACGCACTGAATATGGTCAGGCCGAATTTTGGATACCCATCACCAGCGATCTTGCTCAAAAAATGTAAAGAACTTTGCTACACACTCGAGGTTACTTTTGAAGAATCAAATCGTCAATTAAAGAGGCTTCTGACGTCTTATCGAACCTATTGGTTTTCTATTCTGAGTGGATTTTGGAGGCTATTAGTGTAAAACGAAGTACCAAATCTCCACACAATCGAATAAAAATTAAGACTTGTATATGCTTAGGAATTCAAAATGGCATATCCGTATGTGATATGGATGTTGAAGTTTACCTATGGCCTAAACATGGCAAATTTCAATCAAACCGCGGAAATATGTCAGCTTCTGGTGGACCTGTTTAGGTCAATAACCTATTTGTAGACATTACACTCAAAAAAAGTTTACTCAAACTTAAAGATTTTGTCCTTAATTTTAGGATTTTGGTAATCATTTCGAGCCAAAGATATGCAACTTATAAACAAGGATTGCGTCCTAGCATATCCTGGTGTGGATATACACCAAGTAGACGACGTTTTAAATAAAAAATCATGAATCCTTAAAACAAAGAAATGAATTCTAAAATCAAGGTTTTTTGCATTTAAAACCCAAGGATAAGCAAACTTGAATTAACGATATTAGTTCCTTAATTCAATACAAAAATAGAAATGGATTAAAGATTGCTGCAACTTAATAAAATCCATTCTCCCATCGCTATGAGACTTAAAGCGATGGGATGATTGCCATCTGGAAGATCATGTTACACCGATGGATCAAAGCTAGAGAACAGAGTGGGCCTGGGGGTTTACATTGAGAACCCAGGGACTGAGATCTGTTTTTGACTGCCTGACCATAATACGGTCCTTCCATCTGGATGATCATGTTACACGGATGGATCAAAGCTAGATAATAGAGTGGGCCTGGTGGTTTACATTGAGAACCCAGGGACTGAGATCTGTTTTTGACTGCCTGACCATAATACGGTCCTGCAGGCGGAGATCCGGGCGATCAAGGAATGCGTGGAGTGGTGTGGTGCTAACGCGTAGAGTGTGAACATCTTTACCGACAGTAAAATTGCCATAAGGACAATAACAACCAGGACGGTAAGATCACAAACAGTCTTGCAGTGTAAGAAGAGATTAACGCCTTCTCCGAGGATGGCAAAACCCCCATCGGTATAATCGAGGCGACAATAGGAAACCTGGAAGGAAGGGAAAAGGTTTCCGATCGGATGCCTGAGATGAACCTTGAAGTCGAGTGCGAGGCACTGCTGCCATCGGCACAGTCTTGGATTGACGAAACCCTAGTATTGCCATCTGGATGGATCAAAGCTAGAGGACAGAGTGGGCCTGGGGATATACATTGAGAATCCAGGAACTGAGATCTGTTTTAGACTGCCTGACCATAATACGGTCCTGCAGGCGGAGATCCGGGCGATCAAGGAATGCGTGAAGTGGTGTGGTACTAACGCGAGGGCGTAGAGTGTGAACATCTTTACCGACATTAAACTTGCCATAAGGGCGATTACAACCAGGATGGTAAAGTCACGAACAGTCTTGCAGCGTAAGAAGGAGATTAACGCCTTCTCTGAGGATGGGAAAATCCGCATCGTTTGGGTGCCGGGCCATAACGGAGAAAGGGGAAATGAAAGGGCAGACGACGAATGCCGTCAATAAACATGGTTAACCCGAAGACTTTCGGGTCGACGCAGACCGAGTTAAGGGAGTGGGTGACGAATGAGCATGCAACATTGTGGAACATCAAAAAGGTCGGTAGGACGGCAAAAATCCTATGGGGGGATCCAGATCTTGAGAAGACGAGGCTATTACGGCCGAACTTAACACGATTTTAATTGTTTACGATTATTTTTTGTAGAATAATTTATTAGGGTACTCCCATTGTTTATGATAAAAAAAGTAAGAAGGAGGTCAATATAGCTATTGGTATCATAACGGGACACATAGGACTACGAGCTCACTTATGTAAAATTGGTGCGGCAAGTGTTGTCATGTGTTGGGCATGCGGGGAAGATGATGAGACGTTGAAGCATTTCCTTTGTCACTACCCGGCTTTCGTGTCTAACAGATACCGGCACTTAGGTGAAGACACAATAACAGACATGAACCAACTTAGGGGAGTGGTATTGAAAACAATGAAGGATTTTGTAGGTAGCACGGAATTCCTAACTTAAAATTTTCTTTTTAGAGGTTACTTTATGGTTTTTAGAGCGCACAACAAGCCGATTACTGGCTTAGTTGTATGTCCATAATGGCATGGGGCGCATTAATATCTGCACCCTGCTTTCAACCTAACCTACTATTGGCGTAGGTCGTTGGGGATTGCGAATGGGCTATATCGGTTCAGATTTAGATATAGCTCCCATATAAACCCATCTCCCGATTTAACTTCTTGAGCCTCTGGGAGCCGCAATTTTTGTCCGATTTGGTTGAAATTTTGCACATAGTATTATGTTATGACTCGCAACAAGGGAGCCGAGTACAGTACAAATCGGTCTTTAATCTGATATAGCTCCCATTTAAACCAATCTCCCGATTTAACTTCTTGAGCCCCTGGAAGCCGCAGTTTTCATCCGATTTGGCTGAAATTTCGTACAAGGTGTTCTGTTATGAAAACTGTGTCAAGTACGGTTTAAATATGTGTATAACTTGATATAGGTCCCATATAAACCGATCTCCCAATTTGACTTCTTGAGCCCCTGGAAGGGGCAAGTTTTGTCCGATTGGCTAAAATTTTTAACATATTATTCTGTAATGACTCCCAACAACAGTGCTAAGTACGGTTTAAATCGTCCTATAACCTGATATAGCTCCCATATAAACCGATCTCCCGATTTGATTTCTTGAGCCTCTGGGAGCCACAATTTTCATCCGATTAGGCTGAAATTTTGTACATGGTGTTCTGTTATGACTTCCAAGAACTGTGCCAAGTACGGTATAAATCTGTGTATAACTTGATATAGGTCCCATATAAACCGATCTCCCGATTTGACTTCTTGAGCCCCTGGAAGTGGCAATTTTTTTTCGATTTGGCTAAAGTTGTGCATTTAGTGTTTTGTTATGACTCCCAACAACTGTGCCAAATACGGTCCAAATCGGTCAATAAACTTATATAGCCCCCATATAAACCGATGTCCCGATTTGACTTCTTGAGCCCTAACAAGCCGCGAATTTTATCCGATTTGGCTGAAATTTTGCCTATAGTGTTCTGTTGTGACTCTCAACAACTGCGCCAAGTACCCAGGCGTTTAACGTCATAGGCGGACATGCTAACCTCTGGGCTACAGTGGCTTCCTGGACAACTGAAACCAGTAACAACAATTTTCCCGTCATGTTTTGGTGGAAAGTTGGTTTGTCGAAAATCGGCAACAGAATCGAGGGTCAGGCGTAATGGGTTGTCTATGGAAAAATTTTTTGGAAAATGTTGTTATTCGTCCCTTGCTAAAGTTTTGTCTTTAGAGAATGTTTAAGGCGGCCCTAGCCTCAGCAAAATGTTGTCTTTGTAGAATATTATAAATATGACAATTTGTCATTTTAAAAAATGTTGCTGAAATTTTTTGTTTTAAAAAAATTTAGTTTAAAGTTTTTGGGTGGTGGGGCTCGGTCTCGAGGTCCCCCCCCCTAGCTACCTCCCTGGCTGCCGTATAAATCGATTTTGGTAGAGGGCCCTCTCGAGTCAGTAGAGGGCGCAATTCTTATCCGATTTGGCAGAAATTTTGCATGTGTCGTTTTGAGATTTTGAGATCAGTATGGTTAAAATCGGTTCTTAACCTGATATAGCTGCCATATAAACCAATCTAGTAACTTGACTTCTTGAGCTTCTAGGGGGCTCAATTATTATCGGAATTGCCTGAAATTTTGCATTTTATTTTGTCTTGCAACAACTATGCCAAGTACGGTCTAAATCGGTTCATAACCTGATATAGCTCCTATATATACCGATCTCCCGATTACACTTCTCAAGTCTCTAGAGTGTGAATTTCTTATCCGATTTGTTTGAAATGTTGTACAACGGCTTCTCCCATGACCTTCAACATACGTGTCAAATATGGTCGGAATATGTCTATAGTCTAATACAACTTCCATATTAGCCAATCTGCCTCTCTTTTACTTCTTAAGCCCCTAAAGGGCGCAATTCTTATCTGAATTGGCTGAAATTTTACAAAATGACTTCTATTATGGTCTCCAACATTCAGTTGATTTATGGTCCGAATTCGCCCATAATTTGATATAGCCCCAATAACATAGCAATTCTTATCCATTATTCTTTGTTTGCTTAAAAAAGATAACGGGCAAAGAACTCGACAAATGTGATCCATGGTGGAGGGTATACAAGATTCGGCCTGGCTGAACTTAGCACTCTTTTACTTGTTGCTTAGAGTAATCCTTATAGTTTTCCGGGTGCGGGTTGCCAGTCCAGTGCCCCAACCGCATGGGTTATGTTTAGAGATGGGCGATGGGTAAATACCCAAAAGGTATTTACCAGGTAAATTGGGTAAATACCCGGGTATTTGCCCATATATACCCAAAAATTAGGTATTTATAATTTTGCAGATATCTTGGGTATAAAAACATTTTCCAAAACAATTTTCGATGATTTCGTATTCTTTGTATATAAACTTGACCTTTTGATCTCATAAAATCGGAATTTATTTATAAAGGGTGATTTTTTTGAGGTTAGGATTTTCATGCATTAGTATTTGACAGATCACGTGGGATTTCAGACATGGTGTCAAAGAGAAAGATGCTCAGTATGCTTTGACATTTCATCATGAATAGACTTACTAACGAGCAACGCTTGCAAATCATTGAATTTTATTACCAAAATCAGTGTTCGGTTCGAAATGTGTTCATTCACCGTAACGTTGCGTCCAACAGCATCTTTGAAAAAATACGGTCCAATGATTCCACCAGCGTACAAACCACACCAAACAGTGCATTTTTCGGGATGCATGGGCAGTTCTTGAACGGCTTCTGGTTGCTCTTCACTCCAAATGCGGCAGTTTTGCTTATTTACGTAGCCATTCAACCAGAAATGAGCCTCATCGCTGAACAAAATTTGTCAAAATTTCGAACCGAACACTGATTTTGGTAATAAAATTCAATGATTTGCAAGCGTTGCTCGTTAGTAAGTCTATTCATGATGAAATGTCAAAGCATACTGAGCATCTTTCTCTTTGACACCATGTCTGAAATCCCACGTGATCTGTCAAATACTAATGCATGAAAATCCTAACCTCAAAAAAATCACCCTTTATAACCCCTCTATACAGACCGATCGCCAGGCTTGAGACAGTCGTGAGGCAATAAATTGGTCATTTTTCATCCAATTTCGATGAAATTTGGCACAGTGAATTCTGATAGACCCTTACCCATTTCTGTGAAGTGTGGTGCAGGACGGACCATTTTTGAATATAGCTGTCCTATAGATCCACCGCCCAATCTCCCGAAATAGGATATTAAGGCCATAAAAGGTCCATTTATTACCCGATTTCAGTGAAAATTGGCACAATGAGTTCTGATAGACCCCTACCCATTCCTATTAAATGTAGTCCAGATCTATAATAGACAATATTTGGATATAGCTGACATATAGACCGAACTCCCGATACAGCGAATTGAGCCTACAAAAAGTGAAATTTTCAAACGATTTCGATGAAATTTGGCACATTGAGTTCTGGTAGACTTCTACACCTTTTTGTTGAATGTGGTCCAAATCGGATCATATTTAGATATAGCTGCCATATATACCGTTCCTCCGATATAGAGTATTGAGCTCAAAAGAGGAGTATTTTTCATCCGATGATGAAATTTGGCACAGTGAGTTTTGGTAGATCCCTGCCCTTTCTTGTTAAATATGGTCCAGATCGGATTATTTTTGGATATAGCTGCCATATAGACCGATCTCCCGATATAGAGTATTGAGCCCATAAAATTCGTACTTTTCATTTGAAACAGTGCCACTTTATTGAATATCGTCTAGATGAGACCTTATTTGATTATAGCTGCCTTATAGACCGATTTGCCGATATAGAGCACTTTTCATCCGATTTTGATGAAATTTAAAAATGTAATTTTTGATAGACCTCTACAATTAAGGTCCGATCTGGACGATATTAAACACAAAGGTGTAGTAGTCCATCAAAACTCACTGCTTCAAATTTCATCAAAATTGATAGACCTCTTCATCTTTTTGTTGAATTTCGTCCAGATCCAACATTAGGCTCCAGCCGCCTCTAACCTGGAAACACGCGCGGATGTTGGCCATTGGTTTCTTGAAGGAGCCACTATTGTGCTACGGTGACCCTGTTCCTTAGTGGAATGTTCAAATTTGCATAGCAAAGTGGAAAAAATAAAGAGAGGAGGATGCAGAGGTCTGGATAACTTTCACGAGAATACGATAGCGGAGACGGTGAACAGCTATCGAGTGAAAGCCGTTCGCGGAGACCAACCGCCACCCATAGCACCTGACGATGTTAATTAACCCCGGCACGAAATAGCTGTGAGCACCACGCAGTCTGCCACATTGAGGTCAAATCTGTGTGGGGTTCATTGCTGTCACGAGAAGCTTACTAGACCTCTTCATCTTTTTGTTGAATATCGTCCAGATCCAACATTCGCCTCCAGCCGCCTCTTACCTGGAAACACAAGCGGATGTTGGCCATTGGTTTCTTGAAGGAGCCACAATTGACACTAAACGTAGGCATGGCTTTTTAACACCTTCGAACCTATAGAACTGCCGATGGCGGCTTTGTAGCAGCAAGTTTGGAAATCCCAGAAAATTGTCAAATTGGTATAAACAAATATTACCCATGAACATTCCACTAAGGAACAGGGCCAAACTTCTCACCTTTCAATGAGTGCAGTGCGATTCAAGTTTAAGCTCAATGATAAGGGGCCATCTTTTTATAGCCGAGTCCGAACGGCGTGCCGCAGTGCGACACCTCTTTGGAGAGAAGTTTTACATAGCATATTACCTCACAAATGTTGCCAGCATAAGGAGGGGCAAACCACCGCTGAAAATGTTTTCTGATGGTCTCGCCAGGATTCGAATCCAGGCGTTCAGCGTCATAGGCGGACATGCTAACCTCTGCTACGGTGGCCTCAAATTGGTCAAATTGGTATGGTCACGTTAATTATACAGCCACCACATGCATCGACCGGATAGCCGCAGTAGACATCCAGTGTGTCTTCCTCAGCTTATGAGAAGATTTGGCAGCAGCTCACTTAAAGAGCGGCTTATCCTTCCATTTCCTTTTCTATACGGCGCTTGCAGAACTTATGCTCCTTGAAAATGAAATCACTATCCCCATAGACACACAGGTAGCAGAAGTCTATGCGTATACTTCAAAATTTGTTTGTTAACATTCAGATTCAAATAAGCGATAGGTATTCTTGACAGTGTTGCCATAGTTGATTGCGGAAATACATTAACTTGGAATGCAAAACACAAAACACTCAATTAATATAAAATGTAGCGGGCACTAAAGTTATAATACGATATGCAAATATTGATCTCCATCGGTAATACACAAAAACAAAAACACATGTAAGTTGTAGGGGGGGGGTTGTACCAAATATTAATGAATACCTGTTTGCTTAAAAATCTCTCATCTTGTAAGTCTTTCACTAAAGTGCCAAAGTGATGTGTGTGTTTGGCACTCAAGTACTTGGAAAAACTTTGCATTTTTATGGATATTTTTTCTAAATGGAATGACGTCCCCATACAACAGACACAGTGATTAGACGCTTATGACGGTAGTTTGACATGTTTCACAATTGAAGGGGTTAGCTAAAGAGGACAAATACAAGGGCAAACTTCTCACATATCAATGAGTGCAGTCCGATTCAAGTTTTAAGACTCCTTTTTATACAATAGCTGAGTCCGAACGGCGTAAGGCAGGGCGGCACCTCTTTGGAGAGAAGTTTTTACATGGTGATAGTACCTCACAAATGTCGCCAGCATTAGAAGGGGAAAACCATCGCCAAAAAACTTCTTCTGATGGTCACGCCAGGATTCGAACCCGTGCGTTCCAGCATCATAGGCGGGCATAGCCGAGTCCGAACGGCGTACTGCAGTGCGGCACCTTTTTGGAGAGAAGTTTTAACATGCCATAGTACCTCACAAATGTCGCCAGCTTTTGGAAGGGGAAAACCACAGCCAAAAAACTTTTCCTATTGGTCACGCCAAGATTCGAATCGGGGCGTTCCAGCGTTATGACTAGAGGCGACACGTTGATGAGGCCCCTGTATTAGAATGTTTATACAATCTGACTAGGAGAACACCTACTCCATGATGGGAACACTAGCAAATGCACAGGATAGCCTTTATATAACCAATGGCCACCATGTTCCCGCGGCTATCAGTTCTTTGGACCAGAACGAGCTTGCTCACCTACAGGAGCTTGATGAGGATCGCCACCTCCACATAATAATGTGCAATAAACTGAATAAACCGACTGAAGGACAACAAGGCAGCAGGAATCGATGTGTTGCCGGCTGAACTATTTAAGACTATAGGCGATTTGGTAGAGGTTGAACGTCTACCTCAACGAACTTGCCTCATATTTCGCTGCAAGAAATCTGAAGATATCTGCCACCAAATCTTCAGCCACATTGTTCACAACAAATACGTGTGAGGTGAATACTGAGCTAACTGTGATGGGCGATGGAGAAATGATTCCGACCATCAAGTGTCCCAAAATACTTCGAATCACATTTTACAGCTCTTAAACATTCTCTTCACATGCCACAGCAATTTGCGATAAGGTCAAAAGTAGAAACAAGGTCCTCAAGTCACATGCTGGCAGCACTTAGGGTGCAGACAAAGAAACCATGGTGACCACGCACAAATCAATTGGCCGGTCTGTGGTAAGTTATGCAGCGCCAGTGTGGTTTCGTCGGCTTTGTGACACGCAGTGGAATAATATTCAGATCTGCCAGAATGCCTTCCTTGCCAATGGCAATACCTTTTGAGCTGTTATCGCAGAGACCATCCAAATCATCATCTTGTGGATAGATATCCACCGCCCAGAAGCCTTAAAATAGATCTACATGATCTATAGTGCGAGGTTCAGCGTTACATGAGAACATCTCTAGATCAAGCGGCATATCTAGCAGGTCTGGACAACATTCATGCAGACACGGTAGCAGATGCGGTTAATAGCTACCGGGTGAATGTAGTCCTTGAAGAACGACCGCCTGTCATTGCACCTGAAGAAACTGACCTCCCCCGTAAAACCAGAGTAGTTGACAAGGCGAGTTAATGGTTTTGGTGCATGCACATCCTCCTGCAGAGACAAAGAAGGATATCTGGTAACTGTTGAAGATATGGAAAGAATAGTTTACCCAACTGCTAGTGTCCAACGTTGGCGGCGAAGAGGATACCGCAGAACCAATCCCTGATGATGGTATAGAATGTTTAACTTTTAGTCAGAATGAGGTCCAAGTAGCAGTGACCCGACTGAAGAAGAACAAGGCAACAGGAGCCGACGGGTTACCCGCTAAACTATTTAAGACCGGAGGCGACACGCTGATAAGGTGTATGCATTAGCTTATCTGCACAATCTGGCTAGAAGAACGCATACCCGATGATTGGAACGTCATCGTACTATGTCCCGTACACAAGAAAGGTGACAAGACTGAATGTGCCAACTACAGAGGAATAAGTCCCCTCCCCATCGCATACAAGATACTCTCGAGCATACTGTGTGAAAGGTTAAAACCTAAAGTCAATGAGATAATTGAGCCCTATCAATGCGGCTTCAGATCTGGTATATACAACCTAGACCAGATATTCACACTGCCCCAAATCCTGGAAAAGATCCGAGAAGGACAAATCAACACCTACCATCTCTCTGTTGACTACAAAGCCGCTTTCGATACCACTTTACAAAGGTATTTCAAGCCATGTCTGAGTTTGGTATCCCTGCAAAATTATTAAGACTCTGCAGGATGACACTTGCTGATACACGTTCCTCAGTATGAATAGGAAAGAATCCCTCTGAACCATTTAATATCAAACGAGATTTCAGACAAGGAGACAGTTTATCGTGTGACCTCTTTAGTATTCTGCTGGAGAAGATTATACGAGATGCCGATGTGTATAGATATGGCACACTACCCGCAAGAGAACACATGCTAAACGCCTATGCCGACGACATTGACAGGGCAATAACAATCAGGACGGTAAGGTCACGAACAGTCTTGCAGTGTAAGGAGATTAACGCCTTCTCTGAGGATGGCAAAATCCGCATCGTTTGGGTGCTCGGCCATAACGGAGTAAGGGGAAATGAAAGGGCAGACGAATTGGCGGTGAAGGCCAGAGGACTGCCGTCAATAAACTTGGTTAACCCGAAGCCTTTCAGTTCAACACGCAGTCCGAGTCAAGGGAGTGGGCGACGAATGCGCATGCAACATTTTGGAACAGCGAAACGGTCGGTAGGACGGCGAAAATCCTATGAGGGGATCCAGATCGTGAGAAGACGAGGCTATTACTGAAAGGAAGTAAAAAGGAGGTCAGTATAGCTATTGGTATCATGAAGGGACACATTGGACTACGAGCTCACTTATGTAAAATCGGTGCGGCAAGTGTTAGCATGTGTAGGGCATGCGGGCATGCCCGGCTTTCGCATCCATCAGATACCGGTACTTAGATGGAGACACAATACCAGACATGAACCAAGTTAGGGGAGTGGCATTGAAAACAATTAAAGATTTTGTAAGTAGCACGGAATTCCTAACTTAAAATTTGCTTTTTAGAGGTTACTTTATAGTTTTTAGAGCGCACAACAAGCCGATTACTGGCTTAGGTGTATGTCCATAGTGGCATAGGGCGGATTAATATCTGCACCCTCTTTTCAACCTAACCTAAGCTACAGTCTTTTCTCCTTTGTTAGCACTTAAAATAATTATGTCCTTATTCTCTTTCAAATATTTTCTTGTACCACTGTGTCTGCTACATATTTGTCTCTATTGCTCATTTTCGGTTTTCGCAAATGATCGGCAATTAATGTATTGGTTGCCCAAAAAGTAATTGCGGATTTTTTAAAAGAACTTTAATCAAATATACTTATTTTACACTTTTTTTTCTTAAGCAAGCTAAAAGTAACAGCTGATAACTGACAGAAGAAAGAATGCAATTACAGAGTCACAAGCTGTAAAAAATTTTGTCAACGCCGACTATATGAAAAATCCGCAATTACTTTTTGGGCAACCCTATAGTAAGTTTCGTTGTTGCCATATCTTGATCTTCTTTGCTCTCAAACGTCTGTACACACTCCTCACCCTCCGCTATAACTTGTAGTATTGGAAAGTTGGTGTCTGTGTGTGCGAGAGCATGCTTAGGACCGAGAGAAAGCAACCACTGTATGTTTCTCGGTATCGTTAATTGAAACATTTTTCTTTACATTTTTTTCTGTGTAGGTGAAATGTTCTTACCTGTGCCACTGTATTTGATTGTTAATGTTACTGCTTCACATCTTTAAGCATGTTGCCACCCTTTTAATTAATTTAAACCCTTTATTTGTATGTAATTATATTTCCGTCTTTAGATTTATTATTATTATTATTATTTCTCATTTTGTTTTGTTTTGCTTAATAATTTTGTAAATTATAACATTTTTACTTATTTTATTATCATTAAATTTATTTAACTTTTTTTGTTTTTCTATATTTTTTTGTTTTTGTTTATTTGTTTTATTTTATAAGAGAGTGTAATTCAAACGCAATTTTCAAAGGAGTGGGCAAATTTTGTTCATTTCATATTTTGGGTATTTTTTTTTTTTTGTTTATTTTGTGTGTGTGTTTTTACAACTAAAATTTTATTTTTAATTCTTGTTTGTTTGTTTTCTTACTCCAGATTAGGTTTTTGTTTTCTGTTTCTGATTTTTTTAATTTAAATACAATAAAAATATTTGCTAACAACGTTTTTCGTTATCCTTTGTTTGTTTTGTTTTATCAATCAATCAATATATAAATTACTAAAATCTATTAAATCGAATGAAAATTAAAATATATGTATATATATGTATGTATTAAACAACATTATAAACTAGTTTTATATGTATATATTTATATATTATATAGATTGAGAAGAGGCGGGGAGGGGGCATGGATGGAGAAGGGAAGTAGTGAGTAAAGGGAAAGGTTATGAAGTTAAGTGAAATGGGGAATTTTGAGGGCTGGGACCAGAAGTTTATTTCAGTTTGTTTTTATGTAATGCATGATGTGGGTAGTTATGTGGGCATGAACATGGGCATGGGCATTTATGTTGTATTGTTTCTTTTTTTTTCTTTTTACAGATAACTTCAGTTTACAAATCAAGAGAACTAAATCGTCTTTTTTTCTCTTCTCTCTCATCTTAGAGATGATATTTTTTGTTTGTTATTGTTGTTGGTTTTTTTTATATTTTGTTAATTGTTGTTGTTTTGAGCGCGTGTACTTTATTTTAGCTGAGAATATTTTTAGGTTTGGTTTTTTTGTTTTGTTTGAATTACGTAGAGGATGATAGACTAGTATAGATAAAGGGCAGGCATTTGTATGGTGTTTGTTTTTTTTTTATTTGAGATGGTTTAAATTTGTTGACTTTTTTGTGGGAGGGGGTGGGGAGTTGGTTTTTACATGAAGAAATTTTTTTGTTTGTTTATATTTTTTTAGTAATGTTGTTGCTTAGGTTTTTGTGGGGTTTCCTGGTAGTTTGTGGTTGCGGTTGGGTTTGTGCTTGTTTTGTTTTTTTCTGGTTTTTTGTTGTTGTCAAAAAGGCATGCTAAAATAAAGGCCCTCATCGGGGGCCACACGCAAACTCTATAAGAAACGTGGTGGTCCAGTATTGTACGTCCCAGGTGGGGGATGCTGTTGTGGCGCAGGTGCTGGTGAATGTTGTCCTTGGCGTAACACATCAAATGGTGAATTTGAACGTTGCATAAAATGATGATAGTTACTAGGAGGTAATTGATGCTGCAAAAATAAATGACAAAGAGAGAGGGAGAGAGAGAGAGAGAATAGAAAAAACATTAAAACAATAACAACAAAATGTTTCTAGTTTTAAAGTTGGAAATTAAATCGTCTCGATATTCGATTTCTATTATTTCTATCATGGGTATAAGATTTGGTAAGGATCCATAACAACCAAGAGCCGCATCATCTGCTAATGGTGTGTGGTTTGTGAGCAGCACGCCTTTTGTTTGGCAATTTCTTTTCGATGAGCCGTAACAAACCTATCATACAGATAATTTTTTTATGGCCAAATTAACTCAACCGACTCTTACCTTTAGATGAAAAGCAAAATAAAAACAGAGAAATTTCTGTCGCCCAGAACCATGAATACCCAGAACCATGGATTCTGCTAAAATGTTGGGTTGCCCAAAAAGTAATTGCGGATTTTTCATATAGTCGGCGTTGACAAATTTTTTCACAGCTTGTGACTCTGTAATTGCATTCTTTCTTCTGTCAGTTATCAGCTGTTACTTTTAGCTTGCTTTAGAAAAAAAGTGTAAAAAAATTATATTTGATTAAAGTTCATTCTAAGTTTTATTAAAAATGCATTTACTTTCTTTTAAAAAATCCGCAATTACTTTTTGGGCAACCCAATATTATTACAATTGGGTTTGAAATTGTAACAGTTTTCTTAGAATTTCTTTATTGTTCTTTGTTGTTATTCCCTTATTCGTTATAATCTTGTGTTGCTATCGTTCGGCTCTACCTCATGCTTGTCAATAGATGTATGTGTATGTGTGTTGCCTGGCAAGTATCATGTTTTACTTGTGTGTTTATGTTTGTCAAAACTGGTCAGCTTAAGAAGAGATCAATAGAGACCTATAGACTTATCGCGTAGCTACCAGCTGACAAGGGAAAATTAGCTGTTTTCGGGAACTCAAAAATTTGTGCAAATTTGTACTGGAAGTCGTTCGCGTACTTTATTTGCCGGCAGAAGAGAGCGCGAGAGAGAGCGAATTTTGGCAGTTCGAAAATAGAGAACCTGCAAATTTCTACTGGGACTTTTTTTACCAGCAGAAATTTGCAACTTTGAACAGATGTTTTGTAAAGGTCAGCTGTTTTATGAAAAGCAGCCATTACATGAAAATACAAAAGCTAACGCAAAATGGATCAAAAAGGCAGAGGTAAGTAAAATATATAAATATTGTTTATTGTTATAGCATTTAGGAACAGAAAACTCGACAAATGAAGTTGTAATTTTACCTCAAGTCGGTTGTTCTACATTAGAAGGTAAGTGCAAAAATTGAAAAATCTGGAAAAATTAAAACATTGTATCCTTCCAGACACCAAGAAAAGAGTAATTACCGGTTTCTTAAGTGTTTTGATGGAATCATCCTCATCGGAGAGCTACGATGAAACCAACACCCTTCATTTGAATTTGTTAAGGATGGAAGAGGCTGCCATGGGATTAAGTGGGTCTAACTGGGCAGTTAAAAAAGTGACGCACAGTGGTATTAGAAAAAATTAGTGCAAATTAGTCTGCCAAATGTAAACGGATACAGATATCTTCAATGATTTCAAAGTGTCCGCCACATGACCAAATATAAAGCTCCCTTAGCCTCACATCAGTGGTCGTAGCAATTTATCTAGCCACAATATCCAAAAGCATTAGATGGGTAGTTCAAAGTATCTTTGTCAACAAGTGTACTTTTGTATACGGTGATGGCATGACAAGCAGTTGTAGACCTATGCAGCCTTCGAAACGCATGCTGATGTTCGGCGAATGGAAATTGTCCAACGAGAGGAGCGGAAAAAGTAGTCCCTCATGCCTCTTGGCTACTGACGAGAGAAGGGAGAACGGTCTGTACGACTCCCCTTCCTCGTGTCCTTTTCATGTTTGTCCGTCTTCCACACATCGGGTACTATAATAGTGTTCAGATAGGCTGAGGACAGTTATACGGTAATCGACTCCAGGCAGATCCAGATTCTTCAGCATCAGTATAGGTCTGGAACCTGCGCTTTGCTCGACCGGGTGCCACGGATGACATTCGTAGCTTCGTGCACGGTTGTTTTCGTTGTTGTAGTAGTGTGTTGTACACTGAAAGATTCCATCGGACCAATGCGGTACGTACAACCGGTTGCCATGGGATTGCACGGTAATTTGTGATGGCTGTCCAGCGGCACGAAGATCACGTATATACGAATGGCTCCCCTTCTAGCCTTTTCACTCTTGGAAAGGAAAATAGCTCAAAAGTATCGCCAGCATTTTTCATTTCAAAAAAGTTGTTTTCAAAGCAAGCAAACCAACCAAAACAAAAACCAACTGTTTTTCAAGTATCATGTTATACTTTTGTGTTTATGTTTGTTAACACTGGTCACTTTAAGAAGAGATTTTATAAAGGGGAAAATAGCTGTGTTCGGGAACTCAAAAATTTGTGCAAATTTGCACAAATTTTCACTGGAAGTCGTTCACGTACTTTTGCTCGCAAATTTTTTAGAGAGTTAAGTGGATCTCACTCTCCTGCAAATTTTTACTGGAAAAGTACGTGAACAAACCTAATGTCTGTTGTGTTGCTTGCGTTTGGCTCCACCCCATGCTTGTCAATAGATGTATGTGTATGTGTGTTGTCTGTCAAATATCATGTTATAAATGTGTGTTTAGGTTTATCAACACTGGTCAACTTAAGCAGAGATCAATACCAATACCAGCTGATTTTATAAAGGGAAAACAGATGACCGAGACATTAAATCCGGATTTCAAGACCATTGTAAATGGGGTTTTATCTTAGAACGCGTATTGTAAACGTATCAGCAAACAGCAGTTAGCGAGTTGTAAAGCAAATAAAAAAGGAGACCACTGTAGCGCAGAGGTTAGCATGTCCGCCTATGACGCTGAACGCCTGGATTCGAATCCTAGCGAGACCATCAGAAAAAATTTTCAGCGGTGGTTTTATGAGGTAATATGCCATGTAAAGCTTCTCTTCAAAGAAGTTTCGCACCGCGGCACGACGTTCGGACTCGGCTATAAAAAGTAGGCCCCTTATCTTCGAGCTTAAAACTTGAATCGGACCGCACTCATTGATATGTGAGAAGTTTGCCCATGTTCCTTAGTGGAATGTTCATGGGCAAAATTTGCATTTGCAAAGCAAATAAAATGGAGGCCACCGAAGCGCAGATGTTAGCATGTCCGCCTATGACGCTAAACGCCTGGGTTCGAATCCTGGCGAGACTATCATAAAATTTTAGCGGTGGTTATTCCCTCCTGTGATGCTAGCGGCGCAGAAATTTCGGAAGTAGCTGCAAGTGGTGTGACCGATGGAAGACAGAAGAGTGGAAAACGTGGAAGGCCAAATTAAAGAACTCGATAAGAAAATCTTTACTCATATTGAGAAGCTTTTGGACATCGAGAAGAAAATTTCGGAACTGGAAATCAAAGGTGGTCCATTGCGCATTATCGACTGCTCCACTAAAATCAGAACTCTAGCATTTGATGTCTTCAAATTCCAGTTCGAGACTATAGCCTCCCGAAATTCATGAAATGGCAACGAAAAGGCAATTGAACTCCTGCTAGCATTAAAGGGAAGTGCTGCCGAGGTAATACAAAGCTCCCTCCCTCTAGAAACAACTTTAGCGAAATTATTGCCGAAAATGCGGTGGAGAACACAAGCAGAACATCTACAGAATGGAATTGTGAGAACGAGTGCAGAAATCAAATGAGACGCTACAGAATTTCGTAACAGAGATGGAGCTACTAGACTATTGGCATATTCATTGGTTGACCGTATAAAGATTGAGACCTTCATCAATGGTATCCGTGACGTGGCCATTGGTTATTGGTGCCAATAACCCGCCTTGTCATATCGATCATCGTAGGCACTCAGTATGTGTGCAAGAGCCGGTGCCGCCCGGCCTTTTACTGAGACTCTCCGCTTGATACCGTTGATTGCCCGCAACTGCCGTTGCAGCTACTTCGTATGGAGAATTCCACTATCCACAACCTGCAAACGCGCCCTGTAGTTCGCAGCAAATCTTCTCGTGACAGTAATGAACACCACACTGATCGGACCTCAATGTTCCAGCCTGTGTGGTGCTCACTGCTGTAAGTGCCGGTATTAGTAAGCTGTGGTCTACTGTCATGTCATTCTCGAATACCGGCAGAATTAATGATACGATCTCAGTCACTTTGGGCAACGTAACAGTAACTGACTCGAAGAGATTCGCCATATCATTCATAGCGCCAAATCATTTTAACCGAGGTCTCAATCGAGTCACGCTTTGTGATACGACGGGTCTTCGTGGCTTTGGACCTATCGCAGACTTTTGATACTGTCAGCCAGGGAAACTTTTTGAGGACATCGTCGACATGAATTTTTTGTGTGATCGCCAGTCATTTGTGGAAAAAAGAGGGTTTCACCAAGGATGGGTTATATCTCCAATATCTCGATTATATCGTATGCAGACGATTTTGCATTCATGGTTTTGGGTCTCTGCGTTAAGATGCTGGACGGGACAGCGCAAGTACGTTGGCAGTAAGATATTGTTCTTGATATCGTTGTTGTAGCAGTGTCTCGTATACTGAGGCGGCAGCCTTTGCCGATGAAGGACTACATCGGGTCTATCCATACATACGATACAGCCGGTTCCCATGGGATTGGCAGTAAGATGGTAAGTCCGATGGCGAAACGATCCCGACCAACTATCGTAAAATACTTCGTATCACAGCCTTTACAAGGCCTCCGAACTGTCTACTCAGTTCTTACGTGGACCACCTCCATCTGACGAGGTACAGCAATATAACTACTGAAGGCTGTGCTACTATAGCATCAGTAGAATTTAACCTCACTCTTCAATCTGGAGTGTTTCCGGCAGATTCTGAAGCTTCAATTCTTAAAGGGCTTGTATTAATGCTAACGCGTTGAATGTGTTAGACCACACGACACAGGTCATCAACTGCCAATCCCACTCGACTTGGAACCAAATCCCCATGGACTCACCCCTTGTGTTAGGGATCCTGGATCTGGATATTTAGCAGAACCTAGCATATGAATGAGCCAAAACATAAAACGAAACAAAAAAAAAACATGAGACAACAACAATTGCCTGTGATATGGAGCATTTTGTTAAGGATAATTTGCGCTTTCGAAAGTGGAACATTCTCCCTTCCCAAGAAGATAAGTGCTACCTTGTATCTCCATCTAAAACGAAAAACTTCCCTTTACTACTAGCTTATTTTCGTCAGCCCTCTTCGCTGTCTTACATACAACTTTCGGAAATATGTCTCTTAAAGTGCCGGGACACATCCATCTAATTGCAATGCCTCGTTATGAGCATACGCTACTACTTTCTTCAGTTGCTTCCAAAGACAATACTTTATTGTTCATGGCTATATTACAAAGTAGAGAACAATTTTTTTCTATACAAAATTTCCGAGAAAATGTATTTCTAAAATTTCGCAAGAGATTTATTTCTATTGAAAATTTGGTATTTCTTCCATTTCTATAGAATATAAATGAAATGACATTTTGTTTGTTTAATTTTCTGTGTGGAAATTGAATTTTTTCCAAGTCATACACTCACCTGCAGTCCTCGCAATCCTCCCATTGGTCCCGCCGCAGCTCCCGGTGCTGCTCCCATCATATGACTTGAGCCATCTCCCAAATCTAATTGCAACGATTCGGGCATATCATTTGTGCTGCTCGCCGAACTGCTGGCATTAGCCAAATGTAGTTGGCCCAATGATGCAGTTGCCATGGCCACATCAGGCATCATATCCGAAAGATGTCCCGCATTAGCCCCATCTGAACAGCCCATGGCTCCACCTTCGGCACCACCCATATCTAGACCTATGGCGCTGCCATGAGCAAAGCCACGAAAATCACCTTCGGTGATAAGGGCAGGCAGATCGTTACGATGATGTGCTGATGCTGAAAGTCGTGCAAAGTTTGGCGGTAGGCCAGATCCCATGCCCAAACCTAATAAACCGGCCGCATGCTGTCGGGGGAATGTTAAATTTCTTGTATAACAAGAGGGTAAAGCATCTCCACCGCCGCCACCACTGGCACCAGCAGCACCACTGCATGACGTCGCCGTCGATGAGGTGGAGAGATAACTAGCTCCCATCGCTGAGGCATGCCTAGGCACTGAACCTGCAGAGGCCGCCGCCGGCGAAGGCGGAGGACTTTGATCATCGTCTTCCAGCAGACAACAATCATCCACCGATTGCACCGTCGTTGTGGAATCAGCCATGTTTTGTACTTCTTCTTGCATTGCACCGCGTGGATTGCCAAGCAATGAGGTCTCCAGCAGATCGGACACAGCATCTGGCAAATTGAATTCCCTCACCACACGAAGGCGTATTTGTCGATCGATTTCATGTTTGGACGACAGAGGCAAATGAAAGGCCCGTTGGCACAGCTGTGATTGCCTTAGTTTGTGTTCTCTCTTCAACATGGCAGCTAAGGTTTGAGTATCTGGTGGTGGTATGGCTGCCGCAGCAGCCAAAATATCTACAGTATCAGTTCCCGTCCCCACACCGGAATTGCCTACACCACTGTTGGAAGCAGCATTCATACGAGAAACCATGTACAATGTATCGGGTATATCAGGCATTTGGCGAGAGCGGCGCATTCTCATTAGCTCTGCTTGATGGTGCGACGAGGTCATGCGGTCCTCCAGCAAAGCTTTGATTTCCTCAAAATAGGGCATAAATAAACGAGGCCTAACAAAGAGGCCTTGATTCTTGCCACCTCTGATCCAGGCATTCACACGCAGATTCTCCCTCTCATCGCCAATCATGTGCGAGGGAGGAGTGCTGACCAAACCACGTCGTATGGCTTGTGCCAAGACCTCACTGTTAGGCGGCAGAACATGATCCATCCGCACCAACGGCAGGAGATCAGACAGTATCTCTCTTAGTTCGACATCACTTAAGTCACGTTTCTTAACACCTTTGCGTGTTACCGAATGGGCAGTGTGTGAAAGTAAGTTGGGTTCGCGATCCTCCATGCGTCGTATAAGCTCTTGTTCACCCCATTTGAGAACAGCCTGGAGCACTTCCAATTCGGAAGCCTGCAAGAAATTCGATTGTAGAACATGTATGAGTTGTGATTTGTCGAGTTGATGGAGTACGGGTGATGAGATGACCGCTGAGAATTCTTCGCGTAAATATTGGCAAGCTTGACGAAAGACCCACGCTGAACCATGAGGCTGTTGGGGAAAGAAACACCGTTTGAGAGATTGGATTTTCTATAGAAACAACAATGTCAATTTACCTGGCTACCCCATTTGAGCACCGTTGGCAATGTGTCCAATGTTAACCATTCCAATATGAGATCCTCGCAGCCTTGAGCTAAAATATCCAGTTCTAGGAATCGACCAATTTGATACAACTCCATGGCCTCCTCCAAAGGTGTTGGCCTAGTACGGCCCGCCGTCAGTGCATGTACTTCGCCCAGCGAACCAGCCGCTGTAGTACCAGAGTTGGCACCCCTTAAAATTAATGTTAAGTCTACGGTATCCAAATAAATGGCATGTAAAAGAACACGAGCATAACGTTTTGGTATCACGGTTTCATCCAGCACTATACGCGTGGGCACATGCAATGCCCGTTCGGCATATTCGGCGTCCATGTTGCGTGTTCGCCTAGCAATGAGATTACGAAAGAACGGCGATCTGGCACTGAGTATCGCTTTGTGGCAGGGTAATTCGAGTTTAGGGCGGAACCCATACTCCGAATTGCCCGAATCGGGACGATTGAAGATGTCGCTGCCACCCAAGACACCGGAAGCACCAAGTGATGTACCAAGACCACCAATACCGCTGCCACTGGACAACAGGCCTCCTCCACCACCACCACCAACACCACTACCTGCACCACAATTCTCCGAGGTGAACACTAAGGCGGCATCGGCATAATCGCCAGTCTCCAGCAAGTATCGCAAATCATGTTCCAATGGATTTGGCGTACCGAAATCATCGCCCAACTGTCGCAGTAGACCAATGTCGATACTAGAATCATGTGGACACAGATCTCCTGTATAGAGATATCGCAGCAATGAGGCAAACATTTGAACATCTATGGGCGAGGCGGGTAACTCGAGACATATACGAGCTCCAAAGCCGGGGCAACCGGCCAAAAGATCTCGAAAATATGTGCAACGCGATGAAAGTATGCAACGGTGCACTGGAAATATGGCGCCACGGAAGACGAGATCACAGTCTGTACAAGTCTTCGTTTCAAAAAGAGCTGCAAGATCTTGTTTGTATGTGGTAGCAGGTGGACGGGCCAGTTCAGCTTGCATCTACAGAGAGAGAGATTACATAAATAGTTCAACGAAGGTCCATATAAAATAGTATTTCATTGCTTACCGATAAATCCCGCAGTGCCGATAAGGCTTCATATTCTTCACACAGCGCAGCTAACTCCAACGGCGTCCAGTCTGATACAAAATCTCTCAAAACTCGGGCATGATCACAGGCCTTCGAAGAACGTCGCCGTCTTATAAATTTACGCTTTAATGTGGCAAACCCCGTCACACGTTTTCGTCGATGTTCGCGGAAGTGTGGACCACCACCACCACTGCTACTGCCGACGCTGCCCAATCCACCCATGGAGGTGGACAAAAGTGAATTGGCCCCCGTTGTTGGCAGTAATAAACTGGAACTGGTACTTTGACCCGGAGGCAGACCACCAATACCCGATGAATGGCCACTCTGTTGTGAAGTGGTCATCACTGAGGGGTAACTACTGCCGGATGATGCACTTGCACCCATTTTGTTGGACTTTCACTTTGTTTATCTTGGCTATCTAAAGTGATATGGTCCAGAGATGTATTTTTCTGGGGGGTGACTATTTCAAAAGGGGTATAGAAACCTCTATAGTTGGTGTTCTTTCACAAACTCTCCACGTAGCTTTCCAATCTCCAGGCATGGGAGTTAGTAGCTGATTTGCATTCGCCTTCAAAGTTTAGTTCTATTTAAGACAATCATATTGAGTGGGTGGTTTTTTCATTAGCCCAGCATCAAGAGTGATTTATAATTTTTCACAATATTTTATGATAGCATGATGTGTGCCTGTGTGTGTGTGTTTCAAAGGACAATTCCTGCAAATATACAAATTAGGCTAATTTAGAAAAAGAGTGTTCATTTGGGATAAGGGTATGGTTTCGATTCAGCTTATTTATATGCCTGCAATATTTATGGACTCAAAAGGCCCATTGAAAAAGACCGATATAAATAAAGGAAATTTTTAATATTTAATGAAAATAATGTTTTTTATGGCCCAGTACCAAGCTAGCTATCGGTTTGTTGTATGTATAGTACACCGGAGCTGGAATAATATTCTCTGCCCGATCTGTGTAGCACTTGTTTCTCATGGTTTATACGAACCGACCAACTTCTTTCTACCTATGTAACTCCCCACTACCTTATGAACTGTTTTGATGTGCATTCATTTCAATGCGTTCCGTGGATGATACATTCACCACCCAATAGGAGTCGAACTACACGACCACCTCACGCAAATAAAATCGCCGAGTCTCTAGTTTGCTCGATTTTAGGGACCAAAATGATTAAAGCGCATTCAATAATTATGTGTTTCGTGAGTGAGTGATTTTCTCGTGAGTCATGATTATTGAGCATTATTTCACTCGCTCACGCACTCGCTTTTAATTCAATCACCGTCACGTGCTTAGATTTGGGACGCATGAAAATAAATGATTATTCGCTTTATGGAAAAATATTTTTTAACTATGAGACGTAAGTTTTTCGTTAGTACCGATTTTTCCCGTGAGCGTGATTTTCTCGTAAGTCGTGAGTTTATCGTAATTTACCCGTGAGTAGTTATTAGTGTCATGAGCATGATTTCATTCGATCGCGAACGAAGAATTTTAATTCAATCACGGTCACGCACGATCACGTGATTGGATTTGGATCTCTCTCACAAAACCTCTACTTTCTCACTCACTAAACCTCTACTTTCTGACTCGCAAAAGCTCTACTTTCTCACTCACTAAACCTCTACTTTTACTTTCTACATAGGGGAGAGAGGGCGGACCCTCCCTTTCGTCAATTTTCAAAAACGCAAAATGTTGTTGTTGTTGTAACAGTGTGTTGTACACTAAAGCGGCAGCCCCTGCCGATGAGACTCCATCGGGTCAATCCGGTATACGTACAACTGGCTGCCATGGGACATCTCTAGATATCGATGATGTGTGGAACGATATAACCGAAATTTTGTTTGCCATCTTATGGCAACACAAAAATACGAATCTCAGGGCTACCGGTTGAATGTAGTCCTTGGAGAACGACTGCCTCCCATTGCACTTGAAGAAATTGACCTCCCCCGGCAAACCAGAGTAGTTCTGGCTCAATTACGTTCCGGCAGATGCAGTCGCCTCAACACCTACAGAGCAAGGATTGGTGCCGACGTGCAAGATGTATGTCCCGATTGTACCTAGGGACTGCACGTCACCTGTTTAACAGCCCAGCCAGACCCACTCGACTCAGACCCAGATCCCTGTGAACGCACCCCACCTTAGTCGCAGAGTTCCTGGGTCTTGACACTCAGCAGAATCAAGCAGACGAAAGATAGAACACAATAAACTGCTACACAAACAATAGGTTTATCAAAGATAATTATTCCATGATTTAAACCGCTACTAATAAAAATCATGAAGCGCTATAGCAAGTTGTGCGAGGCGCAAAAATGGACGCACTTGATTTGCGGCGATGACAAGGCGTAAAAGAGCATGTAATGTGAATTATCGGTGAAGACATGTCTTCTTGTTATACCCTCCACTATAGCATCTAAGACCCCTGAAGTATATATATTCTTGATCGCCATGACATTTTAAGTTGATCTAGCCATGTCCGTCCGCCCGTCTGTCGAAAGCACTCAAACTTTCGAACAAGTAAAGCTAGGCGCTTGAAATTTTGCACAAATATTTCTTACTAGTGTAGGTCGGTAGGGATTGTAATTGGGCCAAATCGGCCCATGTTTTGATATAGCTGCTATATAACCGATCTTGGGTCTTGACTTCTTGAGCATCTATAGGGCGCAATTCATATCCGATTTTGGCTTAAACTTTGTACGTGGTGTTGGTATCACTTTCAATCTGTGCTTGGTATGGTTCAAATCGGTTCATAACCTGATATAGCTGCCATATAAACCGATCTTGGATCTTGACTTCCTTAGCCACTAGTGGGCACAATTCTTGTCCGATTCGGCTGAAATTTAGCATGAGACGTTTTTTTATGACTTCCAACAACTGTGCTGAGTATGGTTGAAATCGGTCCATAACCGGATGTAGCTGTCATATAAACTTATCTGGAGGCTTGACTTCTTGAGCCACTAGAGAGCGCAATTCTTATCCGTTTTTGCTGAAATCTTCCACGACGTGTTATGCTATGACTTCCAACGACAGTGCTTTGTATGGTTTAAACCGCGTGTTATGTTATGACTTCCAATAACTGTGCTAAGTATGGTTGAAATCGGTTCATACCCTGATATAGCTGGCATATAAACCGATCTTGAATCTTGACTTCTTAAGCCACTACAGGGCGCAATTCTTATCCGATTTGGCTGAAATTTCGCATGACGTGTTTGGATATGACTCCTAACAACTGTGCCAAATATAGTTTAGTGCTGAGTATGGTTGAAATCGGTCCATAACCTGATATAGCTGTCATATAAACCTATCTGGGGTCTTAACTTTTTGAGCCACTAGAGAGCCCAATTCTTATCCGATTTGGCTGATATTTTGCACGACATGTTGGGCTATGACTTCCAACGACTGTGCTATGTATGGTTTAAACCGGTTCATAACCTGATATAGCTGCCATACAAGCCGATCTTGAATCTTGACTTCTTGAACCATTAAAAGCGCAATTCTTATCCGATTTGTCTGAAATTTCGCAATGACGTGTTTTTTTATGACTTCTAACAACTGTGGCAAATTTGGTTTAAATCGATACATAACCTGATATAACTGCCATAAAAAACGATGTGGGATCTTGACTTCTTCAGCCTCCAGAAGGCATAATTATTATCCGATTTGGCTGAAATTTTGTGCAACGGCTTCTCTCATGACATTCAACATACATGTCAAATATGGTCCGAATCAGTCTATAGCCTGATACAGCTCACGATAAACGGATCTCTGTATATTATTTTTTGAGACCCTAAGGGGCGCAATTCTTACTCGAATTGGCTAATATTTTACGCAAAGACTTCTACTATGGTCTCCAACATTCAATTCAATTATGGTCCGAATAGGGCTATAAGGAGGCCACCATAGCGTTAGCTTGTCTGCCTATGACGCCTGGGTTCGAATCCTGGCGAGACCATCAGAAAAAAAATTTCAGCGGTGGTTTTCCCCTCCTAATGCTGGCAACATTTGTGAGGTACTATGCCATGTAAAACTTCTCTCCAAAGAGGTGTCGCAATGCGGCACGCCGTTCGGACTCGGCTATAAAAAGGAGGCCCCTTATCATTGAGCTTAAAACTTGAATCGAACTGCACTCATTGATATGTGAGAAGTTTGGCCCTGTTCCGTAGTGGAATGCTCGTGGGCAAAATTTGTAAATTCTCATAGGACCAAAACTTGATATAGCTTTAATATTATAGCAATTCTTTTCTTTTATCCTTTGTTTGCCTAAAAAGAGATATCGGGAAAAGAACTTTCTATTTGAAAAAGTCATTCAAATAGCTTGACAAATGCGATCCATGGTGGAGGGTATATAAGATGCGGCCCAGTCGAACTTAGCATGCTTTTATTTGTATGGATTCTCTACAGCCGCATAGTCCTATCGTCGTTCTGCACTGCTGTGAAAGACTAAAGTGGCAGACTGCAAGAAATTTTCGCTCCTTTCCCGTCTGTCAGGTTTTCATTCTATTCTCTTTCACCTCACACTACCTAATCTTCCATCTTTTCATTTCTTTTTTTTTTTCTTATTTCCTAAGATATACAGAATGGTCCTGAAATCTTCAAGCGGCTTACAAAAGAGCTTGCTAGACGCCGATTCTTGAATCTAACCTATCCCACCCCATTTGCGGTGATTATTTGTTTGGCTCTTTTCAAATGACAAATGATCGGAAGATCACATCTGTCACATGCGTTGCCAAACGTCAATTTTAAACTTTGATTTGGTTACACAAATTTATTTCAATTCTCTTTGACTTTGCGGCTTTTTTAAATCTTTCTGTTGCAATGAATTTTTATTGCTTAGTATTGTTTAAAAAGAGTACAAATTGGCATCTACATGCAGACATACATACATGAATATATCAACAGGAAAATTGTACACAAAAACAAAGTCAAACTGCATCCTTCTCATTGTTTATAATTACAAAACTCGAATAATAATAACATCAAAAACTTCTGTGCAAAATAATGGAGGGAAGACTATGTATGCACACATACATACATTCATACATACTTGTACAACAAAAAGGAAAAGAAGAAACAATGACATTATTTATAATATTCAAATAACCTTGACCCACTCAACGAAATTTTCCCAAGCAACAAACACATTTTGTAAACATTGCATGCATCAGCCATCATCTCACAGCCGACTACCATTGCCGCTGCTGCACACCACCCTGGCCACCACCTATCACTATCATTATTGCCAGCGTCATCACATCTTCTTTAGCCCAACCAGTCGGCCAGCCTCATTGGCAAGAACAAATGTGCGCTCACTCTTATACGCAGCTGATGAAACAGTAGCTATGTCCACATGGAGCCCAGGGAGGCATCACAGAGAATTGCATTTTTTTTCTTTTTGTTATTTTGATACGAATCCAAATAAAACAACAAATATAAATAAAACGGAAGACCAAGATGATATGGGGATGGCAAAGACCCGATCAGGATGGTTGTGAGTAGCGTAGCGAAGATTGTGGACGGGGTTAGGTGTGTACACACATGTATATGTTGTTTGGAGTATGGTGGGAAAATACCATCATCATCAACCATTACATGCAAACATGCAGTATAAAAAAGAAAATAAATGGCGTCAAGTGCACTATGATGGCGCGTCAAATGACTGACTGACTGATTGTGGGATACTCCATGCTGTTCACTGCGCTGATTTTTGATGGCACCCCCCCTTCACAACCAACACCATTGAAAGCTGAATATTTTGATTGTGCAACGAAAGTAACACACAATTTCTTGCAGTTACTTTTATCATGACGAATATACAAAGGGATTTTTTAACTCGATTATATAAATATGCCCTTACTGAAATGATACCAAGATGGTCTCTACTTCCAAACACGCTTAATATTTTATATCAAATATTGATACTATTGGGTTGCCCAAAAAGTAATTGCGGATTTTTTAAAAGAAAGTAAATGCATTTTTAATAAAACTTAGAATAAACTTTAATCAAATATACTTTTTTACACTTTTTTTCTAAAGCAAGCTAAAAGTAACTGCTGATAACTGACAGAAGAAAGAATGCAATTACAGAGTCACAAGCTGTGAAAAAATTTGTCAACGCCGACTATATGAAAAATCCGCAATTACTTTTTGGGCAACACAATAGATTCGTATTTTATTTCGAAATGCTTTTTATTTGAGTTAAATATTGTTCGTTAGGTTTGTCTATATATCCACTTAATAGTTTTTGTTGAGGCTTCACATAATCTAGATAGTGTCGTAATTTACCCGGCCGATACGGCATAACTATGAGCACCACACAACCTGAAACTGTAAGCCCCGACTTGTGCGGTGTTCATTGTTATCAAGGGAAGCTTTGCTTCGTTTTTATGCGTAGTAGCTGCAAATGCGGCGCGTGCAGTCAACGATTTCGAGAGGAGTGTCTCCGTGAGGCGTCAGGTAGCACTGACTCTAACTTAAATACTGAGTGTCAATGATACTCGAGATCAGTGTTGCCATTTTTAGTAGGTTCCTACCAAAATTGGTAGGTTTTTATTCTATTGGTAGGTTGGTAGGCTGACCTCAATTTTTGGTAGGTTTTTCAAACATATAAATACCAATTTAATTACTCAATAAACCGCCAGGGATGACTTAAGGTTATTTCACTTCTTGTCGTTTCTGTAAATTCGTGAAGAGTGCAAAATAAAACCATGAATGACGAAGGGCCAAATACTGCTACTAGGGGTCTCACTGTAACAAATTTCAGGAAAAAGGACGAATTTTCTGATGTTGACTGTAACTGGAATGAGCGTTGAGGAATTTCTTCCAAATTTCGTAAATTCTGCCTTGTCATATTAGGCATCATAGACACTCAGTATGTGCAAGAGACGGTGCAGTCCGGCATCTCACTGAGACTCTCCGCTCAATACCGCTGATTGTCCGCGACTGTCGTTGCAGCTACTCCGTATGGAGTGGTAGCTCGCAGCTAAGCTTCTCGTGACAGCAATGCACACCACACAGATCGGACTCAATGTTTCGGCCTGTGTGGTGCTCACAGATATCCCGTGCCGGGACTAGCTTACGTATTTTGCTATAGCACGGATTTCCATCTGCGGGAGCGTTTTATGGGTTTGTAGTTTATGAGCTCTAAGCTGAAATTGTAAAAATTCAATCTGCTTCTTTTTAATAATTTAATTTAGTTAGTGTAGCAAGATCTACCAGATGGCTTGATCTGCTTCTAGCATCTATGGTCCTCCATTGCCTTTAGGCTCTTAGCCGAAGTGGCTTTCTCTTACTTAACTTGTATGTCTTTAGTTCAGACACTTAGAATTGCCTGCAGAGCCCTAGCATGCATTTTTTCCATCGCACGTCTATACATAGAACAAACGTTTTTGAACTTATATTGCACTTCATCATCACTGCGACGGGGTGTCTCCTTAGTTCTCATGTGGATCACTTCCATCAGGACATGCTGTCTAAGCAATACCTGTTGGGCAATTATCGCAGAGACCATCCAAATCATCATCTTGCGGATAGTTATCCACCGCCCAGAAGCCTTAAGATAGATCTACATGATTTAGAGCGTGAGGTTCAGCGCTACAAGAGAGAACCTCTAGATCAAGCGGCATATCAAGAGGGTCTAGACAAAATTCATGCAGACACGGTAGCAGATGTGGTAAATAGCTACCGCGTGAATGTAGTCCTGAAGAAATTGACCTCCCCCGGCAAACCTGTTTACCTAGCCATTCGACTCAGACCCAAATCCCTCTGGACGCAACCCATCTTTGTCGCAGAGTTCATGGATCTTGATAGAAAGATAGAAAACACCAAACTGCTACAACAACAACCTTTTTGATATCGAAATCGTTCCGGTAAGGAATCGTGGCGTTTCGATTCTTCCTTCGTAACTGCCAGTTATCATTATTTTATGGGTTCACGTTTAAACCCCTAGGTATAGTATAACCCAGTCGCATGACATATCCCAGACCCAATTTGTCTTTTTGCAGAGATCCACCTAGCTCTCTTCTAATATTTATAAAATCTTTGCAGACTATACTATTATGGTGTCAGTGGATTTTTAAAAAAACCTATTTTAGTTTCGGTTGTGCTCAACACCACAAAGCAACAGTACTTGGCAATGGTACTTGCTGCCAACATCACCCTTATTATCATTCTTATTACTTTGTAATAATACGAAAACAGCAGTGGTAGCAGCAGCCAACAGTTACATCAACACTTTTCTCCCATGGTAACAACAAAAAAAAGCTTATATACATTGCCAACCACTTGCTGCAAAAGAAACAGCAAAAAACAACATAAAAAATACTTCACTCCAACAATCAGATTCAGACAGAGTTGCCAACTACATTGGCTAAGATAGTTACAAATAACACGTGTCGTATAGTGTAAAACACACTGTTCTCGGCGAGAAGTCAGGATTCACATTCAAATTCAAAATCTTGTCTTGTCGGTTTGTTTGTTTGTTTGTGCGTTCCTTATAGACTCAAAAACGGCTGAACCGATTTTCTTGAAATGTTCACAGATGTTGCATAATGAACCCGTGGTGAAAATAGGGTACTACATTTTTTGATATCTGAAGGGGGGCGGACACTCCCCCTAACCCCAATTTCCAGAAACGCCAGATCTCGGTGATGGGTAGTGCGATTTAATAGTAACCTAAAAATAAAAATTTGGTATCCAAATTTCGGATGGGGTACCTAGGGGAGCAGCCCCACCCCCATCAATCTGCTATCTAATTGTCGGACTAAGTGTTTGGGGGACTACCCTAACCCCCAAAACATCCCTAAATCGGACATATTAACCGACCATGGCAATATGGGACTCAAATGAGAGGTATTTGCGAGGTGAATACGAATTTGGTATCCCAATGTGGGACCAAGTTTCTGGGGTCTGTAATAAGAAGTATTTTAGAATAGAACACGAATCTAATATATATTTTCAAGTCCAAGTCACTGAACGGCTGCCCCATTCCCCAAAACACCCCCGAAACTGGTCATGTCTGCCGACTATGGAAATATGGGGCTCAAATGAAAGTATTTGGGAGTAGACCACGAATCTGATATCAACATTCGGGACCAACTGCCTAGGGGACGTCCCACCCCCATAACAACGCCCAAATAGGACGTATTTGCTCACCATGACAATTTTGGGTCTTATTGATAGTTTTTAGGGCCCATACCCTATACCGGACATATTTGCTGACTTTTGCAATAAGGGGTCTAAATGAAAGGTATTTGAGATAAGAAAACGAATTTGATATTCAACGTTGAGGCCAATGGCAATATGGGGTTCAAACAAATGATATTTGAGAGTAGGACACAATGCTGATATATTTTCAGGGGTTAGTGTTTGGGGGACTACCCCACTCCCCAAAATACCCCGAAACCGGTCATATTTACCAACCACATCGCAATATGGGGCTCAAATAAAGGATTTTTGAGAGTAGAATACGAATCTGATATCCAAATGTGGGACCATGTATTTGGGACACCGCCCCTTTTCCAAAACACCCCCCCCCAAAGAGTACAAATGTTGGGGTCAAATGTTTGAAGACGCCTCATCCCATAAACTCCCCTTAAAGCAGTGGCAATATGGGGTTTAAATAAATAGTATTTCAGAGAAGAGCACGATGATGATATTTTTTTCTGGGCCAAGAGTCTAAGGGAACATCTCACCCCCGAAAACACCCCTAAATCGGACATCATGGCAATATCGAGCCGAAATAGAGACTTTTAATAATGAAGTATATCTAACACCCAAACGTTAATGACTCTAAATCCTGCGAGCGAATTCATAGGCCAGTAAAAATCATATGGGATTCAGATAAAGGCATTTATGGGTTGCCCAAAAAGTAATTGCGGATTTTTTAAAAGAAAGTAAATGCATTTTTAATAAAACTTAGAATGAACTTTAATCAAATATACTTTTTTTACACTTTTTTTCTAAAGCAAGCTAAAAGTAACAGCTGATAACTGACAGAAGAAAGAATGCAATTACAGAGTCACAAGCTGTGAAAAAATTTGTCAACGCCGACTATATGAAAAATCCGCAATTATTTTTTGGGCAACCCAATATATTGCTATGCCTTTGCGATATACATATATTATTTTCACGATGACGTTAAAGACATTAAGATAATGTAGCAGCCTGCAATAAGGTCGTTGTGAAGATGAGAGTTGGAATTGTTTGAGAAGATGTTGCTCAGAAAACTGACTCACATGTGATTGGCGGTTAATGTGTCCGCGTGCGTAGATATCATATAGGCATTAATGCTAAAATGTAAGCTTATGTAGGACAACTAACATGCCATGAAACTGTGGGCCAGTCAAACGGACGAATATGATACACTTGGCACTAATGAGGGTCACCAGCCCCGAAACGCGTCTGCCAATGGTTGCGATATCCATGCCCGATTGTCTGATAGCTGGCATCTTCTTTTCTTCAATTCATAAAAGCAATCTCTTTCTAACACACATTCTCGTGGTCATTTAAGCTCGTCTAACGCAAGAAAGTAGGATTTTCGTAGCACGGTGTTTCAGTTTTGAGGATAATTTTCAAAGGATAATTTTGTTTTATATAAAGTAAAACAAGGCGCAACGAAGAGGGCCCAGTTCGTCTAGTGAATCAATAAAATATACAAAATTGAAACATTTTGTCAGAAAAAACCACTCACAATCAGCTTTGTTGTATCTAAAATTTTAAAATTTTTTATTAAGTTTATTTCTTCTTCTGTTAAGAAACAAAAAATCGAGTTAGGTCCTTTTTATATTAAGCCATCGATATGAATATTCTATAAGCCTTGAACCAATATTTCCAGTTGTTACAAATGAAATGACAAAGTTAGTATACCCTCCCTCCGATGGGGTTGTTGCCAACCAGCCCACTACAGTACAAAAATTAAGAATAAAAAAATTAATTCATAAACCTATGCTCTCAAACTATTAGAAATAAAGGCTAACCATACTTATGTACGTACATGTGCCGAGAGGTGTTTGCGAAAAACAAAAAACATTCCCCCTACTAACCCATGATATCATGTTTAGTTTAGGAATATTTGCAGTTCGTTTCAATTACATCAAATTTTCACCTACTTAAAAAGGCTTTAACAGTAGACACACATGCACTCCCCTTCCACTCTGTTGAGAAAAGCTAAGGTACGATAAAATCTACACGGCCAGAGGTCAGTACGTGGGAAAAATAGGAAGAAAGAAACAGAAAAACCCCACAATGTCCAGGAAACATTAAACAAAGGAATGAAAACATCATTCGGCTTATTTGCTGCTGCTGCTTTTGAAATAGAAACTCACATATGTGTATGACCCGACCCATTTGTAATTGGGAAGAGTGTGGTGTACGGAGGGAGGTTTGGTGTTGCATGACACCCTGACATCCTTAATGCCTTTACACACACAATGCTGCACACAACGCTTGCCTGCAACGTTACTTCTATAGCTAGGTTCGTTTTCCCTGATGGCATTGTCAAACGCCCCACTTCTCTGCTTCTCACAACAATTTGTACTCTCTTAGAATTCACATTTATAATGATGGTCGTCGGTTGGTAACTGCTTAATGTTGGCACATGTATTCAAACGGAAATAACTAAATCGGAAATGACTCAAGTGTCAAAATTTGTTAGTCGTTGGGACAAGTGCCTACAAGTGATCAAAGAAAACAAAACAAATGTGTATATATTGGGTTGCCCAAAAAGTAATTTCGGATTTTTTAAAAGAAAGTAAATACATTTTTAATAAAGCTTAGAATGAACTTTAATCAAATATACTTTTTTACACTTTTTTCTAAAGCAAGCTAAAAGTAACAGCTGATAACTGACAGAAGAAAGAATGCAATTACAGTGTCACAAGCTGTGAAAAAATTTGTCAACGCCGAATATATGAAAAATCCGCAATTACTTTTTGGGCAACTCAATATATGCACTTTGGCATGGATTTGTTTTATTCCTGGTTTTGCATGTTCAAAATATTAGAAATTAGTTACAATTTCATTTTTCAGCAATGTCAAGCAAAATATGAACGGATATTTACAAGAAATATGTTTTAAATTTAATATTGGTCTTTAAAGGTACTGTAGTCCAAATTTGGTTTTAAACAAAATTTCATTGAAATTTTGTCTTTGGGGAAAATTTCATTCGAAATTTATAAATTTTTATCTTTTTCTCTAAACAAAGATAGTTTAGTTGTAAAGACCTTCACTTTTTAGTGTCGGCATGAATGTGGCTCTGCTAGTTTCTTCCTAATCTATTCTACATTCATTGGTGCATTTTATATTAGACACATTTCATGTTAGAATGTTGCAAAGATGACGCCTGGGAGTCAATATTTTCAGCGCCAGATTTACGATTTATGAGTTTTTCTGTGTGTTCTTGTGAAAGGCATTTGCATTTTATTTTAGAACATATGAATGAGTGGCACCTTTGAAGAGACTTAAACAAAATGTGTTGTTGTTGCAATAGATGGGAAGGAAAATATTATACGCCCACGTGTACATTAGAACAGTCCATAAGTGTAGGACATTTTCGTACCTGGGCGTGTATTTAGACATATTATTTTCGTAAAAATACTATTGGAAACTTTAATACTAAAATACTATTGACTATACCATGGCACCACTTCAACATTAAATCCCGGCATGGAATAACTATGAGCACCACATAAGTTCGAATTTTTAGCTCCGATCTGTGTGGTGATCTTCATTATTATGGGCACAGCTGAAAGCTACCGGCTGCGTCCACAGTTTGCAATGGAATGCTCCATACGGAGTAGCTGCAAATGCAGTTGCGGACATTCAGCGGTATTCAGTGGAGAGTCTCAGCGAGAGGTCTGGCGGCACGCACCCTTGCCTTAATACTGAGTGCTTACGGTACTCAATATTCAGATATTCTTTCGAACACCTGGAGTAAAAAAGGTTCTTGCGGATCTCGACGTATATAAATCTCCGGGCCCGGACGGTATATCAACACTTGTCCTTTGTAAGTGTTCTTTGACACTTGCTCGTCCACTACGCAAACTTTTCAACCTTGCTTACCGTGCGGGAGTTTTCCCGGCGCGTTGGAAAGTTGCGAACGTTCAGCCCATCCTCAAAAAAGGTGGGGCGAACAACCCTGCGAATTGCCGGCCAATTGCGACATGCTCTGCGCTCTCCAAGGTTATGGAGAGTATGGTTAACCATCATCTTGTCAGATACTTAGAGTCCAATGGTCTTTTTAGCGACAGACAGTATGGGTTCCGCAGAAATCGCTCTACGGGAGACCTAATGACGATGGAGTCGCTCCATCCACCAGTTTGGTGAGAGTAAGGGCGTGGCTCTGGATGTCTCCAAGGCATTTGAGCTTTTATCAAAGCTTGTCGCTTTTCGATTCGGCAATAAAATCGTTCGATTTATATCGAGCTTTCTCAGAGATCGCACTATACGAGTTGTTGTAGATGGTTTCTCATCAGATGTGTATACATTGGCCGCAGGTGTGCCACAAGGTTCTGGCCTTTCCCCTTCCCTATTTCTTATTTACATTGACGATCTATTGGGTCAGACTTCGAATCCAGTCTACTCATTTGCCGATGACAGTAGACAAATGACCATTAGCCCAGTCCTCAAGAAATTGTAGACAGAAGGCGATGGATGAGACGCTCTCCCAGGATTTGTTGGCCGCACAGAAGACGCACTGCTGTTTCTTGTCTCACAAGCGATTCACTGACCCACTTCAATCGTCGATATCTATCGATGGTATAGATATTGAACAGTCAGATGTTCTTGATGTTCTGGGCATGAAGATACAATGTGATGTCCGTTGGTCAAAACACGTATTCGAAGTGTCGAAAGAAGCATTCAAGTGTTTGGGATTTCTTAAGCGGTGCAAGAAATATTACACCTCTTCTGATCTCCTCAATATCTATACTACCTATATCAGGCCGAGTATGGAATATAACTCTCATATATGGGCAGGAGCTCCAAAAACATCCTTGAAGCTACTTGACCGGGTTCAACGGAGAGCAATGGTATTGATTGGGGACAGTAGGGTATCCAATTCTATTGCTTCTCTTGAATATCGTCGGAATATGGGTAGCGTTGTATTGCTCTTTCGTTATTTTCATGGCGTGTGTTCCAGAGATATTCGTCTTCTTAACCCTGACTTTAGGATGTTCACCAGGAATACAAGACTTGCAAGGAACTCACACCCGTTTGTAATTGATTGGCCAGTCGCCCGAACCATGCATTACCGAGAAAGTTAATTTTTCGCCCGAACCATTCATACATGGAATCGACTTCCGGTTAATGTCTTTCCCACCGACATTGACGTTCAGAAATTTAAGACGAATATCAATAAACACTTCTCCCTCTTTTCACACTCCAATCCTTAACTTACCTAATTGCCAACGCAATGCACTGCATATATAGGGGGCATCCCCTGCGTGTTGGATACGTGAAAAATGAGAACCTAAAGTGTAAATCCTTCCTACTCCTAGTGCGGGGCACACACACACAGCAGATATTCTATAGTCTCTTCTTCCTCGAAGTCCTTATAGCTTCTGCAGAAGTAGTTACTTTCAAATTTCAGTCTGTCAGCATGTTTCCCGATCATGACAAACACAATGACTGAGACGCCTGTTCTAGCCAGCGCCTGTTCAAATTTCAGTCTGTCAGCATGTTTCCCGATCAGACATTGACCTGTCATGACAAACACAATGACTGAGACGCCTGTTCTAGCCAGCGACAGCAAAGCGGTAGGGCCCTTGGAATGCGCACAAGCCCTTTTTGTGGCCATCTATCATTCGTTCGTTGGCCTTCGGGCCTGATTCTTAATACCTAGCTTTCATGTCGCGAGAGGCATACTCACAGATTCCAGTTCTACTGGAATGTATGAAGTAGTTCCTAATTACGCAAGCATGTCTACTCTACAATTCCCCAGTATATCTCTGTGGCCCGGCAGTCAGAGCAGGTGAATTTTGAACTATTTAGCCACCTCATTGAGAGATCAGCAACCGTCGAGGGCAGTTTTTGAATTCAGAAATACGTTTTCCGGGGATTTAATAGCTTTATGAGAAAATATTTATGCCAATCGTCGTTATGACATTACATCTTAGCCATGCCAACAATTCGTTAATTGTAAGTATCTCTGTTTGATAAACACTGCAATGATCGGGTAACCTTCTCAGTCCAAGTTCTTCAGAGTATACCCCAAAGCCCACCTGGTCGTCTAGTTTGGAACCATCTGTATATATATTGTAGTTGCCATGGGTTCTATCAGGAATAGTGGTACAATTCTTTTTATCAAAAAGCGTTTCGACAATGTGTAATACACACTATCTGGCATATCGGGCATTATATCAAGGCTAAGACAGTGTCCGTAGGCGTCACATAACCAAAGGGAAAGATCCCTTAGCACCAATTTGTGTTGATACGATGGCCAGAGTCATTAAGTGTAGCATTAAATTCAGTGCACCAGATGATGCGTCCTCAGTGCGGCTGTTTTGCACAAACAAGCCATCCTTTGGATCCGTCTGACTATTGAACAGTAGGTGGACTTTTGAAGCTCCGTCCATCAGACCACAACACAATATTGCATCTCGGCACGGGACAGCTGTGAGCACCACACACGCTGGAATAGTGAGGTCCGATCTGTGTGGTATCCATTGCTGTTACTAGAAGCCTAGCAGCGAGCTAGCGCCCATAGGTTGCGGATAGTGGAATGCTCCATACGGAGTAGCTGCAACGGAAGTCGCGAACAATCAGCGGTATCGAACAAAGAGTCACAGTGAGAGGTCGGGTGGCACCGGCTCTTGTACAAACACTGACTGCCTATGATGCTCGATATGACAAGCCGAGTTATTGGCGCCTTTAAATCACCAATGGCCATCCTGTTCCCGCGGCGATCAGTTCTTTGTACCGGAACGAGCGTGCTCACCTAAATGAGCTTGACGAGGATCGCCACCTTCACATGAGAATGTGGCTACAACAACAACAATATTGTATTGTAGGTCTGACAACTATAGCATATATCCAGTGCATGTCACGCGGTTTAACCCCTCAAATGTTGCCAATAGCTCTCTAGCAGGTGTATAGGGCAAGAGTTGCCTTATTTGCCCTTTCCAAAATGTTCAATTTATGTTAAATTTCCTGTCTAGCAAAACACCAAGATATTTTGCGCTATCTGTAAATGGAACATTCTCTCCACCCAAGGAGACAGGTGCCACTGTAGGTAACTTGTATCTCCTGCTGAAAAAAACTATTGGGTTGCCCAAAAAGTAATTGCGGATTTTTCATATAGTCGGCGTTGACAAATTTTTTCACAGCTTGTGACTCTGTAATTGCATTCTTTCTTCTGTCAGTTATCAGCTGTTACTTTTAGCTTGCTTTAGAAAAAAAGTGTAAGAAAAGTATATTTGATTAAAGTTCATTCTAAGTTTTATTAAAAATGCATTTACTTTCTTTTAAAAAATCCGCAATTACTTTTTGGACAACCCAATACTTCTGTCTTGCACGGTTTACACCTAGACCACTTTCGATAGCCCACTTCACTGTCGCACGTAAAGGTTTCAGAAGCATATTTCCAAGAGCGCTGGGAAACTTTCCCCTTACCGCAATAGCCACGTCATCAGCATTCGCGACCACTTTTACACCTTTTTCTTCCAGACATAATAATATATTGTTAAAGTAGAGGAGGCAGTACACCTCCTTGGGGTTTTACTCTGTTGATACATCTTTTTAGATCCACAGATCCCAAGCCTGCCGTAATGCATCTTTTAGTAAGTATGTTATTAATGAACTGGTGTTGACGCCTAGAAACTCCAACCTCTTCATGATTGGTTTCACATTATTGAAGGCATATTCAATGTCAAGAACTGGTATTATTGGTATAACTTGACAGCGAGAGAACTCTATGGAAGCGACTATGTCGTAAGATCTTTCTCAGTGGTCTTGCCTTTACTATATGCATGCTGCTGCCGAGACATTCGATCTCCAGGGATCTTTGCCCTAAGATACGATTCTATCAACCTCTCAAGGGGCTTCAGCATAAAGGATGACAGACTAATAGGACGAAAATCTTTCAACTTCGTGTGGTAAGCCAATCTGTAAGGCACAGCTGTTATTCAACCGATGACACATCATCAGGGTCTGGAGACTTGAAGGAGTCGAAACTTTTTATTCCCCAAAGGATTTTCGACTCAGACACAATTTCGCCAATAACCTTCGACGAATGCATATCAATGACCTCTTCTGTCGCCACGTTGTCCTTTGGAAAGTTTCCCGGCAAATGTATATCAACGAGTAGTTCTAGTGTTTCCTAACTAGACATTGTCCATTCTTTCTATAACTTCTAAATGTATCCCACCGTAATAGATCTCGAGGATCTTCCTTAACTTGGAGGCCTCAGAGTAAAAAACTATAATGATGTATTCTCCACGGAGCTGCAAAATTCTAACCAGGGTTTGTTCCGAGCTTTTCTCAGCTCGGTCTTGTATTATTTTAGCTCTGCCTTATAAACGTCCCAATCGTGTTTTGCCCTTGTGGCTTTCGCCCTGTTGAAGAGTTTTCTGCAGCCATCCCTTAGACCAACCAGTTCTGGGGTCCACCATGGCGGTTACTGTTTGCCCCTTGGCTTGGCACTACGACATGGGTCCGTTTGACCATTATGTCTATGTTCTCCGCAGTTTAACTTCCTTTTCTGGTCTAGAAGGGATAGTCGTTCAGAATGTGTGCCGAAATTTATCCTAATCCGCCTTTATTCTGTTTAGCCGAGGGACCACTTTCTACCGACGTTTCTTTAGCCTCATCTTCTGAGTCCGCCAGGAGCTCATCCTCACAAGAATCTGGGGGACAAAACGGCATGGTTTCAACAGGAGACGCCGTCTTGTGCGCATGGCTGATACTACTGCTGTTATGCACATTCATGAGTTCGTGTCCATTAGGCTCTAACCTCTTTTTCCATCTCTTCATTCAGCAAATAAAGACCTATGCAAAAAAAAACTACAATGAGGTCCCGGCACGAGATAACCATGAACATCACAAAACTGGAACTTTGAGTTCCCATCTCTGTAATGAGATTTACCGGTCGCGTCCGGATGAGCTGCTGCTGCATTCGCGGACAACAGTGGAACGGATCTTCTTTAAATACGGCTCTTCTTTAAATACTGAGAAACTATGATGCTGGATACAACAAGGTGAGTTATTGGCGTCTTTAAATAATGACAATTCACGTTCGACTGCGATCGGTCTTATGGAACGGAACGTGCTTGGTCACCTATAGAAATTTGTAGAGGACCGCTACATCCTCATGCATATATGCGATTACTACAACAACAACGGGTGCTCACATTTGCGGAGCAGTGACACAGAGTTGCTTGACCGTCTCCAACTACTCCAGGTCATTACACACCTTGCAAAGGTCCGCCTCTTCTCCGTCCGACGGGATCAAGCTTCTCCAGCCCCTGGATAGGTAACCCCCTCCACCACCTTGCAACCCAAAGTACCAGTTCACGCCTCATTCGCGCGGCCAATGAAAAACGTCCACCCCACTAAGACGTCGCCCACGGTAGGGTTCACAGACTCCTTCACAAAAGCGATCGATTCTTGACCTACCGCTTCGTTCCCCGCCATCCCTTGATGGAACCAAGCTGAACCACATAACCTTCCCTGGTTCGTAGAAGCTCCTTCCATCCAACACCAGATCGTTCAGTTTCGCTTGATTGTCCAAGTACATCGCGCAAAGACGTTCCATGTATACCAAGACAGCAAAGAGGTCTACATTATTCAGTAATTCCTGGCAATCCCATGACAGCTTAGCTGCTAGCCACCGGATGCGTCCACAGGTTGCGGATAGTGGAATGGTACATACGGAGTAGCTGCAACGGCAATCGCGGACAATCAAGAGGTATCAAGCAGAGAGTCTCTGTGAGAGGCGGGGCAGCACTGGCTCTTGCACAAATATTGAGTGCCTATGATGCTGGATATGACAAGACGGGTTATTGGCGCCTTTAAGTAACCAATGGCCACCGTGTTTCCTTGGCGATCGCTCCTTTGTATCGAACGAGCTTGTTCACCTAAAGGAGGTTGACAAGGATCGCCACCTTGAAAATATAGCTACAACAACTAATTCCTCTCCAGTCTCCAGCCCAGAGCTTCCATCCAATTAAATTTAGTCATCTGTCTTCTGAGATACCTTTTCGGAAATACAACGTCAAGAATCGCGCCCGGGTACTTGTGTCTGTGAAGAGAACGGTGGCTTCACCCAACAAGGTAGGACAGGTTCCCTTAATAAAACACCCAGCATTCGCCTCTGGCAAAAGTACCCTATTGAATGGAAGATTGATCTGTTTAACATATCTGTGCCCATTTAATACAGATTATATTATATTTATCTCAAACCAATAGGATTCTACACTATGATCCAATAAGAATACTTAAAATGAGTAGCATACACCCAATCGGAAAATTGTCTTAGATAAATAATTCTAATTATCTACATACACACCTGACATTTTGTTGTTTGTTATGCAAATAAATGGTATTCATTTTAAAATAAAACATTTCCACAAGAAACAACAAAAGACAACAAATTTTTAAACCAAAATCGGGTCTCAAGACTGGTTGTACAAAGTTTTACCGAATACCTGGGTAACCGCATACTCTCTTATAGAAAATTGTACAACTAATCTCGAACGAAAGAGATGCGAAAATGAAATGTAAAATCAAACAGCTTTCACTGTTTTCCCCCAACAATTTTTGCCAACAAAATTTTAAAATGGCCCTACCTTTTGTGTACAATTAAATCCCCAATGTGTTTAAGATATCTATGGTTTTATGACATTTTCCATCTGTGGCTCCTTGCTGCTTCTCTGCTTATGCTGCTGCTGTTTGTTCAGTTGCACTTGTCACCTTACTTTTTTTGTGTTGAACTTTTATGTGTATTGTGTATTAAAATTTTCGTTGACTTCTTCCACAAACGCAAATGAGAATTAAAAATTATGGTTTTCTCTATGACACTGTTATGTTTTAAGTATGCAATAAACCTTAGGTAAACAATTATAAACACATTTTTTCACTTAAGAATATATATCTATAAATTATTATAGGTATTTTTCTATTTTTTTTATTTCTCTTTTTTTATCACACACACCACTCTTCATTTCATGGTAACTAAAGTACTCCGAGTACCGAGTGAAATTGTTGTACTGAGTACTCCTAGAATCCTATTTACAGATTGAAGCCGTCAGATGTTGTAGTTGACGGCTCATAACATATGGGCTTGTTTCACGCCCAACTCTTACCTATATTAATGCGTAGGAAACGTATGTCAATAATTTAAATCCTTGCGACTTACAATATTTGAATAATTTTATGTCAGCTGATCGATTGGCTTAACCGTATTCAGTGAATCCTGACCCAGGCCTTGAGAAATTGAAATATTTTAAGTCGTATTCTAAAAAAACCGTGGAATAAAAATAAAACATTATTGGTGGATATATTGGAAAATGCTGCATTTTGTCAGAGAAAAACATTTTACTTACATTTATTAACAATTACAGGAGAGTTACACTAGTATTAACAAAACTTAATGTAAATTTGAAATAGATTTCCTTTATAGAACTGTCAAATAACCCTATTGTAAGGCTTTATTAAGTTTTGTGAATAAGGCCGTAGGCCTTTTCTCTCTTTTGCTACTTATTTGAATTAAACAGCTAATTTTCATAAAACAATTGTTTTTCAAAAAACAGATTTCGATGCTGCAAATTTCTGCTGGAAAAAAACCTCCAGTAGAAATTTGTAGGCTCTCAATCACCAAACTCTTAAAAATTTGCTCGTTTTCTCGCACTCTACTGATCTCTACTAATGGCACGCTAACGACCCAGTAAAAATTTATTCAAATTTGCACAATTTTTTGGTACACCAACACACTTAAGCCCCTTTTACTTTGATCTTTAAATCCGGATTTAATGAGCAGTGTAAACGGGATTAAATCATAAATATGTGAAAACAATTTAATTTGCGTTTACTTTCAATTGACCAACAACAAAAAAAAACATTCTTTATTTTTTTTGTCAGGAAGAATAGACCTTGCTCTAGTCGAAAACAATTACATGTGCTATTTTGAATAGTGATTTTCATATGTTAGTTTCGTTTGCATCACACGACATGTACAACTCTACATGTGTTAAATTTGGCCTGTCATAAGACAACTACATGCCGTGTAATAGAGTCTTGAACGGGTTTTTACTTTTGACTGTCGATTCGCTCAAATTGTTCTCTTTGTGTAAACGGTATTAAATATAAAGGAACGCATTTTTATGCAGTTGTTGGTTACATTCTTTTACTCTCTCTTCCTCTCTCTGTTCCTCTCTGTTGTGTGTCAAAATTTCTCTTTACCGCCGTCGCCGTCGATATCAATTAGGCAACTTCCTCAAGGCGATTACAATTTTCGTGAATAAAAATAAAAGTCCGTGGAGTGTAGTAGTGGAAAATTATTATTACATATGCATATATTTATATAAACTGTTTTGGGAAAACGACAAGGCGGCACATTTTACGTATCACTCAAGGAATTACCAAGTGCAGAAATCCAATTGTAGGCAGCGACAGCCATCATCAATCTGTCCAGGGCTCATCAAGGAGTGCACGAAAAGACATTAGATCATTTTTATCACATACATAGATGACCATATTAATATTGCTACGCAATACGGTCGCCAATGTACGACAGAGGACCCTTAGAGCCAATGGAAATGGTGGCTTTGTTGAGGTTAAACGAAAGTTTTGCATCACCACACAAAGGCAAAATCAACTGCCACATTTATCGCCGTACGATGTAAGCAAAATGTCCCTTCTCTTGCAGAGACGATTACATATGTAGTTCTAACACTATATGTTGACATTTGATTTTTGTTATTTTTCAAGGTTAATTTAATTTTACGTGAAAATGAATTTATGTACACTTTCACCGACGATCAAAGCACTGTTTTAAGTTATGAAACTAATCAATTGGCGTCCAATTCACCATGTGAAGACACTAGAACAGAAGCGAGTTTTAATAATAAACCAGGTAAGTCATCTATTGTAGTTGCCTCCCATATTAGCATTGCTAACGCTGTTTACTTGTTCATTCTTAAGGGTTTATTTGCGGAATTTTCGATGGCCATGGTGGACCTGCTTGTTCTCAAGTTATTTCAAAACGCCTGTTGCGTTATATAGCCGCCTCCATTATAGATCGTAAGGTATTAAATGAACAAATCCAAAACGGTTGCAATAGTCAAACATTTTTAAAGTGCCATAATGACAAGGTATAGATAGTGTCCCACAAACTATATGTAGTGTTTGTTTCCTTGATATTTTAATATTGTATACATGCAGGTGGACTTTGTCAAGGAGATCAAAGATATTTATGAAGAGAGTTTTATGAAATTTATCAATCATCTATCCAGCCAAACGTCGAAACCTCGAGCTAAAGCAATAGAAGATGCTTTTTTGCTTCTGGATAGGGATATGTCTGACGAGGCTTTAACTAAAACGAGTATGATGACTATGTCTGTTGCTATGTCGGGCGCTGTGGCTGTTGTAGCTCATGTTGAGGGTCTTGACTTACATTTGGCCAGCACTGGTGATTGTACGGCTGTTTTGGGCACACAATGCTCCGAAACCGGCCAATGGACTTCCAAGAAGCTGAACAACGAACACAATACCGATAACCAACAAGAAGTTGCACGTATTCTCTCGGAACATCCCAAGGAGGAAAATGACACCGCAATACGTGGAGATCGTTTGCTGGGCCAGCTGGCACCGCTAAGAGCTCTAGGCGATTTCCGTTACAAATGGTCCAAAGAAGATTTGGACAAGCATGTAGTACCTGTATTTGGAGAGAACTTTGTTCCTCCAAACTATCATACACCACCGTATTTAACGGCTAGGCCTGATGTTGAACATCATCGCCTTACAGTCAACGATAAGTTTTTAGTTATGGGCAGCGATGGCTTATGGGATTTCCTTTCACCATCGCAAGTTGTTGCCCTTGTAGCCGAACATTTAAACTCGAAAATAATAATGGAGCCCGTAAAATTGCCCAGCGGCGATGTCACATTGCAAGCTATATCGGATATTTTGGCTGAACGCAAGTAAGTAACTTGAAAAATATTTTGAAAACTTTTATTATAAATATTCCTCAATTTCCAATGTTACTATAGGGCGGGACGCAAAAGAAAACCATTGGATCAAAACTCTGCAACACATTTAATTCGTCATGCTTTGGGTGGCACCGATTATGGTGTGGAACACTCAAAAATATCGTATTACCTCTCACTACCTCAAGATTCTGTACGTTATTACCGTGATGACATCACCATTACAGTTATTTACTTTAACTCAGAGCGTATTAAAGCCTTAACATCAAAATCATCATAATTTATTTTATTTTTGTTTTTCCCCCTGGATTATTTTTTTTATCCTTACAACGCATAACTTGTAAATAGCTAATTAGTTTTTTTGTTTGCCAAAAATAGTTAAGTTCTTTGTGTTCCTTTACATTTAAGTTAAACTTAAAAGATTGCAGCTCTATAGATGTATGCTAATTTGACCACAAAGGTATGGCAATTGAATACATCACCACAATATAGTTGAAAAGACAATTTGATTTTATTCCACACTTCGTGTAGGAAAAAGTCAAGCTATGAGAAATTGCTTAGATGTCAACTATTTCGTGGGTATTGAAATTGCCTTCCCTAAATGTTTCTGAATCCGAATTATAAATGTACAATTGTGGATAGTCAATTGCTAAAACAAGAAACTTTCATTCTTTTTCTCAATCAATGAACATAGCCGAATGCCTATGACTTGTCTGTATACTAGAATATCAAATAAAAAAAAAATATAATCTCGTAAAAATCTTCGGGAAAATAAAATTGAGTATTGTAAAAGATGGTGCAATAAGAGATTTTAGAGTGCAATTATTCCGTAATGAAATGGTAGACTACTGACTGAATTCAATCATCGTTGTCATGACTTAAAGATGGCGACCTACTTATAAAAAAAACCGTTAAATCTTCTTGCAAACAAAAAAAGGGAATTCTGCATGATATTGATGATAATTTATACCCAATTAAGATCCGTTAATAGAAACAGAAATAAAAATTTACAAATATATTTAAAAGTATAAAAAGTTATTATTACTTGCTTAATTGGCTATGCAGAACATTTTTCGCACTATCCTAAATCAGAATAGATTTTCCCGGCACGGGATAGCTGTGAGCACCACACAGGCTGGAATATGGAGGTCCGATCAGTGTGGTGTTCATTGCTGTCACGAGAAGCTTAGCTGCGAGCTAACGGATAGTGGAATGCTGCATACGGATTAACTGCAACGGCAGTCGCGGAAAATCAGCGGTAACGAGCGGAGAGTCTGAGTGAGAGGCCGGGCGGCACCGGCTCTCTTGCACAAATACTGAGTGTCTATGATGCTCGATATGACAAGGCGAGTTATTGGCGCTTTCAATTACCTATGGCCACCCTCTTCCGGCGGCGATTGGTCCTTTGAACCGGAACGAGCTTGCTCACATACAGGAGCTTGAAGAAGGTTCGCCACCTCCACATAAAAATGTGGCTACAACAACAACAGAATAGATATTCATATAGTTTGATCTCCAACACAGTATTCTCGTATATATATTGGATAAGATGAAACCGGAATTAAATCTGTGTTGTTGATAGATACTGTTTTGAATATGGGACATACTTAGGTTCCAATCTCCTTCTAGCCTGCTCCTAAATAGTTTAGCTGGCAATCCATCAGGTGCTGCCTCCACGTTGTTCTTCTGCCGGTGAACCTGCTACGTGAACCTTATTTTGGTGCGCCTAGCTACCCATTAAAAAAATCCTTTCGTGGAAAGCTTGGTTTAGCAGGGTTTTGTATGACAACAAAGGTTTTGTCCTGTTGCTACGACGGTATCACATTTCGCCTCTGACTGCCTCGTTGTTCTTCTGTCTGGATAGTGGGTTCTGACTGAGTAGTATACATTCTTTAGCGTTAGTTATGCTAGACAGCTAGCCCCTTCTGCATGATGCCAATAGTTCACCGAAAATCTATCGAGTCCTACTGCCTTCTTGTTCTTCAGCAAGGTTGCTGCTACTCTGATTTATTCTGACGTCATCAGGGATTTGTTCGGCTTAGCAAATGGGAAAAATGTTCTTTCCATATCTTCTACTAATACACCCGCATGTGCTTTATTTAACCTTCTCTATAAAAAGTTTAAACATTAATTTTTTTCAGATTGCCAAATTATTGCCCTTAAATTGTTTGCCAGGGTCGTTTTGGGGGGACTTTTCATTTTTCGCTTTTCAGAGTATTTTCAGTATATTTTAGCTGAACGTTTAAATGACAATTAAAAAATTTCCATTTTTATGCTAACTTTTGATTCATATGTTTATCTCTTGGCAACGCAACTAAAGTTGAGTTGCAATACATAATCGGCCCACAAGAACAGACTCCAATATGAAACTCCAAATCCTATTTACCCATCCAAAAGTGATCAAGGAAAGTTTATATTAAGATTTGGAGGAGTCCCTATTTCGATTCTATGTGTGTGGTGGTTATTAAAAATACGTAGTGACTATGAAATGGAACTAGTTACTTAAAGATACATATATGAAATTTAAATCAGATGCAAGCATCATTTTATGCATAACTTTTTCACTTAGTTTTTATTTAAAATAAAATATCTACATTAGAGCTATGTATACGTACGTACAAATTTACTATTTTTAAACAATACAAATAAGAAAAAAAAACATTTTATCTTCATGTGAAACCATTGATGGGAGGGTGGTGGGTGGGGGAGATAAAATACTCTTTAATAGAGATCAGATTTACAGCTCTCTGCTACTAGTTCATAGATGTGTGATGATGATGGTGGTGGGACTGTTGTAGCTGTTGCTGTTGTTGTTGTTGTTGTTGTTGCTGTTGCTGTGCTTTCTGTGCATGTTCAGCTTCACGACGCAAAACACAATTGAGGAACTCCACTTGAATTGAGGTTATCTCTTCGGGAGGAAAGCGTTGAATTTTTTTCTTTAGAAAATCGAAAAATAAATCACACTCTTCACGTTGATGGTTACAATAGTCGGCTACAGGACACTTTGATGACAGAGTGTACGTTCCCATTTTGTTGTTGTTATTGTTGTTGTTGGATGAAGAGGAATTATGGTTACTGGAATATGAAGGCGGAGGTTGTTGTTGTTGCGATTGTGTTTGTGTTTGATGCTGTTGGTGCGTATTTGTTGTCAGCAACGAATTCGAGTCTGGTTTGACAGATGAATTTGAAGAAGATGTCGAAGTTGCCGCATTTCCACCGGATGGAGTGGTGGGGGATGGGGTCAGCTCCGGCAATTGTTGTTGTATATGTACAGCAGAGGATGCGGCTATTGTAACACAGGGCGTTGTCGAATCCAGTGTGTTATTCGATGATGTTGAAGGCATTGGTGTCGACGATGTAACCATGGGCAAATTTTTTAATTTAAGAGTACTTGCAGCACCTATGACACTACTAGCACTACTGGAATATTGGGAGCGTGTAGGATTCATAGAGCCAATGCAAAAATCATGTGTATCGATATACTGAAACTTGGTATCGTCCGAATTAGCCGAATTTCCAGGTGCCCCAATTATTGTCTCACAATCTACGCTGGGCGTATTCCCGGATTCTTCATATAGACACACTTCTTCATAGTCTACTTCAGCGCCGGTATTACCATCATCATCCAAAGTATTATGCTGTTCGTGCTTGACAATTTCCACGCAATCTTCCATGCTATTGTCGTGATTGAGTTCCCCATGCGACATATTAGGATCTTCATGTCTGACATCGTTGTCGTGTGTTACATCTTCGTAGGCGGTCAATATAAATGTGTCAGTGTCGTTAACAGAAATGATGCCAGTATGTACCATGTCCTGATGTACCACCTGGTCATGCTCATCGTTGCTCTCCGAAACACTGTGCAATAGATTATCCTGTGGCGTAGCGTTAAAGTTTTGTGTGCGATTTGATTTTAGTTTCGGCTGATAAACATTCGATAGAAATTCCATGTCTTTGGCGTAACGCCATTTGGACAGACCGTCACCGATTTTTGGCTTTCGCAGCCGGTACTGATGGTAGGTATCTCTAAGATTTTTCCATTTTCGACGACACTCCTCGACAGTGTAACGGTCTAATAAAATATTTAATATTTAAAAGAGATAAAATATTGAATATTAATGGAAAAAAATATATATTTTTTTAATTTTAACATCCGCTGGAATTTGTTTTAAACATAACTTGGCATAAACATGTGGTTAACAGAAATGATGTTATATCAGCAACGTTGTCGTCTTTTAGGAGCTCTAAGCGATGCACTATATTGGCTTTTGCAGCTCTTTAAAATTTGCCTAGAGATCCCCAGGAGCTTTTCCCTTATTCATCTGTGCTCCGATTTATATGGTTGTTGTTGTTGTAGCAGTGTGTTATACACTGAGGCGGCAGCCCTTGCCGATGAAGAACTTCATCGGGTCAATCCGGTACGTACAACCGGCTGCCATGGGATTTATGTGGTGTTTATCGTTGCTGTCGTTGTAGCAATGTGTTGTACACTGAGGTGGTAGCCCCTGCCGATGAAGGATTCCATCGAGTCAATCCGGTACATACAACCGGCTGCCATGGGATAGTGTTGTTCGTCGTCATCACGGGAAGCTCAGCTGAGAGCTACCGGGAGCGTTCACAGTTTGTGCATAGTAGAATGCTCCTTGAATTACAGTTGCGGACAATGAGCGGTATGGAGTAGAGAACCTCATTAAGAGGGCGGATAGCACCGGCAAAGCAAAGTTGCCTCTGAACATTCCCAATAGGGAGGGAAACCGTAGCGCAGAGGTTAGCTTCTACGCCTATGACGCTGAACGCCTGGGTTCAATGTTTGGCGAGGACATCAGAAACAATTTCAGCGGTGGTTATCCCCTCCTAATGCTGGTGACTTTTGAGAGGTACTATGCCATGTAAATACTTCTCCTCAAAAGAGGTGTCGCACAGCGGCACGCCGTTCGGACTCTGCTATAAAAAGGAGGACCCTTATCATTGACCTTAAAACTTCTATCGGACATCACTCATTGATATGTGAGAAGTTTGCCCCTGCCCTGGCAACACCGACTCTTGGTTAAATACTGAGTGCCTATGATACTCGATATGACAAGTCGAGTTATTGGCACCTTTAAAAACCAATGGCAAAACGTTTCAGCGGCAATCGTTCCTTACGAGCTTGCTCAACTGTGGAGCTTGACGAGACTCGCTACCTCCACATACAAATATGTGGCTGAAACAAAAACAACAGTAAGTTGTACAAAGCGGTTTGAAACGCAAGTGTTATGTTATGCAAGTTGTGTTCTGTTACAACTTTCAACAACCGTGCCAAGTACGATTCCCATCCAAAAAGATCTTAAGCCCAATTGCAATTGTTATCCGATTTGGCTGAAATTTCACACGTGGCGGTCTGTTGCGACTTTCAACAACTGTGCCAAGTACGATTCAGATCGGTGAATAACGTTATATAACTTCCATATAAACCGGTTTCCTTTGATTAGCCTTTTACGATATTACTGCATACTGTCAACCCCTAAAATAATAATCAATTCTAATGTCATGTTGGGCCTCAGTAGCTAAGTTGCAGGCGTCGTGAGTTCAACTCCCACCCTAGTGGTTGGTCAGGCGCTACTGTGGTAACATAGTGGACTAAAATTGTATGAGTGTTTGGCACTGTGGGTGAAAAACAATTTACAAGTAGAAAACACATTTGTTTTTGCCAAAGATTTACAGAAGGGGAGGTGTCATTGGCCAGGAATGTTCCCGGGTCGAGAGGTCAGGTGGCGCGATTCAAATATTCCATTCAGTTCGAAATAGCTTTCTGAAAAAAACTTAATTAAAAGTTAAAACTTTCAAAATATACTTACTCCCTATTGCAGCAGCTATATTTGCCCAACCATTAAGGATGTCACTACGCCTACGTTGATTTGGGTTTAATTTATAATTATACAACGCAGGATTCTGGCGAACTAAGTGTATTAAAGTCACGATATCATCCGTGGGAGCCAAATCTTTTTGGTATCGTCTTCTCTCTAGAGCAGAAAATTAATATAAAAATTGTTAATTAGCTGATCCATCAAAGAGATACCTATAATATACTACAACATTTTGCTACACCATCCTTGGTTTTTAAAGGAACAGGTACATCAGAAAACTTGCACTTAGACCTCCAACACAATTGCTACTATTTGAACTTGCTAAGGACGAACCTATAATATACTACAACATTTTGCTACACCATCCTTGGTTATTAAAGGAATAGGTACATCAGAAAACTTGCACTTAGACCTCCAACACAATTGCTACTATTTGAACTTGCTAAGGACGAACATCGATTTTCTGTCTTCCTTCTACTTTCCCTTACTCACCAGAGTAGTATGCTTCATTAATATGTTACAAAAGTTTGCTATAAAATCCTTGGTTATCAAAGGAACAGGTACATCAGCAAACTTATATTTGAATATGCTTAGGACGAACATCAATTTTTTGTCTTCCTTCCACTTTTTCTAATTCTAATTCTTAACTATGTTTAAAGCTTTACTGAAATTAAAAATAGGCGCGAATTTAAACGTACCCAATTGTTTGGCTAACGATGTTCTGTTGTAATTCAGTACCTTTAAGCCTGTAGCATTTTTCTGTGGGGACTTTTTAATTTTTTGCATTTATCTATTAGGGTATGGTGTAAGCAGTTAATGCTGCATATTTCAAAAAAAAAAGCCAAGAACTTACTGATGTTTTGCATAATTAATATGCTCTCCGGTCCTATATTATTAAGGAAATGAAAATTTACTCGTTCCTTGTGCTACCCTCGAGCGAGCTAAGCTGCCCTTATAGTTATTGTTATCTCGGAGATCAATTGCTGCGAGTTAATTTAACTTCCGTTCGTTTTTATTTGAATATTTGTTCATGTTGTATTTGCATTATCGGCTGGCACATTAACATCGCCATCCACGCAGAAAGTTTACTTTTTTAAGGGTATTAGAAAACTAAGGAATATTAATTTCAGAAATTACACTATTTTTTACGTATAAACTTTTTTATGTATTAACATCTGACAGATGTTGACACTGTTGCCACCTAGTCTTGGCAGTGACAAACAAGCGATGGACCACACAATATGAAAATCTGGCATCTTTGTTTGCATTATGTTTTTCTCGTAGCTTTGACGTTTTGGAACGCCGCCGTGTAGCCGATGATAGAAAATTAGTTGATTTTATTCGTTTTTGTTAAAATCGAAATTGCTTTAACTGAAAATGGCACAGCCTCCAAAGTTTACCGGCACCGGCTTGGAGGAAGTAAATATTCCTGGTCAAGCATATCTGAGGGAGGCATTGACTTCTTGCACCGACCCTTTAAAGGCTATTGAGAGTTTTCAGGCAAGTAAATAAATAAGTAGACTAATTAAGGATAGTAATTTGAGTTTGTTTACAGTTGGAAAATGGTGTTTTACTTCCCTCGTTGCGGCCCATGCTGCCGTTGTTGGATTTGCATGGTGTACGTCGTTTAGATTTTCACACCTCTTTGATGGAGGAGTTGCGAGACAAATTGATAGCCCACATAAATGAATTGGGTCAAAAAGATCCACGCGAACGTGACAAGAAACTAAAGGAACTTTTGATAAAAAGCTTCCCTGTGGTTAGAGTCAAAGCCCTTCGACCAGTGGTTATGGCCATTTTGCGTAATACTCCTCACATTGATGACAAATATTTACGCATTTTAGTTCGAGATCGTGAACTGTATGCTGATACGGATACTGAAGTGAAACGACAAATTTGGCGTGACAATCAATCCTTGTTTGGCGATGAAGTATCCCCACTACTGTCGCAATACATACGGGAAAAAGAGCACATTCTTTTTGACCACACAAATCTCAATAATCTATTTTTCCATCCTTCGCCCAAGGTTAGACGTCAAGGAGAGGTAGTGCAGAAATTGGCCAATATGATTGGCCGCAGTGTAAAATTGTATGACATGGTACTGCAGTTTTTGAGAACATTATTCTTGAGGACCCGTAATGTGCATTACTGTACCTTAAGAGCTGAGTTGCTTATGGCTTTGCATGAGCTTGACGTACAAGAGATTATATCGGTGGATCCGTGTCATAAATTCACATGGTGTTTAGACGCTTGCATACGGGAGAAAAATGTGGACATCAAACGTTCCCGAGAATTGCAAGGCTTTCTTGATAACATAAAGAGGGGCCAGGAGCAAGTTCTAGGTGATCTTTCTATGACACTGTGCGACCCATATGCCATTAATTTCTTAGCCACATCGGCAATTAAGATATTACAACATTTAATCAATAACGAAGGATTGCCGCGTGACAACACTATACTCATCCTGTTGTTGCGAATGCTGGCTTTGGGCTTGAGTGCATGGGTTATGATTGATTCACAGGATTTCAAAGAGCCCAAATTGGATTCACAAGTAGTAACGAAATTCCTGCCTGCGCTAATGTCCTTAATGGTAGATGATCAATGTCGCAGTCTACATTCCAAATTACCGCCCGATGAAAGAGAGTCGGCACTGACTACCATTGAGCATTCTGGTCCGGCACCAGATGCAGTCGAAGCTTACATCCAAGAAAGTTCGGTAGCTAGTATATTGGCCATGTATTACACATTGAATACAGCTCGTCAAAAGGATCGTGTAGGTGTTCTACGAGTTCTGGCAATATTATCATCCTGCAAGGATGATCGATCATACGAAGATCCATTTTTACATTCACTGGTAAACAAATATATCTAAACTTTAAATACTATGCTTTTATACTCTGCTGTTTGTTTATATATACAGATTGCATTGCTTATTCCTATGGCTGAGGAGTTTACAACCGAAGATTTTTGTACAACTTTATTTGATGAGTTTCTCTTTGCCGGCCTTACCAGAGACAATGTAACCAGACATATGATTAAATTATTGTGGTAAGCAATAGGTTTCGACTTACTTTTGTTTGTTTACACAAGTCTCGCTTTCTTAGGTATGTACATAATAAATTACCCTCTGGACGTTTGGCAACATTAATGAAAGCCATGCAGCCCACAGCTGGCCACAATGAAGCTGTCCATAAACTGTACGAGACACTACAAGAACGAACATCTTTACAAGAATGTCCAGCACCGACCGAACAAACAGAGGTTGATTTCGATTCACCACTTAAGAGTGTCCCCACCCCCGGTCCACATTATATGCAATGAAAAGTTTATTCCCATCCAAAACAGACCCATTAATAATAATACAAAAAAAATGCATCATCACTCCAAGTACATTAATATGAAATGTAATGTTTGATGTATAATTTTTCTGATTTATTATATTATTACATTTTTTCATTCAAAAATTCCAAATATAAATATTACTTATATACAATACAAAGAGTATAACTAGTTTAAAATCCGTACAATATGAACGAAAATTTACTTAACGAAATTTTAAACAGAATAGGGGGAACAACCTAGCAGTAGTATGGTATTAGGAGGCACAGAGCGCTTGCATATCGTTATTATGGTTCGTGTAACTTATAGCCAATACATATGTCTGTTTTTGTATAGATTGGAAATAGGTTGAGAACAATATGGAAACAGCCCTTCAAAAGTTTTCATGCAATATATTAAATTAGACCAAGTCAAAAAATCATATGGAAAACTAGACTAGACTCTGCATTTAGCCAATTTACACAAAAACAATTTACAAAATATGCGCTTTTATGCTTTGCAAGTCGATTAAATATGGGAACTATTTATTTTTGAGTATAAAGATGTTGTTTAACGCGAGGGCGAAAAAAACACATTTCGTGAGATAAAGGGTCTAGACTATGAACTGAACCGAGCCCAGTGCCCACGTTAAAATAAAAATATTAAAAAAAAGAAATAAATGTTTACGTTTAAACTTAATTATCCATGATCATATTTAAACTTTCTGCTCTTTTAAAACACCCCATTGTTGAAACATATAATCCGTCGACTTATGAAAACAAAAGATTTTTTTGAGTTATGACCTTATCGAAACATAAATAGTATCTTAAATTTGAAAATATTCTAAAGGTTTCTTAAAAATACCACTGTGTATTGGCAGATACGTTGCAAAACTAATAATAATAAATTTGTTGTTACACACAAAGCTTAGCTTCTAGATGGAAAATGAGAGAGACAAAATTATGAACAAAGGAAAAAACAGGACTTACTACTGCTGAGCAGGTATCTAGGCAATGGCCCACAAAGATTTAAGCAGTTTGCATACTTTCACCAGCATTAGCAGCTCCGCCGCTATCCACTATTGTCTCCGATATATCCTTAACTGATTTTAACATTGTGTTTATGAGCGTTGTCGATGATTGTGATGGTAAACTTAAGGGTGTGTTCAATTCTGTCGTTTCCACCACCATGCTGTCTTTGTTGACGCTTTCTTGTGAAGTTTCTTGTTTCATTACTTTCATATCTTGAAGCAGCTCATTGTATTCCATGTAGACACGTTGCCATCTGGGAACCAGCTTTATTTGACTTAAAGTTATTTCCAACATTTCAAGTTTTGGTATGCCCTTAATATAAAAAACAGTTAAAAGTGTCTTAAACAAATTTCACAATGCCTCAAATAGCAAAGCTTACCAAAATTTTCAATTCTTGTCCCTCGATATCTATTAGATTATTTAGCAGATTGCGAAGTTTCTTCTCATCGCCGCTAATGCTAATATGAAACACCAACATGCCATACCAGAACTTCAGTTCTTCGGGGGAATTGATCATTTCACATATTTTAATTTGATTTTCAGCAAAAGATACCTTTGCAACAGATTGCCAATCTTTAGCATTACTATAAAAAGGAAAAATTATTAAACTTTCATTTTTAAAAATAAGATTGAGACTTACAGCTCAATGCCAGCACTGGTTGAGGAAAGAAAATTAGTACTAGCTTGAACCGACATAAGAGGAAAGTCTATGTAATCCTTGGGAAATTCATTTGGAAGGGACGATCGAACGCCATGTCGCATTATGGGATCATTTGAACAAACCACCAACCAAGATTGCATTCGCGGTGAGTATGAATAGGCATTGCCATCAGCAAAAATTATCAATGGAACTCCATGTTCGGTAATAGTTAACTGATAAATGGAGCCATGTTTGCCAAATATTTCTGAACATGTTGTTGCCAAAACACTTGAACACTGTTCTATATTCCATATGCGCAATAGGCCGCAATCGGTTATAACACCTACAAGCAAGCCTTTGGGGCACTACATAAAGAAAAACAAAACGGAATATTAAGAGCTGCGAATTAAACTTGCGTCGATTAGGGATTCCAACTCAACTATAGTTGCGTTACCAAGTTGGAAGTTTTTGTTAGTTTGATTTAATATCAGTGTGTTGAACGCTAAGCTACTAACTAAATTCGAAACAATAGTTGCCCGTTGGCAACATAACTGACGTTGGGTTGCAATCCATAATAGACCCCTAAGTATTGATTAACTTACGAAGGCACACTGTATGGCAGCTGTGGTTAGCGTTATAACTGGCAATAATGGAGCTCCCGTTTGTAAGTCAAGTAAGCGCATGGATCCATCCAAACTGCAAAGCATGACGCATTTGAGACAAAAATTGAAATTCACAATAGGCGAACCTGTTAATAAAAAGGGCGATAGTTTGTCAATAGAAATTGAAATAAAGTTAACTTTTTTCTTTCTACGATAAAATCAATCTTACCGACATAAGTTTCCCATAGCTTTCCTGTGGGCAAACGTATAGCTGTTACTTTTGCCAATGGTCCCATTGCCGTTTGCACGAAACCATTGGCTACATGTACGCGGTAATCCATTGCAGTCTTTTGAAATTCACATTTTGTAGAAGCTGTAATTGTAATTTTTGGTCCTGCCGTTGAAGCTTGATATACTTTGGAGGACGAGGTTGACGCAGCCGTAGTTTCCGAACTAGCAAAATGTTGGGGGGTTCTTTTGAACCGTGGAAATTCTTTGAAAACATCTTGCTTTATTGTAAAGGGCTCTGGATTAGGTTTGTCAGTACTTTTGACCAGTCTAGGATCTAAGCGTCTGCATAATGAAAATATAATAGAACATTTCTTCAATTCTTAATCAAATAAAAATGTAAATTTTTAAACATACCCCAGATCTTGATCACTCTGATTAGCTTTAGGTGGATTTGTAGTCGTTTGTTGAAGGGCATTCTCTTTATTGTTACTGCTAGGTACATTCGTTGTAACAGATTCTACAGGTTGAGCTTGCATTTGAAAGGGCGTCAAAGAACTGTCTTGACTTTGTTTAGAGGTAAAGCTATTGGCAGAAGTCGTTGTGGTCGCTTCTTCTACATCCGGATTGAGAGGAATAAACATTGGTGTGATACGCCTTTTGCCATCTTTTGTACGCGTTTCCATTTGTTTGCTTATCGCTTTAACTGGTGTCGTCTGACCAAATCCAATTGAAGTTGCATTGTTATTGTTGTTCGAGTTTTGAGAATTCAAAGTCTTCTCCGCATATCCACTGAAACCATTTGAAGAGACCAGTGACCCAGACTTGTCTATGCTATTGTTATTACTAAAATTGGTCATTGTTGGCAGGGAAGGAGGTTTTATTTTATTTTGGCTATGCAGTATCAATTCAGGATTCTCGATAAGTACATCGTTGGCAGTACCAGATCCATTTGTTAGATTGCCAACACTTTTCCCATAGACTCGCTGATATAAAGCGTTACGATCTTCCTCGGATAATGGTGTTCCCAGTTCATTTTCTGAAAATTGAAGACATGCTACGGATCCATCACCACTACATGCCATCAGAATATATTTTTCGGGTCCCCAAGAGAGGTCTAAAATGCTGTCATTGAATAATTCATGTATCACCACCAAAGGTCGTTGCAAAGCTGTCATCCATACAGATAATGAGCGATCACGTGATCCTACTGCTAGACAACAATATTGTTGGGGTTTTTGTGATTTGGGTGCCTGCCGTTTTAATATTGCTGTGTGAAAGCGAACGCAAGTGACAGCTTTTCGATGGCCCACAAAATCTTTGTCACATTTCCATCCTTCTCTTTCAATAATCTGTGCCGTGGGACCACCGCCATTTATTGCATGGGCAGACACCAAGTACTGACCATCAGGAGACCATGATAGACGTAAAATATGCGTTGTACCTCCACATTCTTGAAAAGGCTCGGTGATGGTACTACTGCAGGTCCAATCTCTAGTCTTCCAAATTTTAACACTACGATCGTCACTTTGTGAGGCTAAATACTTACAAACCGGATCCCAAGCAACACCTTTGACTAGACCGGTATGTCCCCTCAAAGTGGTGATAATGACAGGGAAATTTTGTACATCCCATATAATGATTGTATTATCCACACTACAACTAGCCAGCCAACGATCTTGAGGCGACCAAGCCAAATCCAGGACATCTCCAGCATGTCCGCGAAGTGTGAAGACACATTTCCAAGATTCTGGATTCTTTTGTATGCCACCAGTGCCGAAAACACCACTTGAACCCTAAACGACAATTTATTGCATTAAAAAAACCCACAAGAGACAATATCGTTATAAAGCACCTTTGATTGTTTCCAAATCATCACCAGTTTGTCGTCGGAACACGAGGCCAACATGAGACCGTTTTGCGACCAGCGCACGCAATTAACGCAAGCCAGATGATTGTCCATTTGGCACAACATTTTCGGCACATTTTCGTCCAATTCATCTTTTTCTGAGAGCACCGGCAATAAGTTCCATATTACGATCCTTCCGGAATCCGCTCCTTGACCGCCGGTAGCAAACTTAAGACAATCCTGGTGAACGTCAATGGAAAAAATTGGTTTCTCTGCAAAACAAAAAGCACGGCATAGGCATGCAAAAACACGCCGCGCGCCGCATACATTTTTTTATTACAAAGGATATATGCAAGACTTTACTTTCTCGTGAGATCATTACCGTCATGATGTACCCAACTTGGTTTTAGAAGTTTCATCAAAATTGTTTAGCAAGTCTTAAGGATTTAGATGTTTAAAAGAACAACACAATTTTTTTTCTTTTTGGCTGTGTCGGTTCCCAGTTTTGTTTTTTAGTTAATTCATTTTTTCCTTGTGTACCTTATGGAGGGTTAATACTTTGCAATTTATATAAAATAAAACCGGTAATAAGTAACCAGACATGCAAAAATAGGGTTGTCTTGTAAGCAAATTTATAGCTGGTCAAGACATACTAACCCAGGTAGTGCATAAACAGCTGAGTACAATTATTTCGAGCGAAGTGCGCTGTCGACGAGATTTGGTTTTGTCCGTGCATTATGGTCATAGACAATAGATTTCGATTAGCTGAATTTTCCCTCTCAAAAAAATGGCAATCACGAACAAACAACGATTAGAAATCTGCCGTTTTCTTTTGTTTCATTCTTAAGAGTTACCATGGCGAAACAATTAAGGGTGGTTGCTGATCGACGTTTTGCCAACACACTCAAATAATTTTTTGTGCGTGTGTGTATACATATGCATGTGTACCTGAGCAGAGAATATGCGGAAAAGAAGATGCCAAAAAAGAGAATCCAAACAAAAATATGACATCTTAATACCGTCAAACTTGGACGGCTGTTAACAGCTTTTCGCGTGAGTCTGTCAAAATCGGTAAATACTGCAACTCGGATTTTATGTAAGTTACTAGTTGGATTCATTTTTCGTTGTTTATGTGTTATGGTTCTTAAATATAATAAACACACACAACCAAAACACATTGACAAATAGTGAACTTCGCGAGAAAAGTTGTACTCAGCTGTTTGCGGTACACTACCTGATAATTATGTCATGATCATTTTCATGAAAACAATAGAATACAAATTGCATTTAAAATAACATTACTTGTCTCTTAAAATATCTCCATATTGCAACGTTTGCAATATAACTGCTAGCAGAAATGGAAAATATTTTTTAAAAATATTCATTACACAAATAATTATTATTTTCTTTTATTTTTTTTTCTTTTTATTTTTGACAAATGTCAAAATATGTCAGTGTTAGAAAAAATGGTCGATTGGCACAGCAAAATGAAATTTTCTTCTCACCAGTATAATTTCGTTTATTTTTACATCTCACCATAGGAGATTGCTATCATTCGACGCTTTTTGTAGGATTTGTTTACACAGTTGCATTTTTATAGCGCGCGCATAGTATGTTACATGGTGAAACAATCGAAGGTGGTCTCATTTGTACAACAACTACAATTCATAAGGTGCAATCCGCCATCTTGTGTGTGTACGTGAGCAGAGATTATGCAAAAAAGAAGATAACAACAAAAAGAATGTAAAAAATCTGACATATTAATAACGCCAAACCTAGCCGGTTGTAAACAGCTGATCGCGTGAGACCACCTTTTAAATCCAGCTTGACATCTCACCATAGGAGATTGCTACCGATTGGCACAGCTCCTTAATAGGAAAAAAACAGAGCAGATAAATTATCGATTATCATTATCGAATTTCATATTGATGGTAGAATATCGAAGATGGATTAATCATATGTTTTTTTTTGTTTTCTGCAATGCGAATATGGTAATAATTAAAATATTCTTAGAAATTCTTACTTAAATGACAATAAATATATGTTGTATTCTATTTATAGCATGGCATCCGATTTCTTTTATCCCAGTATTGGGGGCGTAGAAGAACACATCTTCAATTTAACTCAAATTTTATTAAAACGGGGACATAAGGTTTGTGAACTGGTTCGGAAATGATATTATATTCACACAACAGCTCCTCCTTTAGGTAATCATTCTAACTCACTGCTATGGCGATTCCAAAGGTGTGCGCTATCTTACAAATGGTCTCAAAGTCTACTATTTGCCAATCAAAGTTTTCTATAGCCAATCTATATTGCCCACGATGATATGCAATGTACCACTAATAAGAGCTGTCCTTCTTAGAGAAGAAATAGAAATTGTGCATGGACATTCCGCATTTTCGGCTTTGGGTCATGAAGCCATGATAATTGGTTCATTAATGGGATTAAAGGTTAGTGAATTACAATAAACCATCATCTCTAAGAGGTAGTAATCTCTTTGTACTCTGTTTCAAGACTGTATTCACAGATCATAGCTTATTCGGGTTCGCTGATTTGTCTGCGGTTTTTACCAACAAAATGTTGGAAATTGATTTAACATGCGTGGATCATTGTATATGTGTTTCTCATATAGGTACATTCATTTTCAAAGGCCCGAATGTGCGTTATGCCTTACGTGTTTATTTTTTTTTTTTTTCATAGGAAAAGAAAATACGGTTTTGCGTGCAAGAGTTCCAAAGGATCAAGTTTCCGTAATACCAAATGCTGTTGATACTGTACTGTTTACACCTGACCCTATCAAGAGGCCGCAGGACGATACAAGTGAGTATTGCGCTTAATTGTGATATGTGAGAACAAATCTTTTTAGTGCTTTCATTCATATTTCAGTTAACATTGTTGTTGCATCACGTTTAGTTTATCGTAAAGGTATTGATCTCTTATCCGGTATAATTCCACGATTTAAAGGAGAGAAAAATGTACATTTTATAATTGTTGGTGATGGATTAAAACGCGAGTTGTTGGAGGAAATACGCGAAAAGGCTAATATGCAGGATAGAGTTCAAATGATTGGTGCAGTAGAGCATGCTCAAGTTCGTGACTATCTGGTGCAAGGTCATATATTTCTTAATACTTCGTTAACAGAAGCTTACTGCATGGCTATTGTGGAGGCTGCAGCTTGTGGCCTACAAGTAGTATCCACTCGTGTAGGTGGCATACCAGAAGTTTTGCCGGATAGCTTAATCATACTTACAGAACCAGAAGTAGATTCTATTTACGATGGCATCATGAAAGCCATTAAGCGTTTAACAAATTTTCGAGAAAAATGCGCCTTAAACGGACCTAGTAGTATATCAACAATGGGAAATGGCATTACACACGGAGCAGATGGAAAAGGAGCTAGGAAAAAGAATTATACAAAACACAAGCATGAAAAGCAAAACTCTTGCCAGCCTTCAACAAATGATAATAATGACACGTTATCAGCCAAAGCAGTATTATGTCCATACAAATGTAATGAAATTGTGGCTTCCCTCTATAATTGGACTAATGTTACGCAACGTACCGAGAAAGTATATGAGAGAGTTTTAAAGGAACCTTCTCGTAGTTTGGGACAAATTTTACATTCCTATTTACGGGCCGACGTTTGGTCTATATTATTGCCAATTTCCATGATACATTTGATATTATGTTTCTTAGAATATATGCGTCCCAGCCGCTATATGGAAAAGGCCAAAGATCTTCCACGTTCAAAATGAATTTAAAATAATGTATATTTATGATTTTTTTTCTATCTTTATAAGGAATGAGATTGCACGCCTATTACAACAACAATAATGACATATAATGCCATGCATTATAAATACAAATGAAGAGATTATGTAAGGGGCAGAAAAAGATAGATACGTATATTACTTTAAATTTATTGTTTTTATTACTAATAGCTAACACACACATCAATAACTATGTTATTGATAATGGTATCGATTCTATAAATAGCAATTTATTATTAATCGGTATTGGGGCATGGAAATTGGGAAAAAATCAAGCTTATTTCCTTTAACTGAACTCCAGAAATACTAAATAATAAAAAAAAATGATTCTGAAAAATTGAAAATTTAATCTACAATTAGAACTATTTATAATTTATAAAACAGAAACTACACAGTTTGTTTAGCTCTCAAGCTACTGGCTACGACGCACATCCTCAGAGGTAGCCAGGGGGTCTATACTCGGACTCTATACCTTCTCACAAACACAACACAGTGTCGTGGTTTAGGACATGATAATGAAGGGAAGATGGTCTGGGCGGATAAATCGTTTGTACCCTATTCCTAGGATAAGGAGGAATAAGGGGTTTAGATTGGGGACTTAACAATATAGAAGCCCGCCATGAGCACCACAGGGGTAAAACTCTGAGCTCCGATTTGTGTGGTGTTCATCGTCATGACGAGAAGCTCGGCGTTCAGACTATGCGCGTTCACAGGTTGCGCATAGTGGAATGCTGTGTGTACGGAGTAGCTGAAATTGCAGTCGCTATCGAATGGAGAGTCTCAGTGTGAGGCCGGCCGGCACCGGCTCTTGGTTAAATACTGAGTGTCTGTGCTTCTCGATATGACAAGGCGAGTTATTTGCGCATTTAAATAACCAATGACTATAATGTTCCCGCTGCGATGGACGGGCACGAGCGTGCTCACCTAAGGAGCATGGCGAGGATCGCTTCCTCTACATACAAATGTGGATACGACAACAACAATATAAGGGATCAAACATTAACCAATTGCACCTGGGACAAGAAGGAGCGCCCCGAAATAAGCTTTAAATGTCACTTCCATCTTAGGCCTTCTTGTTGTTGTAGCAGTGTGTTATACACTGAGGTGGCAGCCTTTACCGATGAAGAACTCCATCGGGTCAATCTGGTACGTACAACCGGCTGCCATGGGATTGAGTTGTTGTTGTAACAGTGTGTTGTACCCTGAGGTGGCAGCCCTTGCCGATGAAAGACCCCATCGGGCCAATTCTGTACGTACAACCGGCTGCCATGGGTGCGTGACAACGAAGATCGTCCTAAGATTGAGGGATTCAGGTATCACTTCTCAAACTTTGCGCATTTTTTTGTTCTGCTATGTGGTTGTTGTAGCAGTGTGTTGTACACTGAGGCGACAGCCCTTGCCGATGAAGGACTCCAATCGGGTCAATCCGGTACGTACGACCGGCTGCCATGGGATTGCTTCTGCTATGGGATATAGATCCGACGTGACGGCGTGCTGTATGTGGCTGCTTACTAGAGGTGTGCCCGTGAGTCCTCGTGTCACGCGTGAGTGAGATCCAAATCCAATCAAGTGATCGTGCGTGATCGTGATTTAATTATAATTCTTCGTGCGTAAGCGTGAGTGAATGAAATCCTGCTCACGACACTAATCATGACTCCCACGAGACACCCACGACACTTGCAAATACCAGGGCTAAAAAGATGCATAAAAATGAAAAGATCAAATAAGGGCTGAAATATATTATGCACTAACAACGGCCTTATTTGCAAAACTCAATGTAGATTTGAAATAGGTTTATTTGACCAATTTCAAATCTACATTAAGTTTTGTGAATAATGATTTTTGAGACTCATGAAATAAATTATTATTTACTTCATTGAAAACTATTTGTTGAACCGTGAGTCTTGATTTTCTCCTGAGTCGTAAGTGATTCGTGAGTGTCATGTGAGTCGTGAGTGTCCCCTGAATCGTGCGTGAGTGAAATCATCATCTCGTCGAAAGAAAAAGGTCGTGCGTGAGTAAAATTTTTTCTCGTGACCGTGCGTGTGTGAAATATCACTCACAGGTACATCTCTACTGCTGACATACCAGGGCTGTCCTTCTTTGTTAACGCGTTTGGCGTCATTTTCTCGGAAAAGGATCCCAGCCACTCTAGAAATGCGTGGGCTGGTTCTCTAGTTGCAGGGTGGCAAAGACCATGTCACCCAGAATTTCGCGGCCCAGGACGTTGCTTATCCAGGGTCTAAGGAAGCATGACCTAAGACTGGGCACTGAAACGTCAGGAATAATAAGTGAATTCCTCTTTCGTAGGCTGGATTCCCCCAGGCACTTAAGGCCTCTTGTCATCTAGAGTTCCGTAGAGGCATGAATTGGGTGAGTGAGAAAAAACTATTACGAACTAAATTCATTTAAATAGTATAAACAAAGAGGATTGAAATAACAGAAATTTTTGTGCTTCACAAAATTTTACAGTAAATGTTAAGCTTATAGGTGTTGATAATATTTTATTTTTCTTCAAAGCAAGCAACTCTGCCGAAAAAATTAAAAATATCAAATTTACAGCAAAAAGAAAAGAAATAAAAGACAGATAGATTCACATATTGGAAGCTAAGACTACCGAAACTCTATATACGTGCATTATGCCATAGTTTCCTTCACGGGAATGGAAATAATGTATATTTAGAAAATGCAATCTGCATGCCATTGGGAGCAGAATTCTGCATTCGGCATGTTCTTGGATAATTCTCATGTATGTATCTATATTCACAAGTGCCACCAACCAGTCTATGTGCGAAATTCAAATTCTTTATCTATATATAATTTATCTATGGTACTAATTTATATAACCTTGCTACCCTTCTCGCTTAGGTTAGGTTGAAAAGAGTGTGCAGAAATTAATCCGCCCCATGCAACTATGGACATACACCTAAGCCAGTAATCGGCTTGTTGTGCGCTCTAAGAACTATAAAGAACCCTCCCAAAAAAGAAATTTTAAGTTAGGAATTCCGTGCTACTTACAAAATCCTTAATTGTTTTCAATACCACTCCCCTAAGTTGGTTTATGTCTGGTATTGTGTCCCCATCTAAGTGCCGGTATCTGTTAGACCGGAAAGCCGGGCAATGATAAAGTAAATGGTCCAACGTCTCATCTTCTTCCCGCTTAGGTTAGGTTTAAGTGGCAGTCTGACGTCAAACTCACAGCCGTTTTCGTCCATTGTGATTGCATAGGGACAGGAGAAGGAAAATGCCATTCAGATCGCTTTAAAAAGCCAAACAACTTGCGAATGCTAAGTCAGATAAGTTCTCAAAGTAATAAAAACCTAAAGATTTCCATTTTGGGTTCTTTAGTCTGTCAGTGCGGGACACACCCTCAGCAGATGTTCTACACTCTTTACTTCCTCGACGTCATCGCAGCTTCTGCAAAAGTCGTGCCTTGCTACCTCCAATCTATCAACTTAGTTTCCGATCACACAGTGACCTGTCCTGGCGGACACAATGACTGAGTTGTCTGTTCTAGCCAGCGACAGCAAAGCGGTAGATTAGGCTACTTAATTTTTGGCATTTTCACAACCCGCACTTTATGACCAGCTGTTATTCGTTGGGCCTGATCCAGTTTCCCTGGAATGTGTAAGGTAGTTCCTATTCCTGCAAGCTCGTGTGCTCTGGCACAAAGAACAGGTGAATTTTGATTTGTTCTGCTATCTCCTTGAGAGATATGCGACAGTCGAGGGAGCTTTTTGAATTTCAGTAATACGTTTTCCAGGGATTAAATGGCTGTCTAAAAAGATTATATCTTAGTCATTCCATCACTGAATTGTGTGTCAGTTAGATACACACTACAGTGGTCGGGTAACCTTCTCGATATGACCAGTCCTAGTTTTTCAAAAACACCCCAAAATCTATGTAACTTCTATTACCAGTTCCAACTGGTTCTACCAGGAACAGTCAAGAGTTAGTTATTGCACATCAATTTTTTAATTGAAATTAAAAATGTTGTTCAAATTGAACTTTTGCCCATGTATTTATAACTGATGTAAAAAAATGAGAACATATGATAGTTGCCAGACTTTCATAATATACAATACGCGCATCGGATAACACATGTGTGACAGCCCGCAATCGTGACAGACAACTATGGTCATTCGCTTTTATTTAAGTACCACCCATAAATTCATCAAAATATTAAGTCAAACCAAAGACAAAAAAATTAAATAATTTCTATAGGGAATAATAAGTATTACTAACATCTCAATACTGCTGCACCTGCAAAGCTCTTGCAAGATGGATTTATTAGGATCCATTTTAAATTCAATGGACAAACCTCCGGTCAATGAGGAGCAAAAGAAATTAATGAAACGCCAAAAGGAAATGGCAGAACGCATTAAAAACAAACAGAAAGAAGAACTATTGAGATTTCGTAAGTTTGTGGAGGAAAGAATCAACCGTTTTGCCAAAGACGATCGCCCACATATAGAATTTCAGCCGCTCGACAAAGTTCATCGTTCAGTCATACATGATGTTGCCGAGTATGGTGGTTTCATTTGCATGAGTTTTGGCTGCGAGGATATCGATCGTTATTCCGTAGTTTATAAGAAAGAAAACGCTCCCACAGAGGATGAGATAGCAGCCCGACGTAATGGCGATGGTTGGAATGAGGAGGTGGCTAAGGAATATGCAGATAGACGTCGAAAACAAAAGGAATTGGACGAACAAAAAAGACTGGCTCGTGCTTCCCAAAATAGCTCAGTGTCTGCGACATCATCTTCCGGCCAAAGCAATAGTTCAAATTCTGGACAAAATAAAAATAGTTCTAAAGAAGTCGAGACTAAGCCCACATTTAACTACAAAGATAAATATGCTCATCTCATTGGCCAAGATGCAGCATTAGAAGCTGCCAGAAAAACAGAAACTAATGTTTCCTATGGATTTGTGCCCAGTAAAAATAAGAAGGATGTTCGTTCGATAGAGCAGACCTTAGCTGACATTCAGGCAAAGAAGAGACTCAAATTGCAGCAACAAAAGGAACAGGAACAACTCCAACAAGAAAAAGATGGGACCACAGAACAGACGACAACATCAAAGACATCCTCACTGGCAACATCCTCGACATCTTCCGAAGCAATAACTCATTGATACACTAAATTAAATAAGAAGTTCCTATACATTAGGCTATTGTACTGAACAAAATTACATGGCAGGCTGCCCGAGCAATGCAGTTTGTGCAGTAATAAAAAGTTGAATATAGTAAATAAAAGAAAGAATAGCGCTGGTACATAAGCAATAATCATTTAGCTAAAAATGGTTATAGAAAAATTGCACCTCTCAAACACCTCAGAAAGTTGCATCCTTTGTGGACAACAGAAGAAACATGAACATGAAAATATGAATATTCAAAAAAGCTGTGCACTGCAGCACAACAAGAAAGGCCATAAATTCATATGAAATAAAACGCATTTTGGACACAAAGAAATTAACAACGACAAAAAAAAGTACTGGCTAATAACTTTCCTTTTTTGAAATGTGAATGTCGTTGCTTAGTTTTATTTGTTAGAAATAAATAAACACACCACACCCTATAATTGCTTGGAATCCCACTTTTTTTTCATAGACCTCACGCGGTTTCGTTTGAAATATTAATCCAAGATATTACAAGAAATGCCTGTGTAATAATTTGAAGATTTTTATTACACATATATTTTTTTGATAACTGTTTATTGTTGCTAATTGAAATGAATAACAAAAAATTGTACGCGGAATTATGTAGTTACTAAGTCCCTTTGTTGTAGTATTCACAGATTGTTAGTTTGTTTTTAATTACTAATTTAGCTTTTGAATTATTAGAATTAAGGAAAAATTCAAGGCTATTTTAAACACATACACATGTATGTGCATCTGCATATGTACATGCATTGATTTTGCTCTACACTATTTCTTAATTCGTCTTTTATTGACCTCCTTGCTATGAGATTACGATATCCTTCTAATAGATATATAACATGTATCAAACTTAGTTGTGTACATTTTTATTTTAAGTTATAGAAAGTATGAACAAAACGCAAATATATCAAAACGAGAAAATTCAATTCAAAATTATTTATTTGTTAATGCATAACACAGGCCTAGGATCTGTACAACAATAATAATTCATCCCATGAATGCTGATACTTCTCTCATATCAATGAGTGAAGTCCGATTAAATTTTAAGCTCAATGATAAAATGCCTCATTTTTATAGTTTTAGCCAAGTCCTAGCAGCTTGATGTTTGTTGAACAACACCTCTTAGTAAATAAATTTTTATTTGTTTTCAATGTAATGTTTTGACCTTATGGCCGGTAAGGTGAATCTAGAGCGTGAGGTTCAGCGCTACAAGAGAGAACCTCTAGATCAAGCGGCATATAAAGCGGGTCTAGACAACATTCTTGCGGACCCGGTAGCAGATGCAGTAAATAGCTACCGGACCTTGGAAAACGACCGCCTCCCATTGCAATCGAAGAAATTGACCTCCCCAGGCAAATCATCGTAGTTCTGACTCAATAACATTCCGGCAGATGCAGCCGCCTCAACTCCTACAGAGCAAGGATTGATACCGTCGTGCAAGATGTATGTCCCGATTGTGACCAGGGTCCACATGATACACGTCACATGTTTAACTGCCCAGCCAGACTCACTCGACTCAGACCCATATCCCTCTGGACGCACCCGATCTTAGTCGCAGAGTTCCTGGATCTTGACAATCAACAGAATCAAGCAGACGAAAGATAGGACACAACAAACTGCTACAACAACAGTTGAAAACACTGTTTTCCCGCGATTACTTTTTTAAAACTCTATAGAAATCTCAATGATAACATAAAAATTTTATTAAAATTGTTTCATAAGTTATGGGGGAATGTCCAATCAATGATGATGATATAGAATGTTAGTTAGAATGAGGTCCAGGTAGCAGTGACCCGACTAAAGAACAACAAGGCAGCAGGAGACGACGGGTTACCCGCTGAACTATTAAAGACCGGAGGCAACACGATGATAAGGCCTATGCATCAGCTTATCTGCGCAATCTGGCTAGAAGAACGCATACCCGATGACTTGAACCTCAGCATACTATGTCCCATACACAAGAAAGGAGACAAGACGGAATGGGCCAACTACAGAGAAATAAGTCTCCTCCCCTACGCATACAAGATACTCTCGAGCGTACTGTGTGAAAGGTTAAAACCTAAAGTCAACGAGATAATTGGGCCCTATCAATGCGACTTTAGACCTGGTAAATCCACTCTGGATCAAATATTCATACTGCGCCAAATCTTGGAAAAGACCCGAGAAGGACAAATCAACACCTACCATCTCTTTATTGACTACAAAGCCGCTTTCGATACTCCTTCACGTTCAAAGGTATTTCAAGCCATGTCTGAGTTTGGTATCCATGCAAAATAATAAGACTCTGCAGGATGACACTTGCTGACACGCGTTCCTCAGTAATAATAGGAAAAAAAACTCTCCGAACCATTCAATACCAAACGAGATTTCAGACAAGGAGACAGCCTATCGTGTGATCTCTTTAATATCCTGCTGGAGAAGATTATACGAGATGCAGATGTGAATAGATATGGCACACCAATCACAAGAGAACACTTGCTACTCGCCTATGCCGACGACATCGACATCATAGGTCGGTCACCGGAAGTAGAAACTGCAGCCTTTGAGAGAATCGAAAGAGAGTCAGTGAAAAGGGGTCTGGCAGTAAATGGAAATAAGACTAAATGGATGGTTTCAACTCCCAAAACGCCTTGCACAACCGAGCAGATAAAGAAAATGGAGAAAGTTGGGAACCACAACTTTGAGATAGTCAGTAACTTTATCTACCTCGGCACCGCCTTAACCGAAACGAACGCCACCAGTTTTGAGATAAAGCGAAGAAACTTGGTGGGAAAAAATGAGAACAGAAGATCGAGGCGCCTGGAACGCTATTCTACGTGCGGCTAGTAGAACAGTTGTTCTGTCATAGCCAATTAAAGTAGGTAAGTCTTATAGAATGAAACCAGTAAGATTTTTTACTTCAAATTCAATTATCTAAAAGAAGTAATCACGAAAAAATTTGGCAAAAATCGAACATAGTACCAGCCTTATGTTAAAAAATTTAGAAATTTTCACATCTGAGTTAAAAGAATCTGGGTTCCTTATATATAAGAATTTACCCTCTACGGATGGGGACAACTCACTAACTTCGTCAATTTATTTGTAACATCCTAAAATATGGATCTAGGACCCTATAAGGTATATATTCGTCATTGCCTACACAGTTTAAGTCAATCTAGCCCTGGCCGTCAGGCTCACTAGTTAATCGCTCGAAATTTTTAACAATTTCCTTGTGATGTTAGGATAGGTTAGGTTTCAGTGAGTGGTAGCTAAACTTCTCATAATAACAAATAACATCACACAAATCGGAATTTAAAGTTCCAGTCTGTGGGATGCTCAGTTATCCCGCGCCGGGAAAAGACTTGCGAATATTTGCATCCGCAATTGCAGACAATTTCTTTTAGTTTCTGCAAAAATCGTAAGTTGCAACCTTTAAGTCAGTCAGTATATTTTTCAAACAGATACACAGTTACCTGCCTGATGTGTGTAAATTGTGCGGAATAATCTTGGAGCGTTCAAAGTCTCCATTTCCTCTCTATCTGTCTTCCGTTGACCATTGGGCCTTATCTTAATCAACCAGCTAATTAGTCGCTAGACGAATGCCCACGGATTTTCACACTAAGGTTGCTGTTGTAACCACATATTTGCAGGTGGAGGCAGCGATCTCGACCTAGCTACCAATCACTGCGGAAACATAAAGCAAATTGCTTTGTAAAATTGGCAATAATTCGCCTTGTTGTCATGATAAATACGAACACCACAAAAGATCGGAGCTCGAAGCTTCAACCTGTGTGGTGGTCATTACTTTCAACCTCGATAGACTATAGGCTTCTGTTCTAACCAGCAACATCAAAGCGGTGGACCTCTTGAAGTGTAGATTGGGCCGAAAGCTGATGATATACCTTGATAGGCGTTTTAGCGCCTTTAATTAAGGGGCTAATTTCGACTTCTTCCTTACGTCAGGAATGTCGTTTAATACTCCAATAGAGCTTAAGGAGTACGCTCTCCATCTGTGTCAGGCCGGTCACACTCCTACTGATTGACATTCGTAGATACGAACAAACCAGTTGATAGGTAGTGCTCGTATTATTGGCCCTTTACTTGTTCTTCCTATACAGCTGGACTTTATTTGCCATGTCAAGATCAAGCACACTGTGCCTTGTGTGATGGAAGTATTCAGCTTCCGACCGCTTGGTAACCCTCAGGTCGGTGTGCGACTCCATTTGAGATAGCGGTGTCGTGTTCCTTGCGGATTCACCATGGTGATGTCATGTGAGGGAGCTTCCAGTTGGGAGATGCTGTTTGGCATCTCAACGTCATCTACAGCATATCAGTGATGTCCCCAGCACATTGTGTTTTTTCGTTATTTTGGGTGGGTGCAGATATTAATCCGTCCCATGTCACTATGGACATATACCTAAGCCGCCCCATTTCGCTATGGACATACACCATCGGCTTGTTGTGCGCTCTAAAAACTATAAAGTAACCTCTGAAAAGAAAGTTTTAAGTTAGGACTTGGAGGCCACCATAGCGCAGAGGTTAACATGTCCGCCTATGACTCTGAACGCCTGGGTTCGAATATGGTGAGACCATCAGAAAATTTTTCAGCGGTGGTTTTCCCCTCCTAATGCTGGCAATATTTGTGAGGTACTATGCCATGTAAAACTTCTCTCCAAAGAGGTGTCGTACTGCCGTTCAGGCTCGTCTATAAAAAAGAGGCCCCTTATCATTGAGCTTAAACTTGAATCGGACTGCACTCATTGATATCGAGAAGTTTGCCCCTGTTCCTTAGTGAAATGTCCATGGGCAAAATTTGCATTTGCAAGCTATTCCGTGCTACTTACAAAATCCTTAATTGTTTTCAATACCACTCCCCTAAGTTGGTTCATGTCTGGTACTGTGTCGGTATCTGTTAGACGCGAAAGCCGGGCTATGACAAAGCAAATGCTCCAACTTCTCATCATCTTCCCCGCATGCCCTACGAATGCTATCACTTGCCGTACCGAATTGACATAAGTGAGCTCGTAGTCCTATGTGTCCCGTTATGATACTAATAGCTATACTGACATCCTTCTTTTTTTCTTTCAGTAATAGGCTCATCTTCTCACGATCTGGATTCCCCATAGGATCTCAGTAGTTCCTGGGTTCTCAATGTAGACTTCTAGGCTCACTCAGTCCTCTAGCTTTGATCCATACGTATAACATGATCATCCAGATGGCAATTAGTTGGTTTGATTTTTTTTTTTGTTATTTGTTTCCTTTATTATCCACAACTTGTTCCATGAATATAAGGGAAAGGATGTTTGCCGAAAAACGCGTTGATTCTGTTTCTTTTGGATATTTTTTTTTTTTTCAATTTTCGTAAAACTTAGCTTATCTTAATTATTATTTATAATACGTTTCGATTTTCTTGCTGTAATACGTGGATGAAAATATAAATAATAGATGAACATAAATACAATGCCAATGTAATAGAACGATAATGCCACAGCACATAACGGATAAAATAAATATGCTACGGATACCAAATCGGCTGAAGCATTCATTGTAAATATTGCAATACATATGACATTTTCCATGGAGCAAAATACGTAATATAATAAATATTTGTAACGCGTTGGGGCATCCCGAACCGAGATGTAGGTGAAGATGTAGACAATGCCCAAGACTAAACAAAACAAGAAATTGCACAGAGATGAACGAGAGAATTTTGGACGATCCATAATAAAAGTAGCCAAACCAAAGACTAATGCATGTCCAAAACAAGCTATTAAGGTCCACAAAGGAAATACGCTGGCCACAAACGAAATGCATAGGGTACGGGAAACTGTAAAGAAAATACGTGGGAACACTTTTCAACTTCTCTGACATCCATAAATAGACTATGATATTTCAATTTTAATACAAAACCTTTACCTACCTGATATACAAAAATGCCAACAAAGTTGTAAAACTACTCCATTTGCACTTATATTGTATTTATCACTTTGGGAATAGCGTGCATATCGATGGTATACGGATAAACACCAAGCCATACTACCAAAGTATGATGCAATCGCTATTACTTGTGCATCTACGATGAAAAAAAGAAAGCATTTTCTTTTTTAATTTGAAAAATAACAAAAAAAAAACTATAGACTTACTTGTCATTTTGTCACTATATGATAAGACGATGGAAATAAGTAAAATTTTTTGTGGTGCTGCCTCAAGAAAGCACTCAAAAAGTCGTATAAATGCAACATCACTCTCCTCGCGTATATTTAGCTTATAATTTCTAAAAAAAATATAAAAATTAAAATTATTAAAAAAAATATATATAACTGTAACTCGAAGCTTGGATTTGTGCGGTGTTATGAGAAGTTCCATAGGTTGCGGATAGTGGAATAATCAGCGGTATCGAGTTTAGAGTCGCAGTGAGAAGACGGAGGCATCGGCTCTTGCTTGAATACAGAGCGCCTATGATACTCGATGTGACAAAGCGAATTATTGACGACTTTTAATAACCAATGGCGATCACATTTCCTCGGCGATCGGTCTTATGGACCGGAATGAGCTTTTTCACTCATTGGAGCTTGACGAGGAACGCTACCTTCACATGAAAATATGTAGATGTGCTACAACAGCAGCAACAACTGATAAATGCACGACGTAATAAAACCATTCATAATAATGGAGTGGAATAATGGAATAATATTCAGATTTGTCAGAACGCCGCCCTTCGAATTGCGACGGGCTGTCTCCTCAGTTCTCATGTGGAACACCTCCATCAGGAGGCAAAGATCCTACCAGTGCAAAGACATAACTACATGTTGTTTAAGCAATACCTTTTGGGCTGTTATCGCAGAGACTATTCAAATCATCATCTCGTGCATAGGTATCTACCGCCCAGAAGCCTTAAGGTAAATCTACATGATATAAAGCGTGAGGTTCAGCGCTACAAGAAAGAACCCCTAAATCAAGCGGTATATGATGGGGGTCTAGACAACATTCATGCAGACACGGTAGCAGATGCCGTAAATAGCTATCGGGTGAATGTAGTCCTTGGAGAACGAATCAAGCGGCATATCATGGGGGTCTAGACAACCTTCATGCACACACGGTAGCAGAGGCGGTAAATAGCTACTGGGGGAATTAAGTCCTTGGAGAACGACCGCCTTCAGTTGCACCTGAAGAAATTGACCTCTCTAGGCAAACCAGAGCATTTGTGGCTCAAAAACCACTACAACAACAACAACCATTCATCGCAGCTTGTTGTTCGTACCGGATTGACGCGATGAAGTCCTTCATCGGGAATGGCCGCCACCGCAGTGTACAACACACTGTCATAACAACAACCCTTCAGGTAACAACCCAAACGCCTTTGCCCCTCAAACGAATCTTGCTAACCACTAACTATCATATCTCAAAAAAAATTTTTGATGTCCTTTTCAGGGTTGGGAACCTGGCGTTCGGCGTCTTATGCGCTTCAAAAGGTAAAGAATTATTTTGCTATTGAGCCGATTTCTGTTCACAAAACTTAACACAGCTTAAAGTAGGTTTATTTGACTGATTTCCTTTATGGAACTGTCAAATAAACCTACTTTAAAGGTGCCTTAAGTTTTGTGAATACTGGTGTTAGTTTTAAATAGCCGAATGGCGTGCCACAGATCCTATTAGATACCACCAGATAAGATAACTTTTAGATAACTTTTAGATGGCTGTAGAACTCAGAAATTAGTGAGGGAATAACCGCCACTGATACATTTATAAATAAGAAATAAAAACTATTTTGCGTCAGTTAATGCTGCTGCTGAGCAGTTTGAAGGCTATACATGATTGTGTATCCCAAGTTAGATTTTTGGATTTAGCACTAATTAAAACCCCTTTTCCATAAAATTATCCTTGCTTATCTAAGCATCGTTGTAGAACATGTTCGCATGAATGCGTAGATTACTTCCAAAGCTTTTAATATTATTTTCTTTTCAATCCAACTTCCATCAGCTATGATAGTAGGGAACATTTTATACAACTTATATGAGCTGCAATATACTTACTTCAATTGAGACTGCTTATCGCCGACCAATTGAGCTTTTTTGCATTTAATGGCGTAGACAAATGACTTCCAATATCTGAAGAAAAACGACGATACAATGACTAAGAAGACAGTTTGAAAGATTTGACCACACCCACAATTGCTAAATTTACCATCTTGGTAACACCTGTAGAAAGGAAAGCAAAGATCATTTCATGCCAAAAAAGAAAACTTTTCAAACTGCATACTCACATATTTGCATGTATTAGCATTGTTGTAATCATTGGAGCAACAATGCACACTACAGTCCATATAAAGTAGTCTTGTCGTCCTTGACGTTGATAATCAACTGCCAATTTTACATTGATACAAACAGTCGCAGCTCTCATTATAATCGAAAGAGCAGTTGAACATATTTCCATGTAGCTTATTGTGCACTGTGTAAGACCAGAGGCCGAGTCCATGGGATCTATATCCATCCGCCATTTGTGATTTGGCGCCGCCACTGCGCCCAGTTGTGGAGGAAGGTGATATTGTTGTTGCATTAAATGTTTACATTGCTGTAAACTACTTAGTTCTGTTGGGGTTTCAATGATATCATTGGAATTGGACGAAATTGTATTGCTGGTTCCAGCTGAGTAGGATTCTTTGTTTGATGGCGGTGGAGTAGACGGTATTTGGATCATTTTTTTCTTTTATTATGGTATTAGACTGAACACTCTGGTGTCTATAAAAAATAAATTTCATTCATTTTTGGATTTATATGCTGGAATGTTTTTATATATTGGGAGTAAATAACAATATACGACGCTAAAAAGTGTTTTTAAAGAAATAAGATATTTATTTATTTACTCCATATCGCATATCGATCAACTGTGTATTATCGATTAAGTTCACAGCAGAAATATCGATAATATAACGCCTTGCCAAGTTCCCAGCACAAATATCGATACCAGAAAACTAGATTACGCCGTTGGAGGTGTTCGCTTTGGCACTGAAATCAAGCGAACGATCAGCTGTTGTATTCTTCCGCTCAAAGACCGCTCCTTATTCTACTTCCGCTCCTTATTCTAATTAGCGGTTTCTCTGATTGAAATTGCTTATATTAAAAAAATTGTGGTTTCTAAGCATGATAAAATATTATTCCGGTTGACGATGGCGTAGTCGAATTTCGAAATTTTTACTAAATGGTATTATGATTGTCGAAGACGAATGCGATCGTTATATAAGTTAATTGCATTCTAAAATACATCACGCACGTGTGTCGTGTAATATGTAATATAAAAACCTATTTTTATATATATTATTTTTTTATTTACCACATTATTTTTCTATCATCAAACTGTCGAAGACGAAGTTATAGAATACCACGAAATGTGAAATTTGCCTTCGACTACGACTACTGTCGATTTTCGCCATCGACAAAGGGAAGGGAACAATGAGGTTCGATTTGTGTGGTGTTCACTGCTGTCATGAGAAGATTAGCTGCGAGTTACCGCCTCCACAGGTTGCGGATAGTGGAATGCTTCATAGGGAGTAGCTGCAATGGCAGTCACGTACAATCAGCGGTATCGAGCGGAGAGTCTCAGTGATAGGCCGGACGACACCGGCTTTTGCACAAATACTGAGTGCTTTAATATGACAAGGCGGGTTATTGGCGCTTTTAAATAACCACTGGCCACCCTGTTATTGCGGCGATCTGTGTATGGACCGGAACGGACTTGCTCACCTACAGGAGCTTGACGATTATCGCCACCTCCACATGAAAATGTAGCTTCAACAACAATAACAATATGATGGCGTCAGGCATACAAACACAATTTTAACGATCTTTTGGGACATGGCGATGTATAAATGTAAATTCAAATATTTTGGCAATGTTGATGTGATGTTTTGTTGTTCTAAACTTTTTTTGTTTTTTTTTTTTTTTTGAACAAAAGCGTGCTCTACTTTACTTTAATTGGCGAATACAGAAAATTTAATGCTCTAGCCGAACGTAGAATAGGCGTCCAAGCCCCTCGATCTTCTACGCTTCTTCTCCAATTTCTGACACCCAGCTTCGAGATGTCACTCTCCACTTGGTCACTCCATCGAAGTTTTGGTCTTCCCCTTTTGCGTTTTCTTTTATATTCACATTGAGACTTCTTTGCTGGAGTTCTTCATCCATTCTGACAACATGACCTAGCTAATGACCTATGTTGATGCGTTTAACTATGCTATCGTCGTCATACAGCTCGTAGTTCATACGACGCCTATATTTTTCATTAACGCAAACTGGTCCATATATTTTACGAAGGCTTTTTCTCTCAAACATTCGAAGTTCTAGCATATCTGCTTTTGCAGTACCAATGCGTTGGAGCCATATAACAGCACCCGTAGTATCAGTGTGGCTTTGCTCCTCATCTCTGCTTGCTCAGTCCAAAATAGCATCTGTTAGCCAATACTGTGCTACATTTTATTTCAAAACTGGTGTCGCTTGTTTCAGTTACGGCGGTGCCGAGGTAGATAAAGTTACTGACTATCTCAAAGTTGTGGTTCCCATCCATTTCGTCTTATCTCCATTTACTGCCAGACCCATTTTCACTGATTTCCTTTCGAATCTTTTAAAGGCTGCAGTTACTACTTCCGGTTACCGACTTATGATCTATGTCGTAGGCATAGGCGAGTATCATGTGTTCTCTTGTGATTAGCGTGCCATATCTATTCACATCTGCATCTCGTATAATCTTCTCCAGCAGAATAATAAAGAAATCACACGATAGGCCGTCTCCCTGTGGTAAACCTCGTTTGGTATTGAACGTTTTGGATAGGTTCTTTCCTATTTTAACTGAGCAGCGTGTATCAGCAAGCGTCATACTGCAACGACGCTTTCCGACGACACACTAAGACGTGTCCAAACCTTTGCTGCAACAAGGTAATGATCCGAATCGATGTTCATCCCTCGGATCGATCGTACATCCGCTGGTTGAATGTTTTTAATCTATCACATGATCTATTTGGTTTTACGTGTTTTCATCTGGTGATAGCCATGTGGCCATGTGAATCCTTCGATGTTGGAATCTGGTGCGCTAACTACCATGTTCTTTGCCGCGGCGAAGTCTTTTAGTCTATTCATTATCGGAAGTTTCTTCGTGTAGACTAAATTTTCCGGCTGTTGGGTCAAAGGTATTTTCCTTTCCTATTTTTGCATTAAAATTTCCCAGATCAATTTATTATCATGGGCGGGACAGCGGTCATATTCCCTATCTAGGCGCTCGTAGAAAATATTCTTGTCATATGGACCATCATAGGCACTCTGTATTGAAGCAAGAGCTGGTGCAGAGACTCTCGTTGTATGTGACTGTAGTTGCAGGTAATCCGTATGGAGCAATCTTCTATCCGAAATCTATGGACGCGCCCTTTGCTCCCAAATAAGCTTCTCGTGATATAGGTGAACACCACATAGATCGGAGTTCATAGTAACATTGTGCGTGATGCTCATAGTTATTCCGTGCCAGAACTTAATTTGTCTAACTAGGTATGCCCACAAATAATTATTTTGAAGTTTTGATGATACTTAGAAGTTTTCTTAATATCTTTCAGGTAATTACGAAATCACTGTGGTATATAGACAAGAACCTGACCCAAATTCTAACCAGAATGTCAGAAAAAAGAAAAGAAAAAGGAGTTTATTAATATTTGAGTGTCAAGCAAAAAAAAAAAAACAAAAAAATGTAGTTATGTCTTCGCACTGGTAGGATCTTTATCTCCCGATGGAGGTGTTCCACATGAGAACTGAGGAGACAGCCCGTAACAGTTCGGAAGGCGGCATTCTGACAGATCTGAATATTATCTGGTAATAATGTCATGCATCATACCACGAAATGGAAAATTCACTTTCGAATACGACTGCTGTAGACACGAGATAACTGTGAGCACCACACAGTCTGGAACATTGAGGTCCGATCTGTGTGGTGTTCATTGCGGCCACGAAAAGCTTAGCTGCCAGTTACTGGGCGCGTCCACAGGTTGCGGATAGTGGAATGCTCCAGCGGCAGTCGCGGACAATCAGCGGTATCGGTCTCAGTGAGAGGACGGGCGGCCTTTAAATAACCAATGGCCGCCCTGTTCCCGCAGCGATCGGTCCTTTGGACCGGAACGAGCTTGCTCACCTACAGGAGCTTTACGAGGATCGCCACCTCCACATGAAAATGTGACTACAACAACAACAAAAACTGCTGTCGATTTTCGCCTTCGACAACTGGAATAAGGGTAAATAATTTTTACGCCAGACGAGGCGAGCGAGAATGATTGAAAATATTCTTATAATGGATTTCACACACCAACCACAGTGTAACACCGTTCGCCTTCGGTAGCTGAATTTTCTTCTTCATGACCTTCCAAATAAAACAATATGTTCAAGTTATTTTTTTGATTTTATTACTTTTTTTGTATTTTTTTTAATTTAATATATTTTTTTCGTCTTTTTCTTTTACTTCCTTTTTTCATCTTCAAACTTATGTCTGTACGTATTTTTGTTTTGTTAGAACTGGATGCTGTAGTTGTTGTAATTTACTATTATTTTGCTTTTCTTATTGACAATCATTCTTAAGATGTTCCTTGTTTTTGTGTGTTTCAGGGATTTTTTTGTTTCATTGTCATTATAAATGTATTTTTATTTTGTTAATAATTTCGCGCGTACTTTACTGATTGTTTAACACTAAAATGTTATTACATATTATAGTGTATGTATGTGTATGTGTTTATGTATAAAGAATAATGCGATGCAATCTGTTGACGATTTTGCATTCTCTATTCCTTCTATTGTAATTTTATTTTTATAATCCCCTTCATTGTTGCAGTTTGTCGTAGGTTACTGTGAATGTGTGGAGTGTTTCGTATATTGTAAATCTAGATTTACTTTCTTTATGTTTGTTTGAGAGTGTTCAATATGAGGATTTTTTTTGATGTTCTTATTTATTAAAATATACCATGTTGATTATTTTTCTTTTTTTTTTAATATAATTACAATTTTATCTTTCATTCCTTCTCATAATGGGTGCTTCAAATTCAACTTTCAAATGAAACGAAAGATTGAATAAAAAAATTGCTCAAATTAGAGACAACATTTGAAGTCAACCACAGAGTAAGTAATAAGTGATTCAAAAATATTTATAAGTGACCGTTTATTTTTTAATTAAAATTAAGAATATGATTCGGCCACTGCAGCTTTAAGACTTAAGGCGATAGGAGAAAGGATAGAGAATAGGACAGCTCACACCATCGCGGTATTATCAAGGCGACGATAGGAAACCTGGAAGAAATGGAAGAGATTTCCAATCGGATACCTAAAACGACACTGAAGGTCAAATGTGAGGTACTGCTGCCAGCGGCACGAGTTCGGATTGACTACTGCCAGCGGCACAAGTTTGGATTGATGGAATTCTGGTATTGCCATCTGGAAGTTCATGCTACACGGATGGTTCAAAGCATCGAGTGTAAGAAGTATATTAACGCCTTCTCTGAGAATGGCACGATCCGTATTGTTTGAGTTCCGGGCCATAGCGGTGTAAGGGGAAATAAAAGACCAGACGATTTGGCAGTGAAGACCAGAGGGCTGCCGTCAATAACCTTGGTTAATCCGAAGCCTTTCGGGGCGACACAGTCCCGAGTTAATGGTGTGAGACGATCATATACCCGAACGGAAGGCGCAGATCATGAGAAGACGAGGCTATTACTGAAAGGAAGTTAAAAGAAAATCAGTATAGCTTTTGGTATCATAGCGGGACACATATAGGACTACGAGCTCACTCATGCACATAAGACTACGAGCTCACTTATCACGATTTGGCAGTGAAGGACAGAGGACTGCCGTTAATAACCTTGTTTAATCCGAAGCATTTCGGGGCGACATATTCCCGAGTTAATGGTGTGAGAGACGAACATGTACGGGAACGAGAGACCCAGATCGTGAAAAGACGAGGCCATTACTGAAAGAAAATTAAAAGGAGATCAGTATAGCTTTTGGTATCATAACGGGACACAGGACTACGAGTTCAATTATGCAGAATAGGTGCGACAAGTGATAACATGTGGTGGAGATGATGAGATGTTGGAGCATTTCCTCCCCGGCTTTCACGGTAAACATACATCGGCACTTAGGTGGGGACACAATACCAGACTTGAATCGACTAAGTGACGTGATGTGGAGAACAAGTAAGGATTTTGCTAGTAGCACCGAATTGCTGAATTAGATTTTTTCGAGGTTACTTTTGATTACTTAGAGCACACAACAAACAGATTGCCGGCTTAGCCGTATGACCATAAATGATATGGGTTAACTATGAGCACTACACAGGCTGAAGTTTTGAGCTCCGATTTGTGTGGTGTTCATTGTTATCACGAGATAGTGGAATGCTCCATACGGAGTAGCTGCGATTGCAGAGATTGCTCACCTATAGGAGCTAAATGAGGATCGCCACCTCCACATATATACATGTGGCTACAACAACAACCATAATTACATGGGATGGATTAATATCCGCGCCCCTTTTCAACCTTACCTAACACCTCTAGCAACTGTGGTTAAAATAAATAGCTGAGGCTACAGCTATGATGTTAAAGGAGCTTTTTCTTTCATCAAGCAGCAACTACCTACAATGTATTATCCTTGATAGAATGTCCCACATATCAGGTAGTAAGGATTAAACAAACAGGGAGACAGCTTATAGCAAATAATCCAAAGTGGGCAAATCTGTGAAAATGGGTCTGGCAGTAAATGGAGATAAGACAAAATGGATGGTATCAACTCCCACTCCCCACGTACACCCGAGTAGATAAAGAAAATGTAGAAAGTTGGAAATCACAACTTTGAGACGAATTTATCTACCACGGCACTGCCGTAACCGAAACGAGTGACACCAGTTTTGAAATAAAGAGAAAAATTACATTGGCAAACAAAGCCACGTTTCGACTGACGAAAATTATACCAAACAAGACACTTATACTACCCGTGTTGTTATATGGTTCCGAGTCATGGGTACTTTTGAAACATTTTCCATCTCTTGTACCTATGGAACTAAGGAACCAAAAATAACTAAACGCCCTTATTCCCGTTGTCGGAAGCGAAAATCGACAGCAGTCGTAGTCGACAACCATGATACCATTTTCTAAAAATTTAGACATTCGACTACGCCATCGCCAACCGGAATAAGGAGGAAAAATTGTCGACCCCCGGAAAATTTTTATTTCGTTGGAATCAGTATACGGCACTTGGGCCGTTATTAGTAATAACTTGTTTAAAAAACCACCATTTGCTTTGTTTACCTTTGAGATAAAATATGCTCGACACGCCTTGCTTCTTGCTCTGATTGGTCGAAGCAATTTTGCCGAAAATTTGAAATATCACGGCGAGTAGAATTTTATTCGCCTTGTTTATAAATTTTGGCATATGAAGTTTCCAAAAAAGATGCTTTGTTGTAGCAATTCGCCGTTGCGGCCACCTTATTAAATACGCCTTGACACAAAAGTTAACGAATTTTCAAATTTGACCACTGAAATCGAGCGTCATTCTGTGTTGTCATATATAAAATTGTTTTTTAGGCGTAAAATTGTTTAACTTTTGCGCGTTGCTTTTGTGGTATTTATTTGAAGAGCTGTATTTTTCAACGCAACGCTCAAAAACAAAACTCAATAAAACCCAACCAAAGTAGCAAAACAACTCATTCTGTTTTGGTCTTTAGGTGACTCTGAAGAATGAAACAAAAGAAAACTTCAGATCAGTTGTTCGTCGTTGCTATTTGTTTGGGAGAGTGAAAATTCAACCACAAGAAATCTATAGCCTATGAGGCAGAGTTCTGAGACTAGGATTTTCAAGTTCCCAAAAAAGACGCTTTGTTGTAGCAATTCGCCGATGCGGCCACCTTATAAAATACGCCTTGACCCAAAAGTTAAACAATGTTCAACTTTGACGACTAATATTGAGCGTCATTCTGTGTTGCCATATGTGAAGTAGGTTTTTGGGCGCCAAAGCTAAAAATTGTTTAACTTTTGCGTGTTGCTTTTGTGGCATTTGTATGCAGAGTTGTATTTTTCAACTCAACGCTCAAAAACAAAACTCATTCTGTTTTGGTCTTTAGGTGACTGAAGAATGTAACAAAAGAAAACTTCAAATTTCTAATCTTTGTTCGTAGTTGCCATTTGTTTGAGAGAGTGAAAATTCAACTATAAGAAATCTATAGTCTATGAGGCAGAGTTGCGGCAAAATTCTGAGATTAGGATTTTAACACAGGCTAAGCCTTCGAATAATAGCGAAAGGACACACTTCTACAGCAAAATTTCAATAGAAATTTTCATGACATTTTTGATAATAATCCAATATACTGTTGTGCTCCAAGGATTAACTTTGCCTTTCATCCCTTGAAACAACTTATGGTTATTTGTTTGCTTTTGAGAAAAAGAGTGATAGTGAATCCTAGAACAAACCCAATTTTTAACATTTTCTTAGGAAATCCAATTGGAAAATGTGACTATGTAGAAACAACAAAGTTTGATTCTCTCCAAAGACTTTGGTCTGTCGCTACTGTGGTATCACAATGAACTTTAAATTGTTTGAGTTAACATATGTCATTAGGGGGCGAACAGTAATTTTTTGCAAAAGTTTTTGAGTAAGAAACTTTATTTAGTATGGCTAAAGAAGATTGAAAATAAGTTGTGCTTGTTTCATTTAATAGCTGAAAGCTGAAATTGAAGCGCCTTAATATTATCCATAATAGTGGTTTGTTAACATCTTATTGATTTTGTATCGTATTGCATGTTTGCTGTTGTTAGTTTTATAGACAAAAAACTACAGTTTTTATTTGTTTTTTTATATATTTTCTTTTTAATTTAATACTAAAGAAATTTACACAAGACTTTCTGTCGGTAGATTTTAAATTTAAATATATATCGGTTTTTTAGTTTTACTTTTAATTAAACTATGATTTAGGCCTAAAATATGCATTCCTTTTTGTTTTTATCTTTTCTTAGTTTATTGTATGCCCTAAAATATGTAACTTTAGTTTGTTTTTGTTAAATTATTTTATTTTTCTTGTTCTCTGTTTTTAAAGTAAACTAAAAATTTTAATTTAATAATGTCACAATGTATTGTATTTTATTTTGTTGCCATAATTTTGTTTTCTATTTTTAAAATTGTCAAAATTAAAACTCCCTTTTTCTGCATTAATTTGTTGTTATTGTAAGTTTTTTTTGTGTTAGCTTGTCTCTTTGCTGTTTGTTTTTTATCTGTGTTTTGTTTTTTTTTTAAGAGTTTTCATAGTATTACTAGACAAAAATTATTAATAAAATCAACGATAATCAACTATTTTTAAATTATTATAGAAAAAGAAGAAGTAAATAACTTGAATTCTTTTCATTTATTTATCATTATTCTCATAGAAAATTATTTCATAGGTTTATTTATTTTTATTTTAAGAAATAAAAAATATAATTTTTGTTTTGTAAAAAAATACAACTAAATCTAGAAACGTTAAATTACAAAAATATTGAATTTTAATTCTATATGTTTTTTGTTTATAAAATTAAGTTTTTCTTCTCATAAAAAAAAACTTTTCAAGCATTTAAAAGTAAAAAAGAAATGAAAAAATAAAAAAAATGAACACTAATCGAGAAAATAATATGCTAAATCCTAAATTACAAATTAATAGTAATTAATTAAAACACAAATCAGTTGCTTATACTTAGTTGTTGCTTTCTGGTTGAGGGGAGTTGTGTGATACTTGATGGTTAATGGAGGGGATGGTTTTTTGATGGTGGTAATACATAATGATAGGCATAATAGAAGAAGATAAATATCTGAAGCTTTTTATTGTTGTTCTTATATAGTGTGCTATTTTCGAATATTTTATTTATATTTTCGTTTTTTTTTCTTCTGGAAGTATAGTTTTTCTTTTTTCATGTTTTTCATTTTATTTTATATAGATTTATTTTACACTTGCTGTTGCTTAGCTTGTATTGGTGTTACATTTTGTTTTTGCATTTGCTGTGTCTTATGATTTCATCATTTACTGATTGATATACATTCTATGTGTTTTGGTTTTTTTTTTTTGTTTTTATTTTTTTTTTCACATGGATTTCTGTTTCTAAAGCCAAGTTTCTCTCACTTTATATTACATTATAAGCATAGTTTAATCAAGTTTTTTGTAAAATCTGACAAAAAATATCCATAAAAAAAAAATCAAGAAAAATGCGAGGTAATTTTTAGATATTACTGGAGAGTTATAAAAATTCATTAACATTTCTCCCATAGAAGACTAAATTCAAGCAACATTTTGCTGAAGTTTTTAAACTTTTAAGGTTGGTGCCAAATTCAGTTTTGAAATTTTATCCACAGTTCTTATATTTTAATGAAAATTGTCCTTCAATCATCATCACAACAGATATTCTTTTTTTATTGAGATGGTTCTTCGTCTCATCTCATAGAACTATGTTATGATGCTTTCAAATGAGATTGAACCAAGGTTGCGTAAAGATCGGACAAAAACTGTGAGTTCTACTGCCTTAAAAGGCCATATCGTATGAAAGATATATGTGGGAGCTATAACTAAATCTGATCCGATTTTGACGAAATTTTGCACACGTATGAGGATGTCAAATAAAATACCGCATGCCAAATTTTGTAAAGATCGGATCAAAACTATGGCTTCTACAGGCTTAAATGGCCATATCGGATGAAATATATATATATGGGAGCTATATCTAAATCAGAACCGATTTTTTGCAAAATCAATAGCGTTCGTCCTTGGACCAAAAAAGGAACTTGTGCAAAATTTCATGGCAATCGGACAACAAATGCGACCTGTACCTTGATCAAAAGAATACATGGACAGACAGACGGACATAGATAAATCGAATTAGGAAGTGATTCTAAGCCGATCGGTATACTATATATCAATGTGTCTAGTTCTTCTCCTTCTTAGCGTTACAAACAAATGCACAAACTTATAATACCCTGTACCACAATGGTGGTGTAGGGTATAAAAAATGCTTGAATAATATCTCTCCGATGAGTTGCCATAATTGATAAACGAAGCTTTAACGAACCTATTTGGTAAAGAAGTAGCCATCGGAAATCATTCCAAAGAGCATTTTGTTGAGACAACGACACACCCAAGCCTCTGGTGGAAATCGAACCCACGATCTAGTCACTGGTCATCTGATTACGCTACTACATCAGCACTTAAAAAGGTTTATTATAGAGACGACATTTTGACAAAATTTCCTACATAGAAATGAAATGTTGACAAAATTTCCTATAGAAATGAAATTTTGACAAAATTTCCTATAGAAATGAAATTTTGACAAAATTTCCTATAGAAAAGGAATTTTGACCAATTTAAAAAAAAAACAAATAAATAAGAAAATTTCCCAAAAAACGGGTTACAATCAGCAAACCTTTAGAAAGAGTTCAGTATTTTGAACAAGGTCCAAAATTTTGACCAGTCGCACAACGGTAATGCCGCATGGAAAAGTACCATTGAGTATAAAATAAGTTTCTTTCTTTTTGACTTATGGAAGTATCGTGTTTTCCTTTGGACACAACTCGAACATCACTAGAAAGAGCTTATAACTATTTCCATCAACCATACAATCGGATATTGTCCGACTGCAGACCATAGAATTCTGTTTCCATTACAAATAGAAAAAAACACCTTTTTAATAGTAAACGCAAAACGCTTGAATTCAAATAGAAAAACAGAAAACTTTTTTAAAGTAAGCGCAAAACGCTTGAATTGCATTAACCCTACGGCGGGTGAAAAGGTCCTTGGGGTCATTGATCTCTAAAAATTAAAAAAAAGCGTTTTAATATAAAATTTCATACAAAAAGTACAAGGCCTCTGTGAGCGGATGACTCAATCGTCGGAGGGTTAACAATATTGCTATATAAAAAGTTTCAGGATTTGAACTAAATTGCCGTTTCGAAACAGACTTGAAAAATGTGTTCAAATTTAAAAAGTTTACCGAACTTTAGCCAACAAAAATTAACTTTATAAACATGGATAACAGGATTCACTGAATAAGGTTAATCCAAGCGATCAGCCAACATACAATTTTTTTAATTTTTGGCAGTACTTGGCATTGAGGATGTCAACTTGTTCTCTTTTTTTACATTAATTTTTTGTTTCCGATTTCTCCTATTTGATGACATTTTCAATCGGCAGATTTGACATCCTTAATGATGTTCATGAGGCCCATCCAATTTATGTTTTGCAAGTGAATCCTGCATGGAAAATACCTCTTGTCAAGAAAAAAAAACATTTTTTTTGTAGTTTCAATTTTTAAACTAATTGAAAAGAAAAATTACATAAATCTCTCTGATTTTCTCGGCTTTATATAAGATGATTTATATATAAATTACATCTGTATATAAATATATTTATATGTATATATGTTTTTGTATAAAGTTATACAAATATGTGTATATAGATTTATTTTTCTCCTATATAGAATATATAACTGCGAATGTATTTCTGTGTGTACATATGTATATTGTATAGTTGATTTATATTTCTATTGCTAAAAACATGATTATATATATATATATAATTTTTTTGTCATAATTATTTCATTAATAGGAATACTTTCGAGCCTGAAATTGTTTGCATTGTGTTTTTACAAAAACAATATTCTTATACGAAAAGAATTAAAAAAGAAGAAAGAATTATTATGCAAAAAAGAAAATTTGAAATGACAAATATAAAGGCATAGGAAAATAAAAAGAAATTTTAGGTTTTAAAAAATAAAAACTTGTAAAATTTGTTTTTATTTTCTCCATCATAGGAGATATTTTGATTTTTTTTTACAATTTTTTTAATAAAAATTACTAATATGTTTTTGTTTTTAAACTCAAAACAAAAAGATGTTGCAATTTTCAAAAGAAAACAAATTTAAATCGTTTGCACAATATATCTATATTATAGTTTATAATTTAATGCTGCCTTATATGTTCTATCAATTTTTATATTCCTTTATAAGAGCTTTGTTTATTTGTATTTATTATTTACAATTAAATCATATATACAATACTTGGTAACTTTTTTTATATTATTTTCATACATACAAATATTTACTTCTTTATGTTGAATGGAAAACACAAATATTTTGGGGAAAATTTCTGATATCAAAAACATTGGGCGAAAACTTTTGCTAATGTCACAATAGAAACACTAACACACACTCACAAAACTCAATTGAGGCTTAAAATATGTTTTTGACAGTTCTATAAAGGAAATTTGTCAAATAAACCTATTTGAAATCTACATCAAGTTTCGTGAATAACGGTGTAAATATCTAAAGCTTTCAGCATGTGTTCACAAAACACATGCGGATTAAGAGTTTGAGTTGAGACAAATTATATTGAAATATCAAACAAAATAATACCTAAAATTGTAAATTTACTATTGCTTACTGGTTCTTTATGCAAGCATATAAGGCCCGTAAATTAAAGAGAGAGAGAGAAAGAGAGCGTACTTAGCGCATCATAAGCTATCAAAGAGATTAACTTTGTGTGTGTAAAGAGTACGACTAGAGTACCTTTGTGTGTGTAAAGAGTACGACTTTGCACTTATAATCCATGTTTGAGAATTAACTGGTGTGAGAGACAAATGTATTTTCTGTTAAACCGTTTAGCACAAAATGAATATGAGACTTATACATATGTAAGATACTCTCTTTAAATTTTTTTTAATTCGCTCTTTATGAGTTAACATTAAATTATACACCCTTATTCCCGTTGCCGAAGGTGAAAATAGACAGCAGTCGTAGTCGAAGGCGAATTTCACATTTCATGATATTAACTGTAACTTATTCGAAAAAAAAATATAAAAGTAGGTTCCATACTCTTTCGACAAACAGGCGCGATGTAGTTTAAAATTTCGACATTCGACTGCGCCATCGCCAACCGGAATAAGGGGGATTGAATAAAAGACATAAATTCTATTCACTTCAACGATTGTTTTCCAAATGTGTAAAATTAATGGCCGCGTACAGTGAATATCATATGTGTGGCTTGTACTGAATAGACTGAAATTAGACCATGGCCAGTATTAGGAAAGTAAGATAAAATCCTGTTTATACATTGAAATCTAATTTAAGGCTCTTTCTAGCTGATTTTAAAAAAAGAAAACAAAAAAAATCTCTCTATTGTGAATTATTTATCTCTTTATTGAACGAGAATTATTGAAATTTAGGAAAGCGATTGTTTAATTCGATTATCACTTGTACAAAATTTGACATAAAAATGTAAATACAAGTAACATAACAACCCTTAAATACGAGATGAAATTTCATTCGATACGAAACCACACTAGATCACGTATGCGGTAATTCGGCCCCATATGATTTGAGCTCATGGCGGAACAATTAAAGGTGGTCTTATTTGTACAACAACCGCAAATCATCATGGTGAAATCTGCAAATCAATCATGGTGAAATCTGCAATCAAGCTGATCGTACTTTTGCCATCACACGCAAAGAAATTTGTGTGTGTGTATACATGTGCGTACATGAGCAGAGAATATGCGGGAAAGAAGATAACAACAAAGAGAATGCAAACAAAAATCTGTCATCTTAAAACCGTCAAACCTGCCCAGCTGCTAACGGCTGTTCGCGTGAGACCACCTTTTTAAATTCGCATTGATTTGAGCTATTAAAACAGGTTTAAATGAGCAGTGTAAACGGTGTTTAACTTTGTACTTGTTTTTAATCGTTAAATCATTCGTGTTTGTCGGCAGCCATTAGGAATGGGAATACATGTCGATTATGTTAAAGCTCTGTCTAGTCTATGCTGGTAGAGTAATTGATGGAGAAAAGCGACGTCATATAAATCACGAGCTGTATGGCGACGTTAGCTTGTTAAACGTATCAAAATACAGCGATTGCATTGTCTAGGTCACATTGTTAGAATGAATAAGGTGCGTTCAAATTTCGATCGCTGCCAGAATTTCATTTCGCTACAGAGATGACTCTCTAAATGATGTTTTTGAAAATTTATTTTTAGACTTTTTTCGTTTCATTTCTCCTTTGAGACGAGCTTACTGGTCGAAGATTTTTTGTTTGTTTCTGTGCATTTTTCGGAAGTAGTGCTAATAGAACGCTAGACAACGGCAACGGCTCTAGATGTTGCCTGAGAGTCTAGGTTAGAATGCCGGCCGGGCGGCTCCCCGAATTTTTGGGTCGATTATGAATTGCAACGCAACTTCAGTTGAGTTGCCAACGGCCAAATTTTTTTATAGAATATTCCATTTCTGTATTAACCTCAAACTCTCACTCAAAAACACTGATATTGCATGAAACTGATGGGTCGATTATGAATGGCACTCCAACTTCAGTTGCGTTGCCAACGCCCAAATTTGTTACATAAGTTTCCATTTCTGTATTGAATTAAGTACCTTTTTTTCAAATTTCTTTGTAGCTGAACTTTACAAATTTGAACAAAATTTCCAACTTTATACTAATTATCTCCTGGCAACGCAACTGTAGTCGAGTTGCAATCCATAATCGACCCATGAAAAAGATTTCCAAATTTGTACTAATTTTTATTTCATGGTTTTATCTACTGGCAACGCAACTCTAGTTGCGCGACCATCCACAATCGAACCCTACATTTTTCGATTTTTTTTCCTGTGAAGTAAGCCAAAAAGACGAAAGACCAGCTTCCTGATCGAAGATTTTTTTGCAATGGAAGAGTAAAGAATTTTTATTTTTAAACTCCTTTTGTTTTTAACTATGGTATTATGCTGGCCTTTCTCAAAAGTAAATTTCCTAGCCTTCACCGATGTTTTGTCTTAATTTGATCTATTAAAATATCATTTAGGGTAAAAGTTCCTTTAAATCAAGTAAAAAAACGTTCAGCTTATTTAAATATTTGACATATTTAAATTAAGTTCTACATCGTTGACTTCAAGCTTTAAAATTAGGACAAAAATATTTTTAAATTATCAAAGAAAAAAAAACAAAATTTTTATAAAACATTTCATAGCAAACTGGTTCTGTATCTCAAACTCAAACACGACAAGTGCTGTCACTTTCTGTATTCACAAAACTTTCCTTATGTACGTCAAATAAGAATAGAGCGCGCTTTAATCGGCATGTATTCTCAGTGTATTGTACTTTTTTTATAGACATGTGTCTATACGTATGTTCGATGAAATAAAGCTCGCATTAAACGAAAAAATTGCAGTATTATTCCAAAATCCATTTTTCATATTAAATTTTTTGTACGTATCACACGATGTGTGACTTTCAGAGTTGCCACATTTAAAAAAACATATGAGAACACATATCGTGTAATATCACCTTTGGAAGGTTATCGTTCGTTTAATATGTCAAAAGCAACTTATTATACTATATAGAGCAGTGATGGACAGACACAGACACACCTTTGCACATTATTTTCCTATGTGGCGGAGTTAAGAGGACGCGAGGTCTAGTTTTAATTTAAAAGCTTGTGTGTGCCCATCGTTGGTATGGAGAAAAAACAACTGATTTAAAGTAAACGAAAAGTTCGTTCGAGATACAGAGCCAGACTTTAAATGTACACTCTTGCCAGGTAAAAACATACATACCATAATGATTGGACCGCAGCTTTTGGTACAATTGCACATTTATTCCAATAATTTCGAAACGAACGAATAAAATTTTGTGCAGATGATTTCTCCCAAACTCTAAATATTACCGATTTGAAACCGTTTGAAATGGTTCATAATCGCTCCGATAGGTGTAGCAAGCCCTGATTATCATTGCTTTGATCGCAGGTTCGATTTCCACCAAAGTTTTAGCCTTGTCGCTGCTAGTTTTACAATGAAAAAAAAAAAAAAAAGAATTGATTCCAGACGCTACTATAACCTAATTGCCAATTACCGTATGATTGATTTTTAGAAAAGGCAAAGTGCTTTTTTTAGATGCGGAATATTTTTCTATTATTATACTTTTAATTGTAGTTCACCTTGATAATGAACATCACAAGAAACGAAGGAATTTTTTTTAAAGATTACTGAAAGAAATTGCCAGACAACAAATGGATTTCATCAGACAACATGACACTGTCAGAAGTTTCTTAACGTGGCTAGGACTTTTTACCAGTGCTATAGTGTTGCTCTCTAACCTAAAATCTGTCGGGCCCAAAGTTCATAGCTAGATATTTAACTAGCATAGCTAAAGACCCCGCAATTGTTGTCATCATTAGCAAGGGTATGACTGCAACATGGAAAATGTTTCAGATATTCTCACTAAGATTTGAAACCACTTGATAAGCATTATAAGCGAATGATATGCTTGCTGTCGTATCGTAGAAAATATCGAAAAGGGGCACAAAAGGTGGCGGCATTCGTTGAGAACAAAAATTTTTTTTAATTGGGCCTTTTAAAATTCATTTATGTCGAATCTTACGGACTTCCAGCAGTGTTGTCAGTATTTTTCCCTCCCTTGTATCCAAATTTCGAATCCTTGTCCCTGAAATTCCCCCCATTAAAACTGAACTTTACCAAAATTATCTCCAAACTATTTCGAGTGGCACACCGATCGGACTCTGCTATAAAATGGAGGCCCCTTATCATTGAGCTTAAACTTGATTCGGACAGCACTCATTGATGTGAGAAGTTTGCTCCTGTTCCTTGATGGAATGTTCATGGGCAATTTACATTTTGCATTATTTTTTACTGACGACCGAAGCCACTAAGGATGTGTCACATGAGTTGTATGAAATGGATAGCGATATAGGGTACTTTTTTTAAGCATTATACATTCAATGCAAGTCAGGTGTACTGGAGAGATCCTCATTCCCATTTTAATTGGACAGATAGTTATCTATGGCATGCAATAACATTCGATAACATATCCTTTGCACTGTATTGTACTAAGAAAAAGGGACTTAGGGGTAGCAACCCAACTCAAGTTGCGTTGCCAACGGGCAAATTTGTAATAAAAATTTCCATTTCTTTATTGAAGTGCGTACCTTTTTACAAATACTTAGTAGCTGAATGCTCAAAACACTGATATTAGGTCTGTTCGCTTACTTTTCCAGTAAAAATTTACAGGAAAGTAAGAACAGAACAGGTTTGGATTAAACTAGAACACAACAAGTGTCTTATTTTAGTCCAATCCAGTGCAAGTTCGATTTTCTGTATACAATTTCAGTGCAAAGTTGTCTTGGATAGTTATCGATATCATGCGATAACAGATATTAAATACCAATAAAAAAAACAAGTAAAACCCCGTTAACACTGCTGTTTAAATCCGGATTTAATGGCTCGATGATCTGTTTTCCCTTTATAAAATCAGACGAGAGCCTTAAATCCAGATTTAATTAGCAGTGTAAACGGGGTTTAACTTGATGTAAATACTTCCGATTTATGTTTTTTTAATGAAGACACTGATACTACCCGTGTTGTTATATGGTTCTGAAACATGGGTACTTGTGAAAGCAGATGAGGCAGTGCTTGGAGTATTTGATAGAAAGATTCTTCGTAAAATATATGGACCAGTTTGCGATAATTGAGAATATAGGCGACGTATTAACCACGAGCTGTATGACGACGATAGCCTAGTCACGCGTTTCAAAATACAACGGCTGCTTTGGCTAGGTCATGTTGTCAGAATGGATGAAGAAGCTCCGGAAAAGAAGTCTTTTGAAGGCAAAACGGGAAGACCAAAAGCTCGATGGAAAGATCAAGTGGTGGGAGACACCACGAAACTTGGTGTCAGAGATTTTAGAATCTCAGAAGATTGAGGCGCATGGAACGATATTCTACGTCCGGCTATTGGAACAAATATTCTGTCATAGCCAATTAAAGTAAGTAAGTAAGTAATGAAGCCTTAATATATGATTATTTGACAGTTCTGTAAAGGAAATCTGGTAAATAAGTCTATTTCATATACACATCAAGTTTTGTGAACGCCTGTGTAAATGTTTATCAAAATCATAGCCAATTTTTGCATCGAGTTGAATTTAAAAGCTTAAATCACTTTCACAACAACAACGAAATCAACGCAAATTCCCACTAGGCTATCCAAAAATGTGGGACACTTCCTAATGGATATTCTAGTTTTTATTTGCATTATCATGTGTAGCAGCCACAAGATCAAAAGACTTATGATTACAATGTGCAAAAGGGAACAACTTATGAAAAAAAGTTTAAACTCCAAACAAAGCATTTGACGTTCTTGTGAGATTTGTCTAAAACTCTGGAATTGAAAAATTCTATCAGCTGGGCAAGTGACCTAAGCTTCTTTTGTGAACCTGCGCTAGCTATCAAATTCCCATGTCAACAATTTCGTCCCCATTATCGAAAATAAATCCCCGATTTGGGGAGAAATCCCCAATACTAGCAACACTGACTTTCATTAACAATGTGTGCACAAATTTTTGAGTGCGCGAACACACATATACGAGTACTTCTGAATTGATCGAACACACAGGCGTTCTGTGTCATAGGCAGACATGCTAAAATATGCAAAACGGTTATTAATTATGCAAATTTGGACTGGATATCATTCGAATACTTTATTTGCCAGCAGAAGAGCGCGAAAGCGTGAGAGCGAGCAAATTTTTGAGTTTGATAATTGAAAGCTTGTAAAATTCTGCTGGAGGTTTTTTTTCAATATGGCTCCTCTCGATGGCTCAATAGAAAAATGGCTCACAAATTAGACCTTCGAAAAAAGTGTCAAATTGATATTGAAGTGGAACAGGTGAACGAGGTGATATTGAAACCAATTTAAAAAGGAACTTTTATGAAAACCTACAAAATATAGCTCTTAGTGGCTCAATAGAAAAGTTGTACTTTTTTGCTGTTTATGGCCGTAACTTCCTCTAATATCTTAACAAAATTTGTTCAAAGACATAACAGTGATGAATACAAAAAAAAAGTACTGTGCGCAGGCCATTTCGCTCGTATAAAATGCAAGTGTACTTTGGCCACGAAAATTCCTTCAGTTCTTTGTTTTCAGTTCACTGATAAGAAATGCCCTTGTTATTCCGAGTCTGAAGTCGAACTATATTTTGAGATAGCTCCCATTTAGAGCGAAAATTAGGAAATTTTACCTCTTACATAGAGCGTATTTTTCCATTAGATTACTTTTAAATAAAAAAAAAATCTTTCAACCCCGTTCCCAGGGATCCCGATTTCGATACGCATGATCTAAGTATTTTCTACACAAGCTCACATTTCGATATAACCGCCATATACTTGAATTGTAGCTCAGAGGTTAGCATGTCCGCATATGACGCTGAACGGCAGGGTTCAAATCCTGGCGAGACCATCAAAAAAAATTTTTCAGCTGTGGTTTTCCCCTCCTAATGCTGGCAACATTTGTGAGGTACTATGCCATGTAAAATTTCTCTCCAGAGAGATGTAGCACTGCGGCACGCCGTTCGGACCCGGCTATAAAAAGGAGGCCCCTTATCATTGAGTTTAAAACTGGAATGGGACTGCACTCATTGATATTTACTAGAATTTGCCTTTGTGTGCTAACGAAGGGTTCATTCATTCGATTTCCATGAGGTCCAACCAATTCTCTAATTTTGTATAAGGTTCATTGGGTAATATACATATATTAATATAAGGTAATCTATTAATATAAGGTAATATCCCTCATCATTGGAGTTTTTGCTCTGTTGGCATTTTTAGGTTTATATCATCAATTATATTCAGGAAAAACTTTAGTAACGTTCAATTATAAAATGAAAACTCTTTCCTTTCTTGCGGCCTCGAAAATAATTAAAAATGGCTAATCACGAAAAAAATACCAATGACGCGCGGGTACTTTTGATGTTTGAAAACCATCAAAAAAAGTACCAAAATTATCATCCCTGAAATGGCACAATGCATACTAGCCTATGCGACCCATCATATGGTAGCAAAGAGAAATTAACACAAAAATTCCAAATCTTATGCCATCATTTTACAATGCAGTGAAAGTGGGAAGACACATACAAGTCCTATTTTAAATTTATTTCTCTAAATCTCAATACACAATTTATTTAGAAAAACGAAATTAAAGATCATATTTTTTGTAATTTATATTTCTAAAAATGTATCTTATGTCTTTATTTTCTAAATTTTTGAGTTTATTATATTTTTGTTCATTATTATATATACGGTATAATAATAAGAAAAGTACTTATGATGGATTTTATTGTGTTAAAATATTTTTTTTAATTTCGGCCTTCTTTTGTCCCATACAAAAAAAGATAGGGAGCGAGATAAAGAGATAGAGAGTGGGTGGATGAATGTGTATGAGAGAAAGGGATGATATTTGCAAAAATGTGTTGTTCTTGTTATGTGTGGTTGTTGGTGCTGAATATTTTACACTTTGTAAATGTTAAACAAACAAAAAAATACTATAAACACAAAGAAGTGAAAATAAAAACAAATAATTTTAATGGCGAATGTGTTTGGGTGTTAAATAAGAAAATGTGAAAAATCTCTGAAGAAAACTGTACCTAAATTACTATCAATGATTTTAAATAGTAAATAAAAAACGCCATAATTCTTCGTTTTAATATTGTTGTTGTTGTTGTTGTTGTTTTCTATATAAAAAAAAGTTCACTTTACAATATTTATATTAGTTATGTTTTTTTTCTTTTTATCTTATAGTTCAAATTAAAACAAAAAAATATATATTATATATAGTATGTATATTTGTATATGCCGTTGAATCGGAGAGTATGATTTTGAAATAACCTAAAAGGAATTTTTAGGGTTTTCTTTTTTTTTTAAGAGAAGTTTTCTGCTGTCGTATAAACTTTTATAACTCAGTTACTTATGTAATTTGCAGAAAACAAATACATGATTAAAAAAAACGATGTATGTATATATATTTTTTCTCGTTAAATAAAAATTACACAGTAATTTTTCTTTCTTGATGAGTTTTACAAAAATTAAAGCGTATTGTAAAAAATGAAACTGATTTCCTTAAAAGAGAATATAAATTGTTATGCAAATGTTTGAATAATGGTCAAATGGTCCTTGAGAAGTTGTTAAAACAAAATTAAGAGCACTAAACCACAGGACAACGAACAACGAGCATAGGCTAAGGCGTCATATTTGAATTCCAATGCTGAAGGAGAGGTAGTTAAGATTTTGGATATATGACAAAAGTTGCTGCTAAATATAACAAGTAATTCATATTTCATGAATATTTTCAGGAAATCTTCATCATAGGTTAAGGGCTTACTTATATTAATTATTATTTTTTTTTTTTTTGTTTTAAAAAAGTTACCTTCAAATATTCATTCTATCACAATACATCTCATAAAATTTCAGCATCAAGAATTCTGTTCTGTTCGATGCCCTGTGTAAGTTTGCTTTGTTGCTGCTTTTGTTGAAAAGTGAGAGAAAAAGTGGTAATTCTAGATGTCACTCTTGAGAAGGGAAAAAAGAACAAAAACAAAAATTAAATTATTGTTAAAAAAGAAATAAAATTCATAGAAGGAGAAGAAAGATCGCGTGCCGGATTGGTGTTTGATTGTTTTGATTTTTGAAGTAGTTGGAATTGTTGTTGTTGTTGTGATTCTAGGGGATTGAATATTATGTGTTGTTGGTTGGTTGGTTGATTGGTTGTGGTTGGTATTATATTTCATAAGCAACATTTGGGCATAATATTATTATTAAATCTACTGATTTTCATCATCATCACCCTCCCCATCGTCATCATCATGGTCATCATGATGGACGGTCTGTTGTTGTTGTTGCTGCTGCTGCTGCTGTTGCTGGGCCTGTTGTGCGGCAGCTACTGCTAGTAAGGCAGCTTTTTGTGCCGCTTGCTGTTGGGCTTGCATGGAAGGTGCAGACATAGCAATTGTCCCACTTGTCTTGTACTCCGTCATTTCCTATATAAAGAATAGAGAAAAATTTTTATTAAAGATGTATGTTTGATACAAAAATTAAGGTTAGGTTACGTCGAAAAGAGGGTGAAGATATTAAACCGCTCCATGCCATTATGGACATATACCTAAGCCAGTAATCGGCTTGTTGTGCGCTCTGAAAACTAAAAAGTTACCTCAAGAGGTGTCAAAAATCGAAATAAGAAAAACCGGTGGCATCAATCTTCAGATATTTTTACAGAAATGTGAAGTTATGTGTTATGACTTCCAACAACTGTGCAAATTATGGCCCAAATTGGTACATAAACTGATATACCATCAGTTTATGTACCAATTTGAGCCATAATTTGCACAGTTGTTGGAAGTCATAACACAACACTTCATGCACAATTTCAGCAAAATCGGATAGGAATTGCGCCCTCTAGTGGCTCAAGAAGTCAAGATCCAAGATCCGTTTATATGGCAGCTATATCAGGTTATGGACCGAATTGAACCATACTTAGCACAGTTAGTGGACGTCATAACAAACAACTTTACGCAAAATTTCAGTCAAATCGGATAAGAATTGCGCCCTCTAGAGGCTTAAAAATCAATATTAAAACTAGGACCGATTTGGCCCATTTACAATCCTAACCGACCTACACTAATAAGATATGTTTGTGCAAAATTTCAAGCGTCTAGCTTTACTCCTTTGAAAGTTAGCGTGACAGACGGTGGCTTTCCCCTCCTTATGTTGACAACATTTCTGAGGTACTATGCCATGTAAAACTTCTCTCCAAAGAGGTGTCGCACTGTGGCACGCCGTTCAGACTCGGCTATAAAAAGGGAGGCCCCTTAACATTGAGCTTAAAACTTGAATCGGTCTGGACTCATTGATATGTGAGAAGTTTGCCCCTGTTCCTTAGTGGAATGTTCATGGGCAAAATTTCCATTTGCAGTCTGTCATCCTTTATGCTAGTGACTCTAGAGAGGTTGATAGAAATATATCTTAGTGATGAGTGGCTATTGTGGGTAGGGGAGTTTCCCGGCATTCTTAGAAAAATATTTCGGGAAGCTTTACGTTCGACTGCGAAGTGGGCTACCGAAAGTCTAGACGTAAATCCGTCTAAGACGGAATTTTTTATTTTCAGCAGGAGATACAGGTTACCCACAGTGATACCTGTCTCCTTGGGAAGAGAGAACGTTCCATTTACTGAAAGCTTAAAATACCTAGGTAATTTGCTGGACAGGTAAAAGTTGGGGGGTTTAAAATCCCCAAAACGTGTCACTGGGTGTATACTGCAGTGGTCGGACCTATTGTTTTATATGGTGTTGAGGTCTGGTGGACGGCACTTTAAAAGTCCACCTAGTGTTCAATACTCAGCCGGATCCAAGGGATGGCTTGTTTGTACATCACATACGGATACTGTGTTATCCTTGAGACAATGCCCGATGGATGTTCCAGTCAGTGTGGATTACACATTGCCTTCGCCGCTTTTTGATAAAAAGTACTGTACCATTATTCCTGATAGAACCGTTTGGAAATACGATATCCCTGGAAATAGAAGTTACATAGACTTCTATACGGATGGTTCAAAATTAGACGACAAGGTGGACTTTGGGGTGTACTCTGAAGAAATACGACCGTTCATGTCAAGAAGTGTGTTTCAGAGAACTGCATAAGACGCAAAATTTGACACCCAATAGCTACTTTAATTTGACACCCAATAGCCAAAGCATAGGGTGATAGTTGCCCGAACGTTAAAGTAATCGATCAGTGTGTTTTTCAATGTGGTCATCGGCATCGTGTGTCTGTTGTACCGACAAGTGTCTGTTGTACCGACAAGAGTCTGTAGTACCGACAAGTATCGGTCGTTCCCCCCGAAATTTTTCATTTTGCGTGATGAAATAACTCGCACTGTCATATCGAGCATAACTAGCAATCAGTTTTTAGCAAGAGCTGTTGCCGCCCGGCATCTCACTGAGATTATTCTTCACTCGATACCACTGATGTTCCGCGACTGTTATTGCAGCTACTCCTTATGCGAAGCATTCCATTATCCGCAACCTGTGGACCCGGTAGCTCCCATCTAAGCTTCTCGCGATGACGATGAACACCACTCAGATTGAAGCTCAAAGCGAAAAGTGTCTGTAGTACCGATAAATGTCTGTAGAAAGTGTCTGCATTACCGACAAGTGTCTGTAGTACCGTCAAGTGTCTGTAGTACCGATTAGTGCCTGTAGTACCGACAACCTAACCTAACCTTTTGAATTGTTACACATTGTTGGATATAACCCAAAACTGGGAATCTTTCATATACACATTTGAAGTCAGTTCCCTAACTTCCTAAATTTTTCAATTCGATTGCTATTTATTCCTTATAACTTTTTTAGTTCATTCATTCTTTTATTCATTTTGTCAGCTTCCTTTGCATTCGTTTTATTGCAAGTTGTTTATTATGATGGTGGTAATTCAATCAACATACAATCCACAAACTTACCCTTTCATATCGTGCCTTGTCCTTTTCAGCCATTAGTTCATATTTCTGTTTAACCTCGGGTTCAACATCAGCCCATTTGCGTCCTAGCTCTTTGGCAATATCGCCGACACCATATTCAGGATTTACAGCTTTCACTTCATTACGTTTCTCATTGCAGAACCAGAAGAAGGCAGATCTAAAATAAATTTGTAAAAGGCAACAAGACAGTATAAAAATGTTCTTCATTGTTGTTTTCAAATTTCATGTATAGTGAAAAATGTATCTAAGATTGTTATCTACGAACTCACAATGATCGTTTCGGCGCGTTAGGATCCTTCATTTGTTTCCTCTTTTTGCCTCGACCCACAACTGTACCCTTAGGAGGCACATAATTTTGCATTTCCAGTTCATAACGAGCTTTATCTTTTTCAGCCATTTCGTGGAATCGTTTCTTTTCCTTGTCAACCATTGTCTATTGATAAAAAAAAATAAACAAAAACATTTTAATATATAACAGATGCAAATATTACATTACAACAAACAATAGAATAGTAAATGTATGTTGATAGGAGCAGCTAATGGCTTAAAATATTTCATATAAACATACGAGTACATATGGGATTATCAAATTTTATTATATAACATCCAGCGTCCAGCTATAGATTATAGACGGTATTGAAAGGAAAGCCTTTAGGCGGTAGATGGCGTTAAGGACGTCTAGGGGCTATAGACGACCATAGAAAATCACATGTAGACCGTACTAGAGGGTCGTCATTCCCATGGCAGCCGGTGGTACGTACCGGATTGACCCGATGGAGTTCTTCATTTGCAAAAGCTGCCGCCTCAGTGTATAATACAGCAACTAGAGGGTCGTCGATAGGCTATGAACGGACCTAAAAGACGGCTCTCTAAGAACACCTTTATGCTGTATATAGTTCCAATAATGACATGAAAAGAAAAGTCGCCCTAGTAAGCCGCCTATAAACGGTCTTAGAAGGTCACTTACATGATATAGAAATCAAAACTCCAAAAAAGGTCTCCTATACGCTATTAATGATCCTAAAAATAAACAATAGGCTATACACGGACCTAAGAGAGTCGCCTATAGGTTACGGCTCTAAATGTCAACCTAGGAAGGCTTATATAGACTAAGATTTAGATTTAGATTTAGATTTATTTGTTCGTTTTCACATACAACAAGATAACAATGATCTTATAAGCACTAGAAAGTCGTATAGGCTTTAGATGTTCCTAAAAAGGCCGCCTATTGGTCCTAAAGGAATACCTATAGGCTTTGGCGGTTCTAAAAGCTCGGCTATCTATAGGATATAGGATATCTGTAGGTAAAAGACGGACGTCTGTACGCAATATAAGGCACTAGTAGTTACAGCCTATAGAAAGGATAAGAAAGACGCATATAGTCTGCCCTAAAAGGAGGTCTAGTGCCGTCTATATGCGTCCTTTTGGAATCGTCTTTAGCCTACAGACATCCTCTTAGGACCCGCTATAACCCCCTTTTTGGAGAGCCCATAGACGTCTTTCATGCACCGTATTTATGGACAATGAACGGTCAGCCATGCCAAACTATTTGAGGACATCGCCAACACGTCCCTCCAGCCAGGCCATTAAACGCTGGGTCGCGAATTATCTGTGTGAGGTCGCCAGTCATTTGTGGAATTTAGGTATAAGAAGTTGAAGCACCGTAGAGTAAAACAGGGGGTTCTCCCCCAAGGAGGGGTGATATCTCCGGCACTGTTTAACCTCTACCTATCCTCCATTCCACCCCCTCCAGACGACATAGAGATCGTATCATATGCGGACGATTGTACCATCATGGCATCAGGCCCCCGACCCATTGTTGACATCTGCGATAGGTTGAACGTCTACCTCAAAGAACTTGCCCATATTTCGCTGAAAGAAATCTGAAGATATCTGCCATTAAATCTTCAGCCACATTGTTCACTACAAATACGCGTGAGGTGAATTCCGAGCTGACCGTGATGGTCGATGGAGAAATGATTCTGGCCATCAAATGTTCCAAAATATTTGACGTGACATTTGATAGCCCTTACACATTTTCTCCCACATGTCACAGCAATTTGCGATAGTCAAAAGTAAAAACAAGGTCCTCAAGTCACTTGCCGGGAGCACTTGGGGTGCGGGCAAAGAACTGCGACGGGCTGTCTCCTCAGTTCTCGTGTGGACCACCTCCATCAGGAGACGTGAAAGATGTATGACTAGATTGTAACCAAGGACCACACGATACACGTCACCTGTTTAACTGTCTAGCCAGACCCACTCGACTCGGACACAGAACCCTGTGGACGCACCCAGTCTTAGTTGCAGAGTTCCTGGATCTTGACACTACACAGAATCAAGCAGACGAAAGATAGAACACAACAAACTGCTACAACAACAACAACAACAATGGATGGATCTAAAAGGACATCTTGGTCCGTTATAACATATAGTCGAATTTCTATGGCTGTTTATATCCTATAACCTACTAATACTAGAGTCGTTCTTTTAGGATCTAAATAGCCTATTCATCATTTTTGGGACCGCACAAATCACATATAGGCGTCCTTTTATTGTCATCTATAGCCTACAAGCGTCCTTTTATGGTCCATCTATAACTTACAGGCAACTCTCTAGGCCTCTATATAGCTATAGACGAACTTTTTAGAGCATATTTATGTCCTGTAAGGACCGTCTGTGGTTTAATGGGGTTCATTTAGGACCGTCTATAGCTTATAAGTGTTCTTTTAGAACCTTCTTTATTCTATAGGCGTTCGTTAGGGCCCATATGACCCATAAGAAATCTTATCGAACAATCTGTAGCTAATATGCGATCTTCTAGAGTAGCTGTTTATAGCCTATAGGCGACCTTTTAGGACAATCTTTAGAAGATAGGCGGCCATTTACGGTTCTGCATATTCAAGGGTTCGTTATATCCTTTAATTTATTATCTTTTTAAGATCATTGAATTTTTTTCATCTTTGGTTAGGACAATAACGGTCTGATACCACTCATTATTGGCAAAATGGCATTACAAAATTTAGCAGCTGCAATAAATTGCTTTGCTTGTTCCCTAGAACTTACTGCACCACCCATCAAATGAACAAAATGCCATATGACACAACCACCCAAAATATACTGCCTCATCAACCTACCTACCCCTAGTTGGCGTTGTTGTGCAACCCTTATAACTTTTCTCTAGTCTTGCGCCACACTTCCTTGGTTTCTGTCGACCGTCGACGTGGACATGAAGCAACATAATTTATTTAATCACGTCTGAACCATTCAAAAAAAACCAAAGAAAAATAAGTAAATTTAGTTGGCTAATGCTTGTGTGTAGAAGATCAAAGGACATTGAGCAAAAATGAATCAGACGGGCAGAACGGTTTGTGATAATAATTTAATAAAATTAGTGCACAAAAAAGGTCTTTTTGTATATGCAATCATTTAATAAAAATAATTTGTAATTACCTATTTCATGTTTTAGCGAATGATTGCCTATAAATACTCTCATTAGAAAATGACAGACTTCGATAATGAGTGAAGCGAAATCCACCAGGAAATGCCTGTATACGGAAATAACCAGAACTTCAACATCGTGTCTACAATTCCTTCAAGATTCCGTTAATTTTTGCATGAAAATGCATGACGGAAAATGCCGTCATCCGCAAATAGTCCAACTCGAATTCAAAGTCTGGACTAGGAATCTAATGAGGACTTAACATGACACACCATGATGCGTAGTCATTGTAATAGTATTGGTGAAAATAAAGGTGTAAGCGTCAAATGATTTTTTTTTTTTCGATGAATGGCGTTTATCGATTACCGTTTACAAAGAAATGTGTAATCAATAATTGACAGCTCATGGAAAATACGTTCTGTGCCAAATAAAGTTATAAAATTAGATGTAAAGTATGAAAAATTAAATAAAATCAATGAAAAGAAAAAATCGATGTACCGTTTTTGGCAAAAGCTGTAATAAATACGTACACACGATGAGTACGATCATGATGTGACGTATAAACCGCCAATAAAACTTTTGACTAATCGATTAAACGATTTTTTTTTGTAAAAAATTCAGAAAGTCAAAGTCGATTTTCACAGATTAAAAAGTCAGAAAGTCAACTTTGGGTGTGTGCCAATTAATAACACTTTACTATGGTGAGATGTAAAAATGCTATGGAAGATATTCTTTTTTTTACAAATAAGAAAAATTTTATATTTTGTTGTTTCAAACAAATGGTATATTTTCACACAATGCAAATTGTTGTCATTTCTGCCAAAGCAAAAACAAGCCACGCCATATCAAATTATCAAAATCTATTGAAAATCAAAAACAAGCCTTAAACTAGGTTTATTTGACAGTTCTTTAAAGGAAATCTGTCACATAAACCTATTTTAAAGCTACATTAAGTTTTATACCGGTTTTTAATGTATAACACCGGTTTCCATAACATTTAACGTAGATTCTAAATTGGTTTATTTGAAGATTTCCTTTATGGAATTGTCAAATAAACCTATTTCAAATTTACATTAAAATTTGTGTATAAGGGCGTAAATCTATAAATTTATACGTTTGTAATTACAAATCTTTTAATCTTCTGGCAGCTGCACGGTGCAATGTAAATAAAAACTAGAATGTCAATTTGACAGTGTACAGAAGTTTGACAGAAAGTGGGAATTTCGACCACCCCAAAGAGTTGTATCGTAAATTATTTTGACAGAACATTGTGTTACACCTACACCCCCACCACGGAACAATTTCTACGAAAACCATACTGTCGATAGCAAAGGCCATTGGACACGAATACACCAAAAGATGGTGGTCATGACAATGGAATGTGATCGCAATTAGCTGGTGATGGCGGCTGGGTAACATTTTAAAGCATGGTTGCGTAATCGAGAATCAGTCGCTAAGGCACATTTGCTTTACAAATTTGCCCATGAACATTCCATTAATGAACAGCAGCAAACTTCTCACATATCAATAAGTACGGTCCCATTCAAATTTTAAACTCAATGATAGGGGACCTCCTTTTAATAGCCGAGTCTGAACGACGTACCGCAGTTCAATTTTTATATGGCATAGTACCTTACAGATATTGCCAGCATTAGGAGGGGATAACCATCTACGGTGGACTCCGGCACATGCACATTGGGCAAGTGTTAATGTATGACCCCGGTCGGAGACATTTATACGTCGAGATTCTCGTTAACCTTTTATACTCCACTTTTTTGAGGCTTTGAAATTCAATCCCGAGTTGTGGATAATTTATATTCGGCTTGAAAATTTTTCTTTCAAAAATTTTAGCCAGCAGGCAAGAGATAGCTAACGAGTTATTCTAAACATCTCGAACGTGTGTTGTTGTTGTAGCCACAATTTCATGTGGAGGTGGCGATCCTCGTCAAGCTTCTTACAAAAATTTTAGCCAACAGGCAAGAGATAGCTTACGAGTTATTCTAAACACCTCGAACATGTGTTGTTGTTGTAGCCACAATTTCATGTGGAGGTGGCGATCCTAGTCAAGCTCCTATAGGAGAGCAATCTCGTTCGGTCCAAAGGACCGATCGCCGCGGGAACAGTGTGGCCATTGGTTATTTAAAGGCGCCAATAACATCATATCGAGCATCATAGACACTCAGTATTTGTGCAAGAGCCGGTGCCGCTCGGCCTCTCACTGAGACTCTCCGCTCGATACCGTTGATTGTCCGCAACCTTCGGACGCGCCCGGTAGCTCGCAACTAAGCTTCTCGTGACAGCAATGAACACCACCACGTTGACGGACCTGACTGTTTCAGCCTGTGTGGTGCTCACAGCTATCACGTACCGGACCGTATGATATAAGGCCTTTGCTTCTTCTGGTGATGCCTTATATTTGTAGACGCTGCATGTAGACGCTGATTATTTAGAAACTTATTACTTTTAAGTATTTTGGCGATGAAGCTCGCAGCTCAGTACTGACATTTTTTTCAAACGCTAATTCTAAAGCGCCGATATGCGAATTCAGCACGAATCAATGTGGTGAAATTAGATTACACACACACAAAGTTTTAAAAGAAAAAAATTAATACCGAAAAGTTACACGAATGATAAAGAGTAGTTTTTTAGGTCGTAGGCCTTCTTACCACTCATAAGTATCTTCATTCGCGTTCCATCCTAAATAACAGAGAGTTTGAAAAATTTGTGAGTTTTTTGGTGTGAGTTTTTTTACGATGTGCGAAATATCACATACAAACAAGAAGATAATAAAAAAAACGTAGAACAGAAAAATAAAAAATTAGCAACATCTCTTCAAAAGGTAAAGGTTTTAAAGAGTGAAAGTTGCAAGTTTTTTTATAATTTTTTTATTTATTCTTGTACTTTTAAATATGCCATCAATGTGTTGTAAATGCGTCCTTAAGACATACTAAAGGTTTTTGTTTAGTCTACTTTCTCCGTTTCTACTCTTTTAACTTTATTTCATTTTCTTTTTCTTCCTCTTTTTCGCCACCCATACAAATTACTTTTTTTTTACATTATTTGTTTGTGGTATACACAACGGCACATTTTTTAAGGCTATGATGATTGTAAAGAAGGAAAATTTTTAAGAGTAACTTGTGGGAGGGTTGCGTTAAATGACATAGTTTTCACCTCCCATAAGTTGGTGAAGTTCTAGTTTTCTCTATTTTTTACGAAAAGGGACATTTTCAGTGAGCGGTGTAGGCGTTTATATTAAATAAAAATTGTATCTCTTTTTAGCCCAACAAAGGATAAAAAAAAAAATAATTGCTATGCTATAGAAGCTATATCAAGTTATAATCCGATTCGGACCATAATCGAATTATTCAATTCGATTATGATCCGAATCGTTGGAGACCATAGTAGAAGTCATTGTGTAATATTTCAGTTCATTCGGATAAGAATTGCGCCTTGCAGGGGCTCAAGAAGCAAAATCGGGAGATCGGTTTATATGGCTGCTGTATCAAGCTATTTATCGATTCAGACCATATTAGACACGTATGTTGAAGGTCATGAGAGAAGCCGTTGTACAAGATTTCTGCCAAATCGGAAGGGAATAGCGCCCTCAAGAGGCTCACGAAGTCATGATCCCAGATCGGTTTTTATTGCGCTATATCAGGTTATGTACCGATTTCCGCCATACTTAGAACAGTTCTTGGAAGTCATAACAAAGCACCTCGTGCAAAATTTCAGCCAAAGTGATACGAAAACACCGCCAATTTCAGTCAAATCGCACGAGATTTGCGCCCTCTAGGGGCTCAAGGAGTCAGGACCCAAGATCGGTTTATATGGCAGCTTTATCAAAAATTTAGCCGATTTGAACCGTACTTAGTACAGTTGTTGAAAGCCATAACAAAACGCCACGTGCAAAATTTCAACCAAATCGGATAAGAATTGCGCCCTCTAGTGGCTCAAGAAATCAAAATCCAAGATCGGTTTATATGGCAGCTATATTAAAACATGGATGGATATGGCCCATTTACAATCCCAACAGACCTACACTAATAAGTAGTATTTGTGCAAAATTTCAAGCGGCTAGCTTTACTCCTTCAAAAGTTAGCGTGCTTTCGACAGACAGACGGACGGACATGACTAGATCGACTTATGTCATGACGATCAAGAATATATATACTTTATGGGGTCTTAGACGAATATTTTGAGGAGATACAAACAGAATGACGAAATTAGTATACCCCATCCTATGGTGAAGGGTATAAAAAGATGTGAAATAAAAATGAATGCTTTTTAACAGACAAAAATTGTTTAACTGATATTTATTAACATTCTCAATATGCAGATGTTGACAATCTTAATAATGTTCATGGAGCCTATCCACTTTATGTTTGACACATTTGTTTGTCCAAAAACAAATCAAATAGCGTAACTATTAGATCGAAGTAGGATTTTTATTGCCCTACAATCAATTTCATGTCAAATTTGTGTTTCCTTCTTTGATCTAACAAAAAATTGTAAAATCAAACAAAGAAACACAAATTGATTTAACGATTTTGATTTGTTTTTGGACAGACAAAATGTGTCGAATGTGAATACAAAATAAAGAATGTACGAATTTGACAAGTTGGGTCAAATATTTGACAAATCTGAACCTACCTTAACTCAAAAAACCACACACAAGGGAAATGTATGCAAATATGTATGTTTCTTTAGCCTTCTGTAATTAAGAGGGACGGCATTCGTCTTGCAATCGTGAGATTGTCTGTTCAAATTTCATTCAGGGGAATCATTGCAAACAAAATCTTCGCACTTACAGACAAAAAAAAACATTTAGAATTTACTCCTTTTTTTAATGACTCCCCATTTAGTCTATCGTGGGTGTATATCTTCGAATGGAACGTTTTCTACCTTTTGGGACCAGGGCTGCGGTAGAGCTGGCAAACTATCGATTATCGCAACATTCGATATTTTTGATAGTTTTAATAATCAATAACGTTAGTATCGATACTATCATTAACTTCCCATCACCTATATTTCAAACGAAAGTGATAAATAACCGGGCGAGCGATTTATATAGAAGCAACATCAATACACAGACCAAATAAAACCACTATTAATAAAGTCAGTTGGAAGTCATGAGAGAAATCATTGTCCAAATGTTAGTCTAAAAAGATGAAAATTGCGCCCTCTATATGTGTAATGTATCTTAAAGTATGTATTCAGTGTCGGATTGCCCATTTTTGTTTAAAATTCAACATTTGCCACAGTATACATCGGTGTTTTGCTGGAAAGGAAACTAAACTTCAAATCCAACATTTTGAAAAGGGCAAGAAAGGCCACTCTTGCCCTATACACTTACAAGAGAGCCATTGGCAAAAGTTGGGGATTTAGTGTCATGCATTAAGTATATTCTACATTTGTCAGACCTATTATGCTATATGGTGTTGTGGTCTGGTGGACGGCGCTTCAAAAATCCACCTACAGCTCAGTACTTAACCGGATCGAAAGGATGGCTCGTTTGTGCATCACAGCCGCACTAAAGACAACACCATCTAATGCTACATCTTGTGCCTCTGGACATTATGGCTACCCAAATTGCAGCGACCACCGCCGTGAGGTTAAGGGAGCTTTCTCATTGGTAATGTGGACACTGTGTTATACTTGATAAAAAATACTATACCACTATTCCTGATAGAACCGATTGGAACTACGATATCCCTGGTAACAGAAGTTACATAGTCTTCTTTACGGATGGTTCCAAACTAAACGACCAGGTGGGCTTTGCGGTGTACTCTAACGATCTAGAACTGGTCATATCGAAAAGGTTACCCGACCACTGCAGTGTGTATCAAGCAGAGATCCTTGCAATTAAGGAAGTGGTGGAATAGCTATAAGATATAATCTCAGTACGATGATTGGCATAAATATCTTCTCATACCGCCAGGCAGTCATTAAATCCCTGGAGAACGTATATCTAAACACAAAAACCGCCCTCAACTGTCGCAGATCTCTTAACGAGATGGCTGAACAGTTCAAAATTCACCTGTTCTGGGTGCCGGTCCACAGAGATATCCCAGAGAATTCTGAAGCAGACGAACTTGCGAAACTAGGAACTACCTTACTCACTTAAGGGACACTGGAATCTCTCTGTATGCCTCTAGCGACATGTATGCTAAGTATTCAGGACCAGGCCCGAAGGGCAACGAATGATAGATGGTCACAAAGAGGGGGCTGTGAGCATTCCAAAACTATGTGGCCTCATCTAGACTTGAAAATGTCTACTGCTTTGCTGTCATTCGCTAGAACAGACGTCTCAATCATTGTGTCCGTCATGACAGGTCACTGTCTAATCGGAAAACATGCTGATGGACTGAAAGTTGCCAGCAACGACTTTTGCAGAAGTTGTAGAGACATCGAGGAGGAAGAGACTATAGAACACATCCTGTGTGTGAGTCCCGCACTATCAGTCAGTCGGAAGGAGTTCCACTTTAGGTTCTCATTTCTTTGAGAACCTGTCTGATTTAGCGGATGTGAACATTCGCAAGTTACTGGGCTTTTTAAAGCGATCTGGATGGTTCAACGGTAGGAACTAGAAGGTATCTTCCTTCTTCCGTTACTCTGGTCACAATGGACGAAAACGTCTAAGTGAGTCTGATGGCAGACTGCCACTTAAACCTCCATCGGAAAAATATCAATCGATATTCAGTCAAAAAATTAAATATTGATAGTGCCATCATTAATTAATTAATTGTTTAATATGAGCCGGAGTTAAGAGTAGGAAATTCATCGTGATATCCCTGCTGGTAGCATGCTCGAATTACCAGTGCCGGGGACGGGGGTTCGATTTCTATCAGAGGCTTGATCGGTCGCTACTGTGGTATCACAAAAGACCGAGTTTTTTTTTTTAGGAAAACTACTTTTGTTGAAGTGTTAAAGGTCTAAGTTTTACTTGAGTGAGTAAAAATTTGTCATATTTATATTTCAGTAAGAAACGTGTTTTTATAACTAATCGAAATTTTGTCTGCCACTCTGGCTGCTTTATATACCATATGCCTTTTTTTTGGCCTTCGTAACCCCTGATGGAATTATTTCCTATGTTTTATTATTATGGTATCATTCTTTAAGCACTTCCCTTAGCCGAGTTTCTTTTCTTGTGCTTTTATGCACGAATGATGCGATGATTCTGTGTGTTGCAATAACGATGGCAAAAAGCAATTTATAAAGTGCCAAATCGTAGGCTATCAAGGGGGATTGGTGGAAGCCGAAAACGAGAGGATAGGATGGACGGCTATCGTTGGATCGGATCGACGGTTTTGCTTGGCTGCCTGGTTGGGTTGCTTCGCTTGTGCTATTAAATGTACCAAAGCAAAGCATAGTTCTCAAACGAACATCAGACGTACATGTATACTCACACATAACCATCAGCCAACCGAGCGTAGCAAAATATTGGGGTTCTTGGGCAGTACATAGTAAGCATGTCGAGAAAGTAAGCACGCTAGGGTTGCCCAAAATTAAACTATTGCTTTATTTGGTACAAGTTTTGTTTTCATAATCAGTGATCAGCTGAGTTAAGTTTTGAGTAGATAAACCGTTTCTACTTTATTCTTGATATTTTGCATAAAATTTTATGAAAACCATGCGTTACCATATAGCATGATAACTATTGGAAATTGAGAATTTAGTAGTCACTTTTCCGGACGTTTAAACAGTATTTTTTTAATATTGGCTTTTCAATAAAATTTATTAAAATATATTCTGAATACGGCAGGCTGTCTTACATATGTCAAAAGCTTTTAACACCAGGATGCTTATATGAAGCAATGCCTGGCAAAATATCGATGGCACTATCGATATTTTATATTTTGTCTGAATATCGATTTTTATTTTTCCGATTGATACTTGATTGGTAAAGTTCAACTTTTTGCAAAATTGAACAAAAAAAAGCGAATTGATACTAAATGTATCCTATATGATACATTTCGCCCATAGAGGGCGCAATTGCCATTCCATTGAGAAACAGCGTAGAACAGGAAAAGGAATAGTGTTGTCCGTTACAAGTTTAAGCTCAATAACTGCTTATTATTGTCGAGAGTACACAAATACAATTAAACATAAACAGACATTTTCAAATACCCTATAACAGTAATGTTATATCTATTTATGTGTTATAAAGCATTTTATATTCTTTTTCGATATTGCAAAAAATATTTAAGGTTACGAGTCCAGCCCAGAATATGCTCTCTTCTCAACATACATATACTACTTATAAAATCTAATATATAGACAATATGGTGTGGGTACTTACCTTCCATCTTTCAGCACACTTTCTGGAGAATTCCGCAAATATAACTGTCTCATCGGGATGTTTTTTCTTGTGTTCTTCGCGGCATGTCTGTACAAAATAGGCATAGGCTGTCATACGGCCACGTGGTTTAGCATCCGGTTTACCTCCTCCAGCAGCCCGTATTATATTATTCTGTGAATTACAACGATGAAGATCAATGTAATTTTCTTGTTGCATAGCAGAAGAAACTTTAGGATTAAAGGTGAAAGAAGGCATGGCATTTGATACGGTAGCAGTTGCATTGTTATTAATTAAAGTTGAAGGATATATGGATGGGGAAGTGGAAGATTGTGTTGTGTTAGTAGCAATTGCTATATTAGATGTTGTTATTTTGGAGTTTGTGGTGATATTTGCATTACTACAATTTAATTGCTGTACAATATGGCCTTGGGATAGAGGCTTATCATCCTGTGGTGGCTTTACACCGCCCTTATGAACATTATTGTCCTTTTCCGCAATGCCATCAATAACATTTGAAATGATCGTAGAAGACGATGTTGCTCCACTCTTTGCCAAGTAATTTGAATCGATTACATTTGCCTAAAGTCATGCAGCATCATCATATTCCAAGCAATGATACAAAGGGGCAAAGGCATAACACCAAGAATCGAAATGAAAATAAAAAATTAATAAAATATAAAACAAAATAGTACTTCGCCATATTTTACAAATTGGATAGCTGATTAAACTTTTCCCATGTAAATTTGCTGAATATGGCAGCACAAAAATAATGTATTGTAAAACAAACAACAAATGAAAATGACCGAGAGACATTTTAGAATACAAATGTCAGTTATAGAAGAACAATGGCAACAAATTAAGCGCTGCAATATACTTGTGAATGCACATTCATTAGGCAATCTTTGTTGTTATATGGATGCATGGATGGCATTGTATGGGTGTCCACATATATACATGAAAATTGAGAGACAACGAAAAAATACATTTTCATACATAGTACGTGTACTGCACATATGTATATGTGAACATACATACATACTTATGTAGAATCAAACATTTAAGGATTCCATCATTGTACACATACAAACGCACATATATAAAAATGGATTCGAATGAACTAGTATATGACACAAGAGACAAGAGAGAAGTGTCAAGAAATAAAAATAATGATGACACTCATCATGATTGATGATAATGGTGATGAGAGTCATGATGACATTTAATATCAGTGTTGCAATGGTTATGGCAAATGCTGAAGAATATTACTGTCAGTAAAAAAAAAAATTGCAAACATTAAACCACGAAAATACTAAAAACAAAATCATTCAATTCGTGAAAAAATATAAATAGCAGTTTTTTATTATTCTTAATTATGAAAATTATCACTATGTATTGCAAAAGCTACGCATATCCAGCTAGCACATTTGTAGAAGGTAGTGGCAATTGTATACAACGTTATAGAAAATGATAGGCAGGAACAGGATAATAAAGATGCCTTCTAGGTTCCTATCACTAAAGAAGGGTACTTCACTTGCCCAGCTGATGAAACATTGAAATTTCAAAGTTCTTTGTCAGATGGTTTGTTTAAAGTTTTTTCAACATTTTGTTTATTTTTCCACATTTTTAATGTTTTAATTTATACGTTTGTAATCACAAATCTTTTAATTTTTTGGCTGCTGCACGTGGCAATGCAAAATAAAACTAGAATGTCAATTTGAAAGTGTTGAGTTGGAATTTCAACCCACAGGGTTGTATCGTTGATTTCGTTGTTGGGCAAGCGACGTTGCCCAAAAAGTAATTGCGGATTTTTTAAAAGAAAGTAAATGCATTTTTAATAAAGCTGAGAATGAACTTTAATCAAATATACTTTTTTTACACTTTTTTTTCTAAAGCAAGCTAAAAGTAACAGCTGATAACTGACAGAAGAAAAAATGCAATTACAGAGTCACAAGCTTTGAAAAAAATTGTCAACGCCGACTATATGAAAAATCCGCAATTACTTTTTGGGCAACCCAATACAATTGTACAATGGTTTCTATCTTTAAAACAGCAGATCGATTTAAAAAGCCTCATACAGCAAGTTTACATTGAAATTTTTATGATCTGGATCTAACTATATCCAAAAACAAATCCTGTCCGTTTACACTGCATTATTGGGGATTTAAGTGACATACACAAGTGTACATACGTATACACGAATGTGCATATCACACACATGTCTTGAATAATGTTGCATATTTTGGTACTTTTATCGATTATTCAGCCATGAAATCGGATTTATTTGCAGCCCTATTCTGAATAACAATTCCCTGGGAGTTTATTCACTTCTCCCTTTTCCCCTATTCTGAATAACAATTTACTGGGAGTTTATTCCCTAATCCATTTTCCCTTATTCTAAACAAACTTCAAAAAAGGGAAATATCTCCCAGGGAAAAAAGTAGCTATTCTGAATCGATATAAAAGGGAGAATGAGACGGTAAAATTTGGAAAAAATTCCCCCAAACAAATAAAAGGGAGCTTGGATAAAAAATTGTGTTAAAATTTTTTTTTTTTGAAAAAATGGTACCGCTTCTTATTATTTACGAACAATTTAAAATGTATGTACATTATTTTTCACTTTTTCATCAAAATCAAGTACAAATTTATTAGGTTCTCCCGGATTAATTGTCATGTACCCATCTTAGAAGATTTGCTTAAGTTTTTCAATTTTATTGGCACTCCGTTTCGAGTGTTCCTTAATGGAATGTTCGTGGGCAATTATTCAAAGATACTTGGCGCCACATTTGGCAGCATTTACTCCACAGGAGTAAGAATAAATCCATAAGTCTCTTTTCGGCAGCACTATGTCCAGCAGCCGTCCCAACCACCAAGAAAAGCGGTCCCGGCCCCGAAATGTCGATTAGATCTTCAAGTTCTAGCTGCATAAAAGTAGGCCTTTGATAAAACGGCGTATCAGGCAGACCAACACAGAATTTATGACGACGAAGTAGAAGCAAACCTTTATATTACGATTCAGCCACCTTTACTCCTTTTGGCAACGGAAAGGGCCAACATGCAGGATGTGTGGCCCGCATGCAACCAGGGACAACACGACACAATTAATCTATCTAACAGACCACTCTGGAAGCATCTAATTTAGCCAACGATTGTTGGATGAACACGGAAAGTTGTTGCCACAATACAGAAATATGGTGACAAGCTGTAGGCCATAATTGTGCACTATTAAAATGAAAAACTTAAAACAAACTTTACAAAAGCAACACTAAACATGTTTGTAAACTTTTTAACTTCTTTTTGTTTATTTTTTCATTTTATGTTCTTTTTCCAAAAAATTATAGCCAAATGTTTAGCCAAAATCAAACAGCTGTTTTCGAAAATTCGAAATTCCATATCCCAAAAATGTCCTTTCCCTATTCAATCAGAATAGGCGGATTTTATTCGAGGGAGAATTCCCAGAGTTTTTAGAATTGGGCTGTTGATATTTAAAAATAAATCCTGCAAAAGTGCGATTTATTTTGTACGGTAAAAACTGCACAGGATTTAGCACTTAAATATCGAAAATGCCATAAATCCGGATTTAGTAGCCAATGTAAAAACGTACTTTAAGCTGCATATGCTAATTCACTCAAGTCTTCAAAGTTATGGGAGCCTTAAGTGACACCTCTTCTGTTAACCAGTGTGGAACATATACATACATGCAGTTGTCCTATGGTTTTCTCTTTCTCGACACCCTCTGTAGAAATATTTATTTGATACTTAGTCTGTCATCATGTTTTCCAATCATACCTTTTATGACGGAAAGAATGACTGAGTCACTTGCCAACGAAAGCAACGCAGTGAATTTTGCATAGTTCAGACATATGCTTGTACGATCTGCTAGTCAAGGTTGATTTAATCCCGGCATGAGATGGCTTTAAGCACCCCACGGGTTGGAACTCTGAGCTCTAATTTATGTGGTGTTCATTGTCAACAGAAATTTAGAAATGAGAAATTTAACTAAGAACTAACGGGCGCATCCACAGGTTACGGATAGTGGAGTGCTTTGTATACGGAGTTGCTGCAATGGCAGTCGCAGACAATCAGCGGTATCAAGTGTCGGTATTGGAATGAAGGGTATCAGTGAGAGGCCGGGCGGCACCGTCTCACTCTTATTATATAGATCCCTTGCTATAGTATTGATGCTAGAGTTTCCAACATTTCGACCTATGTAAAGTAAATATAATATAAACACATACATAATTAACAAAAACAAGTACTAAAACCTTACAATTATTAACAAATGTGAACTGTTATTATAACTTTCTCCACATAAATAATAGTTTAATACACTTTTTTATAGAAGTCCCCAGATTTTATTGCGTTTCTCAGTCTTCAGTCAGTGGTTACTCATTCATTCATTAGCATTTATAATAATCTGCACACAATTGATGACAACAATTCACACGCGAATGATGAAAAACTGTTCCGAGAAAAAAATTTAAACTGGTTGCCATTTATTTTGTTATGAATCATACAACAAAATGAAACAGAAAAGTAATATTGAAAGTATAATTTACACAACCGTGCCAAAAGCTAAAGCAAATAATTTAAAAGTGGCATGAAGTGAATCAAACCGAAGACAATCAATGTTGCCATATTGACCTTTTAAAGAGAGTAAAAAAATAATGGAGAGGAAAACACTTTTCTCTAAAAATAGATAGGTGTCAATTCATTGAGCCTAGCACTGACTTCGACTTTTCGCCCGAACAACTGTCAAAACGCATTATAAAACAAGAAAGGACGGGTTAAAGTCGGACAAATCCAATCTTTTGATAGCTACATTGGGTATCCAGACTGAATCGTCAATATTCAAAATTTAATTTAATTTAAATTTTGTAGAATTTCTACCAAAAGCCGTACATTTTGTGAAATATCGGTTAATAAACGGGTTTGCAAAGGTACTTAACGGAAAAATCGGCGGTTACATACATATGGGAACTACATACAGTCAATCAAATAAATTTACGTACACATTGTTTATTCAAGAAAAAAAAAACAAGTAATAATGCTCACGATGTAAAATTTTTTAATAGGATTCAATCTATTTTGCTGAATCACATATTCATGTAGTCAATACGCTTAACAAAATTCCAGATATTACTCTTATTTGACCCCCTATATCTATGAAATAGAAAAAAACTAGAAAAATAAAACAAAAAAGTTTACGTACACAACCCACATCCCTAAACAGTCATCGGCATAAGTATTTTGGCAAACTAATTTTGTAACAGTTTAGCTTACAGAAATTGTTTCCTTTGTATGCCTACAGTATTCATAGATGGTCTTATTTAAAACTTCATATCCATTTTTATTAAAACATTATTTGGAATAAAATAATAGGCCAAGTATCAAAATATTGGGGACCATAAGTATTTTAACATTTAATTAAGTTAAAAGAAAAAAATAAAATAAAAAAAAATAAAAAAAAAATAAAAAAAAAAATAAAAAAAAAAAAAAATAAAAAAAAATAAAAAAAATAAAAAAATAAAAAAAAATAAAAAAAAATAAAAAAAATATAAAAATAAAAATGAAAATATAAAAATAAAAATATAAAAATTAAAATATAAAAATAAAAATATAAAAATAAAAATATAAAAATAAAAATATAAAAATATAAAAATAAAAATATAAAAATATAAAAATATAAAAATAAAAATATAAAAATAAAAATATAAAAATAAAAATATAAAAACAAAAATATAAAAATAAAAATATAAAAATAAAAATATAAAAATATAAAAATAAAAATATAAAAATAAAAAAATAAAAAATAATTAAAAAAATAAAAATAATAATATTGAGATAAAAAAATTAAAAATAAGGATATAAACATAAAAATTAAAAAAGAAAATTATAAAAATAATAATTAAAATAAATAAAAATAAAAAAATTATAAAAAATAAAAAATTATAAAAAAATTATAAAAATATAAATAAAAAATTTTAGTTGTTTTTCTCCAAAGTTGAGCTTAATGACCATGAGAATTATTTGAAGCGGAAAGACTTGATTATTAAAAATTACTGAAAAAATAGAAAAAAAAATTAAAAAATTAATACAAATAATAAAAATAAAAAAAATAATAATAATAAAAAAAAATAATAAAAATAAAAAAAATAATAAAAATAAAAAAATAATAAAAATAAAAAATAATAAAAATAAAAAAATAAAAAATTTAAAGAAATAAAAAATATAAAGAAATAATAAAAATAAGAAAATAATAAAAATAAAATAAATAATACAAATAAAAAAATAATATAAATAGAAAAATAATAAAAATAAAAAATAATAATAAAATAAAAATAAAAAATAATAATAAAATAATAAAAATACAAAATAATAATAAATAAAAATAAAAAATAATAATAAATAAAAATAAAAAATAATAAAATAATAAAAATAAAAAATAATAAAATAATAAAAATAAAAAATAATAATAAAAATAAAAAATGATTTTGTGAAATAGCAAAAGGAACCCTACTGAGTCTATATAAAAGATTCAAGATGGACTATATCTGATTGAAGTATACTAGTAAATGGTAAAGGGGATGCTTTCAGCTCAATGGGGTTCAGATTAAGCCGTGACCTGCTCAGTCTCCTGACCACAATCCCATAAGACATTTATGGGGACTTTGAAATTATATTACAAAGAACCGATTGTCAAATGAGGAAGAGCTACGGAAGGCAGTACCTAATGCCTGGCACAAAATTCGTTTAAGGCTATCCCAGGATAACCCTGTGAAGAGATAACAGGATCTTATAGAGACTCCACGCATCATAGAAGTGCTGAAGTTGTCGAAAAATAGGTTATTACTCTAGCTAAAGAAATAATTTAAGCTTTCATTTATTATTTTTCACCTTTTGCGCCATTTGCTTTAAATGTATAGGGTTATGTATCAATACTCCTATTATTTTTAATAGTGAATTTTGGGGAAAAATTAAATCAATGAATAATTTTGAATTATAGTAGTTTCAGTTAGAGAATCGATTAAAAATTAATCTTATGTAAAAAGGTTTTAATAAAAAACTTTGAGAGCTGTATCCAAATCTGAACCGATTTCTTACAGTTTCAAAAGGCCTCGGCTCTAGGCCAAAAAAGAAGTATGTGACATATTTGAAGACGATCGTATGAAAATTGCGACCCGCACTTTCTTCAAAAATAAAATGATGACCGACAGAATGATGAACACAAGTTTATCGATTCAGAAAATGAATCTGAGACGATTTCACACTTATCTCTTGCTTCTGTATGTTACAAACAAAAAGCACTGCCATGGGTTTTGGGCTCAAGATACAGTAGTGGAAAAATAATAGAGACAGTTTTTTCATTTATTTTTTCCTTTCCTCAATATTTCAATACTAATGCAATTGAAATTAATATTTCATTACTTCTGTGCTTCTCTGAACAACAACAATAAAGGCAAAATTCTATTATTAATTAATTCTATTATTAATATATTAGTATCAATAATACAAAAATTTGATCGATTTGGTGCTGATATTTATCAAAAGATGTGAAGTGTTTTGCTTCCTTCCTCTATTTTCCATAAAAATTATTGATTGAATTGGATAGAAATTTTTTTGCTCCAACAACTCATTATATTTGCTATTTCTTTATTGATTTTTACCTCATTTATTATTTTTTTATTCCCTTATTTTACCCTCTTCAGTTGTATGACTCTGCAACACATCATTAAGATTTCAAGTTTTTAATTACGAAACGAATATTTCAATAAACCATTTAAATCATTACTGCTCGTTGGTGTTTTTCCCTTTCAAAATGTCAGTTACAAAAAATATTGTATTCTTTACTAATAACAATATTTTGAAAATTGTCCCTTTTATTTCTTCCAACCATTCTGAAATCAACAGTTCTACGAATAATCTGGGTCGGCCGTGTACTTTTTTTCTAACTCATTCTTAGTTACTATTGTCCCTATTATTTTTTCCACCACTGTAGATCAAATTTAAAACGAAAAAAAAAGAATGCCCATAGCTAATTACATACCCTACACAATTACTGTGGTGTAGGCATCAGCCTGGACGTAAAAAATTTAAGAAATTTTATTAAAACCCCGTTTCGAAGAAAATTCCCACGAAATCCAGGATTCACTAATAGAAGGTTAGCTCACTTGCGAAAAAATAAAGTGGATAGGCCCCATAAGCATCATTAAGGATGTCAAATCTGCCAATTGACAATGTCATCAAATAGGAGAAAACGTTAACAAAGAATGATTGTAAAAAGAGAACAAGTGACAACCCCAATGCCAAGTACTGCCAAAAATTAAAAAAAAAAACATTGAAGTCGGCTGATCGCTTGGCTTAACCTTATTCAGTGAATCCTGGTTTTGACCCAATTGTTTGACATTTTCGTTGAAATTTAATTTTTGTGAAATGTAACGTAAATCTTCAAATAGATTATTTAAAATGTACATATTTTCAATTACCTATAATTATGTAAAATTAAAAAAAAATGCTTGTTAGTTTCTTATTAAAAGCTAGTTGAAATTAAAATAAATCGACAAAAATTAAATGAACTTTATTGATGAAATTTAATATAAAAAAAAATATTTACGGAATTTTAAAATTCAGACAAAATTTGTTGTGATAATCACAATACTTATAAAATTCACAAACACTGTTTTAATTTGTTTTATTAAAATTAAAATATTCATAGGTATATAAACAATCTTAAAAAAAGTATTGTAAATGGCCCCATTTATATAATTACATGCCGGCACAGTGCCAACGAGCCTATATACGAATGTATTATTCATTATTTCTAACAAACGACATAACAAATATCATCACTTGCATATGAAAGTATATGTTTGTATGTGTGTAGATGTGTCAACAACCTTTCTAAAAACGAGCAAAACAAAAAAAAAAGAACGCAAACGAACATAGAAGATAAAAGGTAAACTAAAATAGAAATTTCCCATAAATATACGTATTTCATTTTTGCATACAAGTCACAAACAGTGCCGTATTTTGTCCTCCTCCATAAAAATTCATAGCCCTCCTCAGTAATGCATGGAAAAAGATACACATGCACACAATCCCAAATGAATCACAAAAACAATTTTCCGATTTGTTCAGATATGTATGTAGATGAGTCGATACGTTACGTTAACAGCAGTTAGTTGTAACGGTATACAGCGGAATGTTTTTTTTTTTTTTTTTTTTTTTGTTACTAAGTCAACATAGAAACACATAAACCTGTCGGTGAAAAAGCAACACGCACGTGCAGCCGTAATGGTATATGCAAAACAATTGCTATGAAAAAGAAAGAAATGTTGGCGCCAAAATGAGTGATAAAAGAAGATTTGCAAAAACAGAATTTTAATGCTGTATTCTTTTTTTGAAAGTTGTGGCATATTATGATACTAATAACACTCCCCGTGCACAAGGGTGATACGAAGTTAGGCAAGGATCATAACCAATTTGACATTCAGAAACTGATGGCAAACTATTTTAGCACCATAACTGTACAATACCACAAAGATCATATGCATATGCAAATTTTGCCCATGAACATTCCATTAAGGTACACACAGAGAGAATTATTCGTTATAAATTAAATCATAACCTTTTTTTTTCTTTAATTTTATGAAAGGTTTTATTATATTAATGCAAAATCATAAATACAGTCTACACCGGATAAGTGAAACGCTAAAAATACATCTATTTGGTTTCACTTATACGTAATTTTCACTTTAGCGCAGTTCGATTCAGTGTAATAAGTATCCAGTTAAGCGATATAAGCATAAACGCAAGCAAATTTTCACGTCAAAGTACTAATAATGTATGAAATAACTTGAGTTGAAAAGGAGCAATGCTCAGTGGAACTTTTTTCAAGTCTAAGATAACTATACAGCGGTCAAAAAAAGTATTCATCATTAGCAAAATTGATAATAAATTCACTTATTTTGGGTAATTGAAGAAAATTTAAAGTAAACAAATAATGCAGTTTTATGCAATAGTTTATTTTTTGTAATATGTTTTAAAATAAATTCAAAAAATAAATTTAATTAGCGCAAAAAATGCAATTTTATATAATAACACCAAAAACAGAACAAAAAAAGTATTCATCATTGATGTGCTATCATCAAAGTCAAATTCAAATATTATTTGGGAATCCCCCTTTTCTGTTTTATTTAGTAAAGGAGGCTTTGCCCTTGACAGCAAATATTTAATTTCATTGAAAATATAGTTTTTGTCAAAATGGGTCGTAAGCAAAACGAGGTTTCTGATGAGGTAAAAGTTTTGATAATAAAACACCACAGGAATGGTTTAACTCAAAAAACTATCAGTGAAATATTAAATAGACCACGATCTACTATACAATCCATCATCAGAAAGTGGACAGAAACGAAAACTGTTGACAATAAACCAAGATCTGGTCGACCAAAAGCACTTTCAGTTGGAGATGTGCGTTGGCTAGTGCGGCAAGTTCAGAAAACTCCGAAGACAAATGCGACCATTCTTCGTAAAAACACTATGGAATATTTAGGGAAGGAAGTTACTACACAAACAATTCGAAATACACTCAAAAGGCATAGTTACAGAGGTAGAACTGCACGTAAGAAGCCCTTTATAAATAAAATAAACCGAGTGAAAAGGCTAAACTTCGCAAAAATGTATGTAAAACAGCCCGAATCATTTTGGAAAACAGTCATTTTTGCAGACGAGAGCAAGTTTAATCTTTTTGGGTGCGATGGAAAGGTCATAGTGTACAGAAAACCAAATACAGAGCTTGAAGAACGAAACACAGTTGCTACTGTAAAACATGGTGGAGGTGGTTTAATGGTTTGGGGGTGTATGGCGGCTTCAGGAGCGGGAAATCTTGAAATTATTAATGGAGTAATGGATCATAAGTATTACATTGACATTTTAAAGAGGAATTTAAAAGATAGTGCTGTAAAACTTGGGCTTGGTAATAACTTTCAATATTATCAAGATAATGACCCCAAACATTCTGCTTTAAATACCAAGATGTGGATGCTGTATAACTGCCCCAAAGTCATTAAAACTCCTCCTCAAAGTCCCGACTTGAACCCAATTGAACATCTTTGGGAACATCTCGAACGCAAATTGAGAACGCGCAATTTTTCGAGCAAGAGTCAAATGCAACAGGTGATAATGGAGGAATGGACTAATATAGACCAAAATATAACCGCTAAATTAGTCCAATCGATGTCAAACCGTTTAAAAGAAGTTATAAGACGCGGTGGTCGAATAACAAAGTATTAATTTTTTTAAATTATGTTATTTATTTTTTTGTTTTTTTGCAATGATGAATACTTTTTTTGTTTAATTTTTTGTGTTCAGCTGTAAAATGGCCCTTTTTGTTCCAATAAATACTATTTTTTTCTTTAAAAACAATGAAATTGTGTACATATATATCACACAAGCACTACTGCATCATTAGTTTAATATGTTTTTATTTCAATCGTCTTTTGTAGACTTATTAAAAAAAAACATTGAATGATGAATACTTTTTTTGACCGCTGTATTTGGTTTCACTTATACGTAATTTTCACTTTAGCGCAGTTCGATTCAGTGTAATAAGTATCCAGTTAAGCGATATAAGCATAAACACAAGCAAATTTTCACGTCAAAGTACTAATAATGTATGAAATAACTTGAGTTGAAAAGGAGCAATGCTCAGTGGAACTTTTTTCAAGTCTGAGATAACTATATATTAAAATATGTTTTTGCGAATTTTATTGATAACGTTATCTTTTTAGATTTCAGATAGTATCCCATGGAGATAACTTTTTCACTTATGCGTTTTCAGTTTCATATAAAAACAGAATTTGGGGGTTAAAAACTTTTCCAGTTTAGCGGTATTTTCAGTTATGCTATTTTCGCTTGAGCGAACTCAATTGCATTTAATAACACCAAGAATGAATAATTCTTCCCATCAAGTTTCCCTTAAGCGGGATTTTTACTAAAGCGTATTACAGTTATGCCATGGCAGCCGGATTAACCCGATGGAGTTCTCCACCGCCAAGGGCTGCCGCCTCAATGTACAACACACTGCTACAACAACAACAGTTATGCGACAATCCCTTGGCAGTCGGTTGTACGCACCGGATTGACCCGATGGAACCCTTCCATCGGCAAGGGCTGCCGCCTCAGTGTACGTGTTTGTCTTTTTCGTCATGGAAGAGGAGGCACATCCCGGAAAAACCTTCTCCGCACGATTTTGGTCCGTGCCGGGATTGAAAAGAACCCCGGACCCTGGTTCTGTTCGGTTTGCCAGAACCGCCTGCCTCATCTGTCGGTGTCGGCGAGGTGTAACCGGTGCATGGAGGTGGTACATACCTTTTGGGCTTTTATCGCAGAGACCATCCAAATCATCATCTTGTGGATAGATATCCACCGCCCAGAAGCCTTAACGTCGATCTACATGATCTAGAGCGTGAGGTTCAGCGCTACAAGAGAGAACCTCTAGATCATGCGGCATATCAATTAGGTCTAGACAACATTCATGCAGACACGGTAGGAGATGCGGTAAATGGCTACCGGGTGAACGTAGTCCTTAGAGAACGATCGCCTTTCATTGCACGTGAAGAAATTGACATCCCCCGGCAAACCAGAGTAGTTCTGGCTCAATTACGTTCCGGTGTGTACGATGTATGTCCCGATTATAACCAGGGACCGCACGATACACGTCACCTGTTTAACTGCCCAGCCAGACCCATTGGTGTCATTTGAATCATTTGAAAGCAAACACAGTGGAAAACCCCGATTCAAAATGGCCTAAACCGACTTAAATTTATACCCAAACCGACTTAGTATTAGACCTGGCAAATTATCGATAGTCAAAACATTCGATATTTTCGATATTTTTAATAATAAATATTGATAGTATCGATACTATCGTTAATTTCCCATCACCTATTTTTAAAAAGAAAATAAGAAGTAAAAATCTGGATATCGATTTATATAGAAGCAATATCATTGCACTGACCAACTACAACCAAGGTTAATAAAGTCAGTTGGAAGTCATGAGAAAAATCATTGTACAAAATGTTAGTCTAATTAAATTGCGCCCTCTATAGGCGCAATGTATCTAAAAGGGTACATTCAGTGTCGGATTGCTTATTTTGGTTTAGTTTCGCAAAAAAAGCTTTTGCGATAGTATTTATCGGAAAAATATAAATCGATATTCAGTCAAAAATTAAATATCGATAGAGCCATCGATATGTTGCCAGCTGTACTTAGAATTATATAGAGATCAAGTGATCGAGGTGTTACAAGCTGAATCACGAAGTACACACCTCTGGCTCAATTTGCTAAAAACAATTTGCAATGAATTAGATACAGTGAAATTCATCTGACAACAATGTTTTAAAACAATGCTTTTTAAACACATGAAAGTTTATCGCTATTCCTTACTGGAATATTCATGGGCATGTTTGAATTTGCAAAAACATAAAAAAGGGATAACCGTTAGCTTTCTGAATATCAATCACCACTCTGCTTGTTTAATTAATGGTCAAATACTTTTTGTAATGCTGCCTTTTTCCAAGCCTTTACCACTATACTGCTGCAAGCAAATGTATGTTGTACATACACACACACATACATAGAACACTGACCTAGCATATTCTATTCATTCGAAGGGTAAACTTTTTTCATTTCTTCCTTCTTTTTATTGTTTTGGTATTTTATTCAAAGCTAATCATCATTGTATCATCATCCACGGCAACGAACTTTTCTATCCATTCAACTTGCTACCTTGACTTTGTTAATACCATTGACTTCTATATATTTACTATAATTTAGTAGTTGCGCTTCGTCATCAGTTCAAACTGATTTGTTTTTTATGTTTTGTTTGTCACTGGGTATTTCATTCATTTATTCGTTCACACACTTGTCGTTTTTTTTTGTTTTGTTCGTTCATTCACAGATTTTCTACAATGTGGAGGAATGTATTTAAAAAAAATTGTATGAATGTAGTATTTGCTATAAGCAAATAAAAATAAACGATAGCAATGTGTGGTTGGTCGGTGGTGTTGTTGTTGTGCTATTATAGTATGTACCCTTTGTACATATGTTTGTCAGCATATTCATGTATTTTCGTCATTTCTTCCAATTTTAATGAATGAATATTAATTTAAACTTTGCGCTTTTGTGTTGTGTCATAACAACAACACAATCAACTAACCAACCAACCAACCATTGTGTTGGTGACAGACAAGTTTTGTGGTTTTACCAACGATATCCCTTAATAGCTTGACTGCACCAGCTCAAATGACTGGATGAATCATCGTTGCCTCCACATAAGTGAATGTTGAATTAAATTCCAAAAATAGAAAATAAAAACATTTTTTTGGAATCACATCTGTTTGATCTATAACGAAATCATGTTATTTGCGCTATACAGGGCAGCGGACCAAGTTCACTAGAAATGACTACATGATATTTGTTTAATTGATAGCTCATTATATTGTTTACAAGGCATTTGTTTATGATTTTATTTAAAAAATTATTGGCTGGAAAACCACAACCGACTATTGTTGGCGAACTGAACTACCTCAAAGTGAACAAAATGTTTGTGTATCGCACTGCGCTTGCAAAAAAAAAGTGGTTTTCCGAACATCTGTTCTCTGATGAGAAAAAATTTTTTATTTATTTTATTTTCTAAATTTTTAAAGGTCTATTACAACGCATTCAATTAAATAACAATAAGTACTACTCACAAACATGAACTTCTCAAATCATTATGAAATAAAAAGTTGGTAACTTAAGCTAAATTACCGATAGTAAAATGCCATAAGGGCAATAACAACCAGGATGGTAAGTTCACGAACAGTCTTGCAGTGCAAAAAGGAGATTAACGCCTTCTCTGAAGATGGCAAAATCAGCATCGTTTGGGTGCCGGGCCATAACGGAGTAAGGGGAAATGAAAGGGCAGACGTTGTGGCGGTGAAGGCCAGAGGGGTTTTCCGATGGATACTATTGCAAAAATTAAATTTTTTGCAAAATTAAATAAAAATAAAAATAACCCAGACATTGTCTGGTTTATAGGGTTAGGGTCAGCTTCGAAAAGTAAAGTCTCTGTTATCAACCATTTTTTTGTAATGTGGCAAGGTATTCAACAAATCAGCTTTAAACAAGTGACAAACATATAAAAGTGGCAACTCTGTTATCAATTATATATTTCTCTTATGTATTAAGGTAATAGCAACACAAACACAAACTGCTCTTTAGATCATGAAACTTAAAATTTTCCCTCTCAGAGTCAATTGTTGGCATATTGTACAATAAATAATTGTTCACTTTGCTGCATTTTGTATTTGGTGTGGTTATCTCGTATGTGCCGACCTAAACTGGTTTTAAATACTTGTGGATGGATTGGTTGTAGTTATCGTTTTCACTGTTCCCCCCTCAGCTATATATGTATATATGAAAGCTTAATAGAAAACAAGGTAACTATACAAATAGGTTAAGAAAAATGAAAGAACATAAATGCACATTCACAATACCAAGCTGGCAAGGTAACTGCCACATAAAATCGCTGATCTACTGGCCTATCTACACTATTAGCTTAAACGTTTCAATGGTTACTACAATGGAGAGCGAAGAAAAAAACGGCACAGCGATGATGAGCAAAAACCATAAAAAAAGATTTGCTATGAAGGCGCATATACATACAGAGGCCGAAACGGCAGATGTTCTTAATGCCAATTCTCAATGTTGGCTTTGGTTTTTTTTTGTATACCTTTAACTCACTCATAGAAAGCTATTAAGCATTAGTTCCAACAAGTTAATTTTTTATCGTGTTTTTTTTTATAGTTGTTGTTTCGTAGTAACTTAAGTACTTATTTCTTCATTCATTTAAACAGATTTTTTCAATGGACTAAGTTTGGCATGCAACATAAACGTCTAATGATAATAAAATGAACTCTCGCAGAAGATAATAAAATTTAAAAAAAAAAAATGGACAACATTTTGTTTAGTCTTTCAAAAAATATTTTTTTCTGTCGTTGGTACGGACACGGTTGCCAGATTTTTTTTAGGCAGATTCCCAAAACTCTATTTAAATTTTCGCAAAAAATCCCCAATTGTATTGTTTTTCCCCTAAGAAATTCCCCTAAAGAAAAAAATACTCTGATTAAAGATTTTTTCATAAAACTTTAAGTCTTATTCCGTTAATTGGTGCATTTTTATTTTGTCATTGTAAGTAATAAAAAAAAAAAACTACGAGAAACATTTCAGTTGATGATAAATCGGACGATAGTTTTATTCGCTTTATATGGGAGCCATTATATATGTTTATAAATCGATTTTGGCCATACTTGGCCCTGCTGCTAAAAATCGTAACAGAACACTACCTTAATTTCACCCCAATCGGATAAAAATTACAGTTTCTAGGGGCTTAAAGGCAAACTTCTTTCATATCAATGAGTGCAGTCCGAAAAAGATTGAGCCCAATGATCAGCAACCACTTCTTGCTGAGTCCGAGCGTAGTGCTACTTAACGACACCTCTGCGTAGAAAAGTCTTAAATGGCAGAGTACATTACTAATGACAGGAAAACAACTACTAGTAAAGGGTAAACCACTACTGTACATTTTTACAAAGGTTCCAAGTCTTATGCGCGCGCAATGCAACTCTGCAAACAAATTCCACAAAACCGACGCGCAAAAGTTGAAGAATTTTCAACTTTGACGATTGAATGGAGCGTCATTCTATGTAGCCATAAGTGAAGAGTGTTTTTTGGCGTCAAAGTGGAAAATTGTTTAACTTTTGCGCGTCGCTTTTGTGGGATTTGTTTGCAGAGTTAATGTGGAGTTACATACCAAGCGCCCGCATTAAAAATGCAACGCTGCAAACAAATCCCAAAAAGCGACGCCCTAAAGTTAAAGAATTTTCAACTTTGATGATTGAACTCGAGCGTCATTCTGTGTTGAGATATGTGAAGTAGTGTTTTTAGGCATCAAAGTTAACAAGTAAGAGCGTGCTAAGTTCGGCCGGGCCGAATCTTATATACCTTCCACCATGGACCGCATGTTTCAAGTTCTTTGATATTTTCAAATAAAAAACACCCCTTCCAAAATTTTAGGCAAATCGAGTAATTATTGCGCCCTCCAGAGGCTCAAAGAGTCAAACTGGGAGATCGGTTTATATGGCATCTATATCAGGTTATATACCGATTTAGACCATACTTGGAACAGTTGCTGGAAGTCATACCAAAAAGACATATGCGAAATTTCAACCATATTGGATTAGAATTGCGCCCTCTAGAAGACCAAGAAGTCTAATCGGGAGATCGGTGTAAATGGCGCCTATATCAGGAAATGGACTGATTTAGACAATACTTGACACACTTGTTGGAAGCCAAAATATAACACTTCATGCACATTTTCGGCCAAATCGGATAAAAATTTCGCACTCTAGAAGCTCAAGAAGTCAAGACCCAAGATCGGTTAATATGGCAGATATATCAAGTTATGGACCGATTTAAACCATACTTAGCACAGTTGTTGGAAGTCATAACGAAACACATCGTGCAAAATTTAAGACAAATCGGATGTGAATTGCGCCCTCTAGAGGTTCAAGAAATCTAATCGGGAGATCGGTTTATATGGCGGCTATATCACGTTATGGACTGATTTAGACTATACTTGCCACAGTTGTTAGGAGTCATACCAGAACACTTCATGCAAAATTTCAGCCAAATTGGATTAGAATAATGCCCTCTAGAAGTCAAGACCCAAGGCCGATTTATATGGTAGCTATATCAGATTATCAACCGATTTACACCGTACTTCGTACAGTCGAAAGTAATATTAAAACACCACGCGCAAAATTTCAGCTTGCTTTTCTGGGTTTTTCTTGCATGGTTGCATTTTTAATAACTACACCTTTACATTTTTAATGAGTGTTTAATAATGCGCGCGCATAGTATGTAACTCCACTTTAATGGATCAACGAACTCAACAGCGCACCATTATTTTGCATCAGATCGTGCACCCTATGTGATCTTTTTGGATTTTTGACTTATTTCAAGAGGAATTTCTTGCTCAGCCACGATTATTCTTTAAAACTTTACAACTATTTGCAACATTTTCACAAAATCTAAGTTAGTGTTTTTTTTGTGCAAATTTTTGTTACGCCCTTTGCTGGTAAATTGTTGGCATCACTGTCCGTACCACATACAAAGAGGATAATTTATCTATGCACATGTATGAACATACAAAGAGGATTGAAATAACAGAAATTTTTGTTCTCTCAAAAATTTAAAGCAAATGTCAAGCTTATAGGTGTCGGTAATTATTTTTTTTCTTCCGAAAAAAATCAAATTTACGGCAAAAAGAAAAGAAATATACACATATTGAAAGCTACGACTGTCGAAATTTATATAGTAGGTCCATTACGCCATAGTTTCCTTTACGGGAAAGGAAATAATGCATATTTAGAAAATGCAAACAACGCAAACTGCATGCCGTTGAGAACAGAATTATGCTTGCGTCATGTTCTTAGATAATTATCATTTATAAATATTCACAAGCGCCACCAACCAGTCTATGTGCGAAGTTTAAATTCTTTATCTATATATAATGTATCTAAGCAATATTATGTTTGTTCACGTACTTAAAAAATTGAGGGTGGGAGAGTGTATGAGAGCGAGCAAAATTTTAAGAGTTTGTAATTGAGGGCTTGCAAATTTTTACTGGACGTCGAACAGCTCTTTTATGAAAACCAGCTGTTTAATTCAAAAAAAAAAGTAAAGGCTGTGCTTACTTTTCTGATAATATATGCGCGAAAAGTACGCAAACAGACCTGCTAATTTTTTTTTCGGCACACACCAATGTGGTACATAGTAATGTTATATGATTTCAAAATCGAAATTATTAATCTGTACACCCAACCATATATACTTTTTAGCAATATATGTATATAGATAGATAGATAGATAGAAGTTGAAGAAAAAGTTTGGTCTGATCATTTTCCACTAAAAATAGAAATTAAATTAAATAAAATCGATATCAATGCAAAGCCATTAAATTTACCGCCAAAACTTATTTGGAAAAAGGCAACAACTGAGCGATACCAGAACAGCTTGAATCAAAACCTTCTTTTAGCTATAAATGGGAATGGTATAGACAATCTATCAGATTTGTCCAATTTAATTCAGAAGTCGGTCGTAATAACAAATAAACAAAATACATGCAACAAATACAAAGCAGACTGGTACAACAGTCGATGTGAGAGGGCAAGAAAAAAATCATTTGAATGCCTCAATAAGTTCAGGAGAAGTAGCACTCTACAAGACAAAGAAACTTATCTGAATGCGGTTAAGACGTACAAGAAAACATGTAAAGAAAGGAAATTGGAGTATGCCAGAGAGTTAGAAGCTAAAATCTGCAACACCACAGATGTAAAACAATGGTGGATACTTGCAAAACAGATAAGAGGACAAAAACATAAAATCGGTAGCAGTATTTCTGCTGAGGATTTTAAGATATATTTCAATATGCTATTAAATAAACCACAGTTTGCAAATAACATTGAATATGCCGTACTGAAAAGAACAAATATTGAACTGGATAGAGAAATAGATGTACGTGAAATTCAAGATGTTTTAAACGAAACGAAAGAAAATAAGGCGCCAGGAATGGACAGGGTGCCGTATGAGTTTTTGAAATATTCATCACATCAATTTCTTACAGAGCTAGCACGTCAATATAATCGAATTTATGAATCAGGACAGCTAGATAACATCATGCAAGAGTCGGTAATATTTCCTATATACAAAAAGGGCGATATAAACACCCCAAGTAATTATAGAGGCATCTCTTTTATGAATACAATGGCCAAGATTTTTATGGGAATTGTAAATAATAGACTAAAGAAATGGATTAGTGATTATAATATATTAAAAGAATTTCAAGCAGGCTTTAGACCAGGATACTCAACCGTAGACAATGTTTACAACCTGGCATCAATCGTCCACTGCAAGTTATCTGAAAGAAAGAAAGTGTACGCATTTTTCGTCGATTTTTCAGCCGCATTTGATATGGTACCCAGGCAACTTTTAATCTATAAATTGCATGAAATCGGAATCTCAACAAAGATGGTTTATTTAATACAAAACATATACCAAAACACTAAATCGGTAGTTTGGACTGGAGATAATGTATCGCAACATTTTAATACTTATACAGGAGTTAGACAAGGGTGTTTGCTGTCGCCTTTACTGTTCACTCTGTATTTAAATGATATACACGACTGGTTGGAAGGAGGGTTAGTGCTAGACGAAATAAATATTCGGGTACTACTGTACGCTGATGACATCGTCATACTAGCTGATGATATTGAAGTATTTCGAAAAATGATATGGAATTTAGAAAACTATTGTAGTAGATGGAATATGGTGGTAAATTTGCAAAAATCCAAGATAATGGTGTTTCGAAATGGAGGACGGTTATCTTCAAGGGAGAGATGGAAATACCTCAATGAAGAAATTGAAGTGGTGAACGAATACTGCTACCTTGGAGTCCTTCTAACTCCAAAAATGAGTTTTACTAAGCATGCAGAACAAAGAAACAAACGAGCGAAGATTTGTATAAACGCAGCTTGGGAAAATCTGATCAATAACTCAAATGTATCCCTTATATCGAAATGGAAAATTTTCCAGAGTGTGTGCAAAACCACACAGTCATATGCAGCCCAGGTGTGGGGGTACAACTGGTTTGAAGAAGTAGATGAACTACAAAGGTACTTTTTGAAAAAGGTTTTAAAGCAACCAAAACATATACCAAATTATATATTATCTTTAGAGACCGATGTACCTGACAACCACTTTTACACATTGAAACTACATATGGATTATATATATAAAACTTTATTCCTTTACGATAATAACAGACTCCCGCATAAGCTTTCTATAAAAATATGGAACAAACAAATTTTCTGGGCCTTGGCACTGAAATCTTGGTCCGAAAGCACTAACGTTCCAATTGAAAATCTATTCAGAACAGCGCAAGATTGGTCTACAACCACAACTATACTTGTAAATAATCTCAAAAGGAAAAGCTATACAGAGAAAATAGATAGAGCAAGAGCAAGTGAAAGCAGATTTTATCGTTTTTTGAATCCAGAAATCGGGATTGAATACATGCAAGATGTTTGGAAACTGGACAAAATTGCTATTATAATGAAAACAAGGGCAGATGTACTTCCACTGAATGGAAACGTTTTTAGAAACGCAGCGAGACACCAATGTACATTGTGTAACTTGAGAGAAGTCGAAAACTTGCAACATTTCATAGCCAGATGTCCAGTATTACAAGAATTTAGGGTACGGCATTTTGGAACTGCCTATCTAGATGATGTACAGCTAATACAAATTTTAAATGGAACTTTTTATTGTGGGTGGGATGGATTATATAATTATGTTAGCAATGCTTTGAGATATCGGAACTACATAAATCGAGAACAATTTTGAAAAAAAAAAAAAAAAAAAAAAAAAAAAAAAAAAAAAAAAAAAAAAAAAAAAAAGAATATGTAAATTTTTTCCTTAACTTTACACTTTATAAAATTTTACGTTAACTTTATGGCTTATAAAATGTATATATCTAAACGTAATGTTACGCAAACATACTAAATTTAGCTATTTAACAGCACAAATTAAAACAAATATGGTATTGACAGACAACTATTTAAAGTTATTGTCATTAACTAATTACATTTACATTTTGTTATCTTAATCAAACAGTATATAGAAATTTGAATTGTAATGTTTAAAGAAAACAAAATAAAATCTATCTATCTATCTATCTATATAGATAGATGCTTCATAAATTGTATACTTCACAACTAATTTAACCTGATATCCGCCGCACAAGACATGTAAGTATTCTTGTTTTAGTTTTTTCAACTTTTCCATTTCATATTTTTTCTTGGTTTACATTTACATGTTTTTTTTATTTGGTTCATTTTGATCAAAAGTGGTTTGCTTTGGTTGTTTTAAGTGCTTTATGTTATGTTGCCTGAATAATAATGTCTATCGTCGTAGTCCGTCGTCGTCGTCTCAACACCACCAAATATTGCTGTGGAATTTGCTAGTTTCATTTTGGCTTTTCCCTTTCCCAAAATTTTCTCGGGACATACATTTAAACAAACATTCCCTCTACTCAAGCGACTTTTTGTGTACGACGGTGGCAGTTTATATTAAACGATAAGAAGACAAACGAACAGAAGTAACAACAACAAAGAACAAACTAACTTGGTTTCGGTCGGCCGGCTGGCTTGTTTATTTGGCTTGCCTGTTTTGGCCTGAATTGGCCTTACATTTTTAATATTCCAAAAGTTCGTTGACCAAAATTTTAAATTTTTTCCTCTTAATTTCTTGGTATTTTTCCTCTCTTAAAATTCAATAATGTTATTTATGTATGTATGTATGTACACACTACTAACTCTAATAAAATATTTATGAGAAATTAAACATACAAACCTACATATAAACAAATATTTGTCTTTGGTATTTTATTGGTGGTGCTTTCTTCATTATTGATGGGAATGGATTGGAATTCAAAAAATTATAACTTTAAAGCAAGATTTCCTATAATTTCGAAAAAATTGTGGAATGTCAGTAGATGTCTGTTTTTTAAAAGGTGCATATGTGGTGAAAAGAAGAAATTTTCTGATTTCTAAAATTTCGAGTAGGCAAGAAAAATTCCTATAAACCTGTGTTGGGCCCGTGTATTAATATGCACATTATTTCCAAGCCCATGGGCTTCGGTTCTTGTACACGTACACACATATGTGCAACAGTTTGCCAGCCACTGCTCTAAATATATGCATACATATAAGTTTAAGTAACGCCCCTGTAGCCGAGTTGGTAGCGTGCTCGGATTGCCTATGCGGAGGTCATGGATTCGATTCCCACCAGAGGCCTTGGTCTGTCGCTACTGTGTTATCACAATAGACTAAAAATTGCCGAATTGAGTCTGTAAAGGACTGCCACTCTTACTTAACTTAACCCAGTAACGTTCAAAATGTATACGTTTTTAATGTTTACACTGCAAAGACCACCGTGGCGCAGAGATTAGCGTGTCCGTCTACGACGCCGAACGCCTGGGTTCAAACCACGACGTGAACATCAGAAAAAATTTTCAGCGGTGGTTATCTCCTTACTATCTCAGCATAAAAAGTAGTCCGCTTGTCTTTGAGCTTAAACTTTAATTGGACTGCACTCATTGATATCAGAGAAGTAACCCCTGCTCCTCAATGGAATGTTTATGGGAAATTTAGTAGCATTTAGCACACTGCAAAGATCATAAAAGTGAGGTGTGCTATAAGATGTCCATATAATGAACCTGTCGGTTAATAATTCTTGGGTACACATCTCCTATCTGACTATTGGAGTCACATCAGTTTAAAGACCGATTTCGATCATATTTGGTTTGGATGTTGGAGACCATAGTATAAGTTGGGTAAAATTTCAATCAAATTGGATAAGAATTGCAGCCTATATGGGCTCAAGAAGTTAAATCGGGAGATCAGTTTATATGGGAGCTATATCAGCCTATATTTGGCACATAAGTTGAAGGTCGCAATAAAATTTCAGCTTAATCGGATAAAAATTGCACACTCTAGAGGTTCAAGAAGTACTTGGTTTGGATGTTGGAAACCATAGTAGAAGCTATGGGGGATTAAAAAGTTAAATCGATAATAGTGGATAAGAATAGCTATGCAATTGGAGCCATATCAGGTTATGGACCAATTCGGAACATACTTGGTTTGTATGTTGGAGACCATAGTAGAAGTCGTGTAAAATTTCAATTCACCAAATCGGATAATTATTACGCCCTCTAGAGGTCAACAAATTATAATCGGGAGATTGGCTTATATGGCAGCTATATCAGGTTATGAACCGATTAAGACAATACCTGTCATAGTTGCTGCAAGTCATAACAAAACACCTCATACAAAATTTCAGTGAATCGGATAAGGACTTCGTCCCATAGAGGCTCAAGAAGTCGAGATCGGTTTTTATGGCAGCTATATCAAAACATATACCGATTTTACTATCCCCATCGACCTACACTAATAAGTAGTGTTTGTGCAAAATTTTAAGCAAGCTGTAGCTTCAGTCCTTCGAAAGTAGGCGTGCTTTCGACGGACAGACAGACGGGCGGATATGGCTAAATCGACTTAGAATGTTAAGACGATCAAGCTGTTTCTCAATATTTCGAGTGTTACAAAAGAAATGACGAAATTAGCATACCTTGGTGGAGGGTATAAAATTACGACGAAAGCTTTTCCGTGTTAACATTGGTATGGTGCGATACACAAACGTTTTGTTCACTTTGAAGTATTAAGGTTCGGGTTTTCAGCCAAATATAAAGAAATCACGCTATTACGCTAAATAAACTCGAAGCAAATGCTTATAGCGGATTGTAAATACCATGAGTTATCTTTAAAACAAATATCATCTACGTGTCATTTCTAGTTTGTCTTACGGGCCTTCCATCTTCCATTTTAAAGGAAAGATTAATAGATACATGTGAATCTCAGGAGCACGATTACTAACGATCGCCTATTTGCACAAGAGTACGACTATAACAAAGTAAAGTCCTCTGAAACTGTTCTTCATAACAACATCAAATTGCAAATTTTCCCATGATGGAATAAGAAACAGCTCTAATATCAATGAAATTCAAGTTTAAGCTGAACGATAAGGGAACACCTTTTTATTGTCAATTCAGAACGGCGTGACGTAGAGCGACACCCCTTAGCAGAGAACACTTCACAAATGACGTCAGTATTAGTGAGGAACACTGAAGCCGGCAATTTTTCTGATGTGTTCAGTGTTTTGAGGCCACCGTAGCGTAGAGAAGTTAGCATGTCCGCCTATGATGCTGAACGACTGGCGAAATTTGTGAGCCATGTAAAAAATTCTCAATTTTATTTATCGAAATGTTTAAACATTTGATCATTTTTAATTGTTGCTATTTTGTCCAATGCAAAGTGAAAGCCACAAGTAGTCTAAAAAATGGGATTATAGCATGTATTATCGCTATTTATGTGAGCGGTTAAACAAGTTCTGGTATTTCTTTTTTCTTTTGTTTGTTGTTTGCCTGTATTCATTTTTTCCACAGATTTGTTTGTCAGAGAACGTGCCATGTTTATGGAATTTGTATATTTAGTTGACTATTCGAATTGGACGAGGGAGAGCGCGAAGCGATAAAGAAATCTAGAAATTTATTTATCGTACAGCTTAGCTAATCAACAATTGGGAATATGTATAAAACAAAACACAAAACTTTGATGCATGCACATCAAGTAGAAATGAAGCTTTACGAAGTCATTGACCGACGACACATTAACTAATGGCAAGTTATTTTTGGTTTATAATTTTGACTTTAAAAGGAAGAAAAAACCAAAAATTTATTGAAAAAAATTGCACGGGAGAGCTGTAAGCACCACACAGGCTGGAACATTGAGGTCCAATCTGTGTGATATTCATTGCTGAAACGAGAAGCTTAGCTACGAATGCTCTATACGGAGTAGCTGCAACGGCAGTCGCGGACAATCAGCGGTATCGAGCGAGAGTCTCAGAGAGTGCGTATGATGCTCAATATGACAAGGCGAATTATTGGCGCATTTAAATAATCAATGACCATTTTGTTCCCGCGGCGATCGATGCTTTGGACCGGAACGAGCTTGCTCACACAGGAGCTTGACGAGGATCGCCACCTCCACACGAAAATCTGGCTACAAAAACATAAACGGATCCCCCGATTTGACTTTTTGAGCCTCTAGGAGCTACAATTTCATGCGATTTGTAATATAGCATCTGGTATGGCAGCCATTTAAAAGAGGTGTCGCACTGCGTCACGCGGTTCGGTCTCGGCTATAAAAAGGAAGCCCCTATCATTGAGCTTAATCTTGAATCGGACAGCACTCAGTAATATATGAGAAGCTTGCCAGTAAAAGCAATGTTTTCCAATTGATTTGACAAGGTTTTAATATCCTTCGGTGGGGAAAAAGCTTCAAATATTCGTAATGCCTTTAAAAGCTTTTATTTCTTAATTTCTGTTCACAAATTTTTAAACGGGTTTTCATGAAGGGACTTTTCTGGCCCTTTTTATGACACTTTTTGTATATTCCCCAAGCCACATTTTACTTTTTTGCCAATGTGTTTGAGATCGTTGTCCTCTTGGAAAACCTAAACCAGAAGCAAAAGGCGTGCTCTGTTAAGAAAGTTCATCGCGCGCTTCTTCCATTCCATCGACGATGCTTATTTTTGGCTCAATGGGCACGCAAATTAGCAGAATTGTAGATTTTGGAGTTAGGATCAGCCAGAAGCATTGCAACAACTACCAATGCATCCAGAAACTCACAGTTTGGTGCGGTTTATGGGCTGGTGGCATCATTGGACCGTACTTCATCAAAGTTATGGGAATCGTAACGTTACTGTGAATGGTAAGCGCTACCGTGAGATGATATCAAACTTTTTTTTGTCCAAAATGCAAGAGCTTGACTTGCATGACACATGGTTTCAACAAGACGGTGCCACATGCCAATTGGCCACCTAGATCGTGCGATTTAAAGCCTTTAGACTGTTTTTTGTGGGGCAATTGACACATTGGAAGACAACATTGAAGCCTTTATTTGTGAGATACGGGCCGACATGTTGGAAAGAGTATGCCAAAATTAGACAAAGCGGATGGAACATTTGAGGCTTAATCACGCTCAAAATAAGCAAGAAATAATCTTCAAACATTAAAATATATGGACCGTGCTATATATTAAAAAAAAATTTTTAATGCATTTTTTTTGAATTGTACGTGTTTTTGTTTTTGAAAAACTTTCCTATATCTCTTAAAAAAAATCACCCTTAAATAACTTCTGGGGTAGAGATCAATATTTTAAGAGTTACAAAAGGAAAAAAGGAGTACAAAAAACAAGCACGTATTCTCTCTGTAACATTATTTAACGCGTCATTATATTAAAAAAAAAGTCCATCAGACGTACATACATACGTTTACCTAAATATATACACAACTAATCACCAATAAAAGAGCCACCACGTGGTTGTATTGTTCAATATCTATTGTTACCGTTATTTCATTGTTTTGTTGTTATAGCATTGTTCTGTCTAGCCAGCTAGCCAGGCAGCCAATACCCTTACTTGTCGCCATATCTTCACATTTTGTATCATTTTACAGAGCATGATTTTGTGGCGAATGCGTGAAGTGTTTATGGTTTGTTGTGACTGTTTTACACCGTCGCCGCCGCCGACGCCACCACAACATTTCGTGTGTGGGTATATAGTAATTTGTTATATTGTAAAGAAAAACCACCGTTTATTTTTGAAGTATTTATTAGTGGTTGTTGGTGTTGTTTTGCTCCTGTCATTATATTATACTCTACTCTAAATGTACATGCATACATATATAATATTGTATAATATAGGATTTTGTTGTTGTTGCTTTCTTTCATTGTACTGTTGTTGCTGTAGTATTTGATTCAATGTCAATGTCATTTCCATTGGTAACCCAGTGATAACACAACATCAACTACAATAACAACAAACGACACCATCAAAACAAAAGCATACACATGGACGAACAAACAAAATCACATTAACAAGCCAGCCGGCTGGCTTTTAGCATTTCTTTTTTCTTTAATACATTGACTTTGTTCATTCAACAAACAGTTTACACTGTGTCGTGTGTAGGTCGGTCGGATTTCTTTCATTTTTTGTTGCCCTCTTTTTGGGTGCTTTTTGACATCATTATTATATTTCTTGGTGTTTTTTCCATAAAGTTGTGAGACTTAAAGAAAAGAAAAAACAGTATCTTTCCCTAGTCATGACACACGCTGTTGCTCATTGCCATCCGAGAATGTGGAAAGGGGTTGGATGTGAACGAAGGGTAGTATTTTACTAAAGACACAACGATTTCCTCATGTACTCGGTATTTATTGTTTATATGCATTCTTTTTTATTCCGACTTTAAGATACTGGCAGACGGAAGAGACAGAGTTTTACATTGCATTTTTTTGGCAGATTTTGTATCTTTACAAATTCTTATACATGATGTATGAGTGTGTGTGTAAATACATGCACAGGAATTATATTTATAGTGTCGTGTTTTTTTATTTCAGTTTAGGTATATTTTCTCATTCGAATAAAATAACCAATATCCCATCCCCCAGACAAGGTAGATTGCAGATTTGATAATAACAATTTAATTTAAAAAAAAGTACTGTACCCTTGACCTGATTAAGCCGATTGGAACTACACCGTGATATCCCTAAAAATGATAGAGCAGTTCAGATTGCATTCCCTGGAATAACGTTAGAAATTCCAAGGAAACAAAAGGGGTTTCCAATAGAGAGTTGAAAACTTTGAATTTAATTTGTGAACGCAATTTTAAAATCATCGAATTGTCACTGTCAATTTATTGAGTAAACTCAACATGGTAAAGTACACGAACGGTTAACGTCCGCAAATCATAAAAATTTACCAACGAAATTCGTAGTCGGTGGCCGCAATTTTCAGGCACAAAACAGAATGAACGCTATGAACTTTGCGTTGAAAATGCAACTATGCAAATAAATCCCAAAAACAACACGCAAAATTTAAAGAATTTTCAGCTTTGACGACTGAAATCGAGTATTGTTATTATTGTTGTTGTAGCCATATTGTCATGTGAAGGTGGCGATCCACGTCAAGCTCCTGTATGTGAGCAAGCTCGTTCGGGTCCAAAGAACCGATGACGCCAATAACTCGCCTTGTCATATCGAGCATCATAGGCACTCAGTGTTTGTGCCGTCCGGCCTCTCACTAAGAGTCTCCGCTCGATACCGCTGATTGTCCGCGACTGCCGAAGCTACTCCGTATGGAGGATTCCACTATCCGCAACCTGTGGACGTGACAGCAATGAAAACCACACAAATTGAAGCCCAATATTCCAGTCGGTGTGGTGCTCACAGCTATCCCGTGCCGGAAAATCGAGACTCCTTCAGTGTTGCTATACGGGAAGTAGATTTTTTTGGGTATAAAAGTTAAAAATTGTTTAACTTTTGCGCGTTACTTTTATGATATTTTTTATGGAGATTTGCATTTTACAACGTAACGCTCAAAACTCAACGCGATTATTTTGTTTTGGTCTTAAAGGCGTTAACTCCATTTCACATTTTTGGTTTAATGGGTTCGTCAATAAATTAAATTTGTGTTATTGGTCGGGTGAAAATACACATGGGAGGTCACCGTAGCGCGGAGGTTAGCATATGCACCTAAGACGCTGAAAGCCTGTGTTCGAATACTGACGAGAACTTCAGAAAAAATGTTCAGCGGTGGTTATCCCCACTAATGCTGGCGACATTTGTGGGGTACATTGTCGTGTAATGTACCCCAAGCCGTTTAGAATCGGCTATAAAAAGAAATCGTGCAGCACTCACTGGTATGTGAGAAGTTTGCCCCGGTTCCTTAATTAAATGTTCATGGGCACATTTGCATTTTGAAAAGTCACATGTGTTTCATAAATCAACACTTCATCCACAAAAGATAACTGTTTGGTTCGGTTTGCATGTTGGCGGCGTCATTGAGCCATACTTCTTCGTTGACTATACCAATTGTCACGTTACCGTGAATGGACAACGCTACCGCACCAAGCTCATTGATTATTTTTGGCCTGAATTGGAACATATGGACCTGGACGACATGTGGTTTAACAGGACGGTGCCAAAAGCCACATAGCACTCCTTACAATGGATTTCTTGAAAAGTAAGTTTTATGAGTGCGTTAGCTTCTAAAGAAATGACCCAGTCGATTGGATAGACTATTTTCCTTGGGGCTAGGTCAAGTCATTGGTGTATGCCAACAAGCCGACGACGTTGAAAGAACTCAGAGCCAATATTGAACAGGAAATAGCGGTCGTTTAGGCCGAATTGTGTAGCCGAGTCACAAAAAAATGGGTCCAACGTATTGATAGATGCAAACTTACCACCGATGGCCATATGAATGAAGTCGCGTTCTATTCATAAATGTTTTGATTGTACTTCAGCCGTTAATAAGTCTTTGAGATATCTCTAATGCAGTGTTTTATTACAAAAAAAAAGTTGTTATTAGAAACTCGATAGAATTTGTGGGAAACATGAAAGCTAGTACTCCAAGATATGCCCCGAAGGGCAACGCATGACAAATGATCAAAAATTGGCCCTGTGAACGATCCATGATTATGCGGCCTCATTTAATCTTGAATGGTCAATCGCTATGCTATCAATAAGTAGAACAGAGGTCTGACTCATTGAGATAGTCATGGGGGACCATTGTCGGATTAGAAAACATGCTGACCCACTAAAGGTAACAAGGTACGATTTCTGCATAAATGTTGGTGTTAGATTCGGTATTTGCCCGTGAAATATTTTGAAATGGAATTCTTAAATGGAAATACTATGTGTGCTTTTAATGCCAGCTGTATTCTCCTGCACGACACAATGAACCATAGGAACGATCGGCGCGGGAACACAATGCGATTGGTTATTTCTAGGCGCCAATATCTCGCCTTTTTACTTCGAGTATCACAGACACTCCGTGCCCGGCCACTCCACTCTACTTGACACCGCTCCACTCGATACTCCGCAACCTTTGGACATGCCCGGTAGCTATCAGCTGAGCTTCTCCTGAACTTTTGGTCTTAAGGTACGTTCAGATTAGTCAAACATTTGACCCAGCTAGTTCTAAATTTTTCACGCTATTACGCTATGGCTAGATTGTCCAAGCAAATGTATTCCAGATAAAGGCCAATTTATAAATTTAAATAGCACGAGTTGGTATTTATCAATACGTATGTATGTATGTATTGAAATCTTTATAAAAGAAGAAATCCTGTGGACACGATTCAATCGTAATCTAAAAAAAAAAATGTGATAGTCTCGTTCATACATATATTGTATGTATGGTGGTATGTGACATCATGAAAACAAACAGACTACACGCAATCAAAACCAAACGCGAAATCGAAACTTCCCTCGCCGATTACATTTTCCATAAGCTGTCTGTCATTTAAATCCACTACAGTACTGAGCACATGTGTTTGCTGCTGTCCCTTATCAGAGAGAGGTAAAAATGTGCACACTTATGCCTAGTATAGATAGATGCATGCGCCAATACAATTGTACATCCATATAGGAAGCAGGCAAATGAATGTGTAGAGGCCGGCTAGCATTGAAACCCTCTCCTCGTCCTCAAGTTAGATGAAAGGTGGTCATATCATGGCTAAATTGAGAATAATTTACTGTTGGCAGCAAAAGCGCAACAGCTGTTATAATTAAATTGACGAATTGCCCGACATAAAGCAACTAATGAGAATTGACGAATATTAAAGAAAATATGTGAAGAGTACATAGGCACATGTTGCGAAAATAATTTCGCCTTATTTCCGTTAAAGGAATGAATATTTGTGTAATTGAACAGTGTCCCCAGAAGTGATGTAAATCTAATAAAAATTCGAGAATTAATTGATAATTTAAAACTCTCGAACTGTATTTGGCAATATATAATCAATTGTTAGGTTAGGTTATAGTGGAGCTTGAAATTAAAATTGCTGAGATAATTTTTAAGAGTTGTGAAACCACACTAGCGACAGATCAAAGCCTATGTTCGGAATCGAATCAACGTAAGTCTCCCAGCGAGATGGCTGAACAGTTACCGTCCTGGTTGTTATTGCCCTAATGGTAAATTTTACTGGCGGTAAAGATATTCACACTCGACTTCCTCGCGTTAGCACCACATCACCTCACGCAATACTTGATCGCCCGGATCTCCACCTGCAGGACTGTATTATTCTCAGGCAGTCTAAAACAGATCTCAGTTCCTGGGTTCTCAATGTAGACCCCCAGGTCCACTTTGTCCTCTAGTTTTGATCCATCCGTGTAACATGGTCTTCCAGATGGCAATACTAGGGTTCCGTCAATCCAAGACTGTGCCGATGGCAGAAGTGCTTCGCACTTGACTTCAAAGTTCATCTTAGGTATCCCATCGGAAACCTCTTCCCTTCCTTCCAGGTTTTCTAACGTCGCTTCGATTGTACCGCGATGGTTTGAGTGCTCCAATCCTCAATCCATTCTCCCATCGCCTTAAGTCTCATAGCCGTAGTGGCTGCCTCACACTTAATCTATATGTCAATGGGCCGGCCAGTAGCGACAGATCAAAGTCTCTGGTCGGAATCAAATCAACGTAAGTCTTCCAGCGAGATGGCTGAACAGTTAAAAATTATCCTTCCCTGAGTGTCAGGCCACGGAGATATACCAGGGAAAACTTGAATCTTCTTTCAATCTAGGGGAACTTGACTCTGCGGGTATGCCTTTTGCCCAATACATGCATTATCATTAGGTATGAGGCCCGATGTGGCTCAAAATATGGCCGCAAATTGTCTACTGTGAACACTTCAAGATCTATGCTTATGAGATCAATAATTTTGCTGTCGCTGGCTACAGAAGGAATTATTGAACATCTAATATGTGTGTGTGAGTGTCCAGCAATCAAACGGAAGGAGCTCCATTTTAGTTTATTATTTCCTTGAAGACTTGTTTAGTTCCCCCCCTTTTTTTGTCAAGTGCGTTCGTTTTCGATTTGATTCGGTGTTTGTTTATCTCTCAGCGTTTCTCGATCTTTTTTTTCTCTTCTTCTTCTAGGGCGAATACAATGGAACTAAGATCTTACGAGATTGCTTGTACGAAAGTTAGCGTTTTTTTACAGATAGATACACTGAGGTATATGGCTAGACAGGCTTTAAAAGTAATGACGATGAAGAGTAAATATCGAAGGCTTCATAAAAAAAATATTCTAACTCGATGTTTTGTTTCTTTTGAAAAGTGCAAAAAATTACAAAAATCTGTAAAATTTTAGATACAACAAAAATTTTTAAATATCACTTAACTTGGAAGTAGAGATACCAACTTTGAAAAAATATGAGGTGGTTCACTTCATTGATTTTGAATACAGCTGTATGTCCATGTGCGGAATTTTAATTTATTAGAGGCTGTGGTCTGTGGGTAGGTACTATCAAATCTATGAGTTTGATTGCAGGTTGCCACTTTAATTTGATTTCAAGCACTAAAAGAACTGAGATTCTGAGAACGCATCATACCATCTAAATATGGCGAACAAGGAGGTGGACAACTTGGCGGCGACCCATCTGGCCGCTTATATCACATAGTGCTAGTACTTGAAATATGGTGTCTGAAAGCCTGGCAGAAGGCAATGGTGGTATAGGTGGTGGATAAGCCTTACGCCCTTTCTATTCAAAACCATGGGACATACTGTGGATACCATGAAAAGGAGTAGGATATCCAGCGAATTGCTGGGATATAAGCAGCATGTCTATGTCAAGGGAAGGTCGGAAGACACCGCCCTGGACGAAGTTATGAATAAACTAGAAGAATCCTTCGATGCCAAGACGTACACATTCGCAGTATGCATAGACATCGAGGGGATTTTAACAATGTGAGGACCAACACACTGATCTAGCCACTAGACCAGGTTCATTGAATAATAGACCTATTATTCAATGAACCTGTTGAACAGTTGAGTTATTGTTTCTATATCCAAATTCATGGTTGAGAATCAATCGCCGATTTCTTAGTAACCCAAATAAGACTGAACGTTTCTTCAACAGAACGATTTCGATTTCCGACAAAGTCAAATAATTAGGGAGTAGTTGTTGTAGTCGTGTGTTGTACACTGAGGCGGCAGCCCTTGCCGATGAAAAATGTCAATCCGGTACGTACATCCGACTGCCATGGGATTGATCTTAGACAGAAAATTGAAGTGGACGTTTCATATCCTGAAACGTACTGAGGAGGCTCACAGATGTTGGGCGCTATGTAGACGGGCCGTAGCCTCGAAATGGGGCCTGAATCCGGCTCTATAGGAGCGTGTTTAGACCAATTCTTACTTCCGCCTCAGTAGATTGGTGGACCGCGATGGAGAAAACGTGCAACGTAAAGAAAATACAACAGGTTTGGAGAACATGTAATGTATTTGGCACTGAGATGGCAACCCTTGCTGATGAAGGACACCATCGGGTTAATCCTGTACTTACAACCGGTTGTCATGGGATTGAGAGAACTTGTTTTGCCACTTGTCTTGTCTTGCCATAAGCGAGTCGCCCACTAGGGCACTGGAGACTATTCTAAATATACGACGCACAGACAAATAGATTAAGTTTGAGGCAGCAACTGTGGCTATGAGTCTGAAGGCATTGGGAGAATGAATGGAAGGTAGGAGCTGGTCATAGCATCACGATACAAGTGAGACGACGAGAGGAAACCTGAATGTCATGAATGATGTTTCGTTTGAAAACTTAAAACGACACTTGAGGTAGAGTGGTACTCTGGTATTCCCATCTGAAAAATCATGGATAAAACTAGAGGAAAGAATAGGCCTGACGTCTACATTGAAGACCCAGGGACATAGATCTGTTTACGACTGCTTGACCTGCAAGCAGGGATACGTGAGCATAAGGGTGCGAACAGAGTGCGAGCTGAAATAAAAAACGAGAATGTCAATGCTATAAAGATTGTGAGTGCGAGAAAACTGATTACATACAAGTCAATACTAATAAGCCTGTGCAAAACATAGTGAACGCCCGGAAGAGAGCAAAGCCGATTGAATGCGGGAAAACAGTTCCAAAGCGTTTTTTTGCGCTTCTTAGCATCGTTGATGTTTTATTTAAAACATTAAAAAATTTTTTAAAAATTCTCGGCAATCCTTGCCATGCTCGTTCCGGTCTATACGACCAATCGCCGCGGGAACATGATGATCATTGGTTATGTAAAGGCGCCAATAACACGCCTTGTCGTATCGAGCATCTAGGCACTCAGTATTAAAGCAACAGCCGGTGCCACTCGGCCTCACAGCAGGGATGGAAAATACAAAATATAAAATGGTACTAAAAAGTACTTTTTGGAACGAGAGAGCATTTTAAGTTTTGCATAAAGGTTTCAAAAATATTTGAGTGCAGTTAAACAAAATATATCTCTGGAAAACCTCTGCCCTAACGATTACTAATTACACAATGTGTGATGGAAACTTAAATAAAGAAAATGCCAAAAGGGTTTTGGTTCTGAGACTTAATTTTTTTGGGCTAATTTATATATAACTCTAACCGATGACGAAGGCGGCCACCGTTGCGTAGAGGTTAGCATATTTGTGAGGTATCTAGCCAAGTATCTCTATGAAGTGGTGTCGCTATGCGACTCGTCATTCGAACTAGGTACATGGTTGATCTTAAACTTTAATCGAACTGCACTCTGTAATAAGCATCCATTGTACCTTAACGGAAACCGAAAACGAAGGGTTTGCCATATGTCCGAGATATACACATATCGGAGATGGTTGGACGAATTTGTGATTGCATAATTATATTTACCTAAAAACACAAATCAGATATTCAAATTTCAAGTCAAGTAACTAGGGGGAACCCCCCAAACGGCCATATAAATTAATCGGTACAATATGGGAATTAAATGAAATAGGTCAAGTATCAGGGTTCGTGTCTCAAAGCTTTCTAGAGTTTCATTAAGTCAAATAAGGTGACTTGTGCATGAGGCATCTGTTTCTAAATATGAACTGAATCAAGACGGATGGACTTGATTCGATCGGCTAACAACTCAATAACGCTATTTTATCGTGGTAAATTTCGTTAAGTGAGAAATACTCGAGTCTTTAAAAGTCCGAAAACATCCAAAAAGTCCGAAAACATCCAAATTGTTTGAAAAATTCTTGTTAAAAAAGGTACTAATCCGACGCCTCGGGTGGAAAAAGTACTGAAGAAAGTACTAATGTACTAAAATAAGTACTAAAGTACTGAAAAAATTACTGACTTTTCCATCCCTGCCTCACACTGAGACTCGTCACTCTACCGCTGTTTTTTCGCGACTGCAGTTGCAGTTGCAAACCTGTGGATTCGCCCGCTATATGACAGAACACCACACAGATTGGAGCTCAAAGTTCCGGCCTGCGTGATGCTCATAAGTTACCCGTGCCGGGAGTATGGTGTTCACGCGAGGATGTCTAGTGCGAACATCTTTACGGATAGTAAATTGGTCAACAGGGCTATAACAACCAGGACGATAAAAGGTCGCAGACAATCTAGGAGTGTAAGAAGATTAACGCAATCTCAGAGAATGGCAGGGTCGATACAGCTGATAGGTCATAACGAAGTGGGGGGAAATGAGGGGCATACGATTTGGCCGTGAAAGCCAGAGGACTTTTATAATAAACTCGAAGCTATTCGGGGCGACGCAATCCGAGCTAAGCCCGTGGGCGACGAACAAAGGATGTATCACTGTGGAACATTGAAACAGTCGGTAGAACGACGAAAATCCTATCGAGAGATCGTAAGAAGACGAGACCATTACTGAAAGGTAGTAAGGATGTCAATATATTTTCGGTATCATTATGGGGCACATGACTACGATCGCACTTATGTAGAATAGGTGCGGCAAGTGACAGCAAGTGGGGAAGATGATGAGAAGTTGGATAATTTCTAACAGACACCAAAACGGCCAAACTTGAACGAACTTAAAGGCGTGGAGTGGAGAAAAACGGGGGATTTTGCCTTGATTAGCACGGATTCCTGACCTTAGATCTTTTTTTAAGGTTACTTTGAAAGTATTGAGAGCGCACAACAAGCCGATCACTGACTTAGGTGCATGGTAAAAAAAATTATTTAAAGATCTCAATGGCCTCTTCACCGATCTACGCAGATATAATAGAACTGGTTTGAAGTCGTGATATAATCCTCTCAAAACTCCGAGTCCTTATGCCACATGTAGTATTTTGGAAATAAATTTAGATAGTTTGCGTATGGTAATAGTGGCAGTGTGAAATCGATCTCATGTAGTTACTCTCTTTAGACTATTGTGATACAGTTTAGTTGTAGTTGTAGCGAAAAACGAAAGCCTCGAATCCATGGTCCCGAACTGTTAAACTAAGCTTGAGATTTAACAACTCAGATAACGGGATTAATAAAACAAAAGATAATAACAAAACATATGGGTGGCAGGCAATATGTGAATAAATAGGTGTACCTGCAACATGAGAGAAGGGGTAATAGGTGAAGAAGCCATACGTTAATAACAATTAGTTAATATAAAATGAGGTAAAACAGACACGTGGTGTATGATATAAATGGGAAAAATTCATTAAAAGCGTTCGCAATATAAGTGGGGACACTTACCGCATTCTGTTGTTGTTGCTGTTGCGCCTGCTGTTGTTGCTGCTGCTGCAATTGCTGTTGTTGCTGCTGATGCTGTTGTTGTTGCTGCTGTTGCTGCTGCTGTTGCTGTTGTTGCTGCTGTTGCTGCTGCTGTTGTTGCTGCTGTTGCTGCTGCTGTTGCTGTTGTTGCTGTTGCAATTGGGCGGCTGTATTGGCATCGATTTGTCCTTGATTGGCTGCTGAATACCACCATTGTGAACCGGGCACGGCAGCGGCGGCTGCGGCCTGGGCCATATTTAAGCGATAATCGTAGGCAGGTGTACCGGCTGCATTTGAGGTGGCGACAACTTGGGCCATTGTCGTGGCTGGATTGGGAAAACTACTAGCCATTTTGTATGTGAAAAGCTGTTGGGTGCCAACGCCAGAAGTGGTGTTGGCATTATTTTGATGGGCTTGCTGTTGATTCTGTTGGACGACAACTTGTTGTTGGTGCTGCTGTTGCTGCTGCTGCTGTTGCAATTGTTGTTGTTGTTGCTGGACAGCAGCGGCTGCGGCAGCGGCCTGTTGTTGTTGCTGGGCAACCAATTGTTGCTGATAATGTTGAAGAGTTTGCTGATCAATTGTTTGTTGTTGTTGTTGCTGTTGTTGTTGTTGGTGTTGTGTGGCTGCCGCCGCGAGAGCACCGGGCCACCATAGGGCAGCCTCGGCAGCAGTCGCTTGGCGTTGACCCCAAGCGCTGTGTTCTGACATACTCTTTTGTAGGAAATCTATTTCGATGCCTCAAAACGTATCTAACTTTCTTAAAAGGAACAACCAGCACTAACTTACTCGCATTTGTGGTTGCTTGACTTTCTATACCTAACTTGTTTTTTCGCGTTTATTTTTATTTTATTATTTTTTAGTAGGTGTGTATGTAAAAAAGTTTTCGCATGTAAACTTAGATTTCTGCTTGCTTAGAAAAAGATTATAACATTTTTATTTGAGAACGGCTTTACAATTGCAAAATGTGAAGCTTTGGTGTCGTTGCTAATCACATCAGTAGTTGTTGTTGTTATTGTCGTCTTATTTAATTTATTTTGGGAAAATTTATAAAAATGCTTTCCTCTTGGCATTGGTGATGGTTGCTAATTATTTATTTTAAATTTAGATTTATGTTTCTCGCGGTTTAGAAAGTAATTGTTGGAATTTGCTTTTAGTTACACAGCCTGGTTCAATTCGCGCGCGCACTTTTTCTGACTTTTGGCTGTGTTTTTTGTTATCTCGTGATTTTCATATCATTTTGAGCCAATTTTTAATTCATTTATATAATTCTATATTTAAGTTCACTTTGACTATTTGCTTTTGTTTCTGCAATAAAATAAATTTAATTTGATTTTTATTCACTTTCCTCTTTGGTGGCCTTTTTAAAAACACAAACACGCAGACGCGGTTACATTTGAAACGACAGAGAATCACCAAAAGAAAAAGGGAGGAAATATAGGACGCATGTGAGTAAAGAAAAGGAAAAAAGACGAAGCACAGCACCCAGTAAATACATACATATGTACATATATATGTGTGTATCAACCAATTTTATATGAAAAAACAAAAATATGGCAACGTGTGAGTAAAAGATGCGTATAAGAAACTGTGACAATAGTTTTTGCTTGTTGGTTATTCGTTTTCCAAAAATGACAACTTCTTCGGACTTTTGCATTACATTTTCAGTTGATGTTATTATAATTAAGATGCTATTACACGTCATGTGCTTTAGATAAGTGCTGTCACTATCTGTGTCCACAACAGCTTGCTTTCATCGAAAGAAATGCATATTTATACCAAAATTCATTTTCCATTTTAAATTTTTCGTACGTATCACACGATGTGTACAAATTTCAGAGTAGCCACATTTGAAAAAAACAAAACACATGAGAATACATATCGTATAATTTAGTATTTTTATCGTTAATGAGTCCCTTTGCTTTCATACAAAAGTTGTGTAAAATTAGATACAAGAAATCAAAGCAAATCATGTCCTATGAGAGCAATACTGTAAACTGACATTATTCAAGACGCCTGATCTCTTTTAAATCCATGACAATATAATCTAAGGATGGGTGGGTTTGCATTCCTCTTTTCATGTGGGAAACTGTCTAATTCTTTAAAAAAACTTACCTATATGCTGAATATTTTTGAAATTAATTAAAGCCATTTTAATGCTAATGGCTTAAAAAAGCACTTAAAAACAATCAATCCTAATGTAATATGAAGCTAAGATTATGCTAACGCAAAAGAATTTCATTTAATTAGATATGTTTAAAAAAGTAATGTTTTGTTGAAATCTTCGGCAATTATTCTGTAAGCTGAACAGAATATTCTGCTTGAGCGAAAAATGTTAATAATAAAAAAAACGCTTCTTACACAAAATTAATTAATTAAACTAAAGTACACAAGTATATTAAATAAATAAATAGTTATATTTTCTTAAAGGGTTTTCCCAACTTTCCTAAAGCTGCAAAGAATATTCTGCTTAAACTTTGTAGATCTGCAAATTTCATTGCAAAATAAATAGAAAAATATAATAGAACGATAGCGAACAATCTTAAATTCTGAGTCAGCTGCTTGCTTTGTACTGCCTTGAAGGTGCATCATGTATTAGATCCGTTCGCGTTTTGAAAAACATTTTTAGGAAGCCGTTTACGTACCTCATTGTTTAGCAGAAAATACAGAGAGATAATTCTACAAATCAATGTTAAGCAAATTTAATTGGGAGAAAATGTTTTTTTTTTTTTTTTTTTGTAAACAAATGGGTCTTCGCTTCCGCCATGAAACCAGTACAGAGATCGATCTATACCGAAAAGTGGATCTATGTGTTAATCTGTCTCGATATATGGGAAGATCGGTACATATGTATGCATACATATTTAAAATTTTATGATAGTCGGATCGTACATCCGAATCCTTAAGATATAAAGTGAGCGATATTGGTTTATATGGGGGCTTTATAAAGATCGGGACCGACATGGCCCAACTTCGATCGTATATTACTACATTAAAACAAAAACTCAAAGCAACTCAGCTATAAAAATCTGAAAAGACAAATTTTATAACAATAAACTATTTGTTTGCTTCGGTATTTTGTAAAATCTACCTCGAACAGACCCACTAAGAGGTTACTAGAAACTATACATGAGTGTTTGCCAGCGTATGACACAACAAAAATCATATAAATATCAATGGGACGAGACTCATTCCTGTTAAATGTCTGCAAAATGTTATAGGAAGCTGTGGTAAAAAAATTAACGGATATTTTGATCTTTTCGCACATAACATTAAGTCCGTTAAAATAATGGTTTTGCCACAAAATAAACTATTAGTAGACAATAAAACATTAACAATTTAAATGGAAAAAATTAAACATAAGAAATTGGGGATTTTCCCTCACGACATGACAACGACAATATGGTTGGTCATCCTCAGACATGTCTGGTTTGTTTTATGCATTTTTTTCGCTTTAGTTTTTTGGGTTTGCTAACATTGCTGTTTGCAGTAGTTGGTTGGTCTTCAACCCATAGGCAATTTAGAACACTCACATAAAAGCTCTGTGGTTAAATGCACAACAACAAAAAAAGACAAAACTTTAGTACGATATGTGGTATTAAAGAAAGCTATGTAAAGGTAAGAGGAATAGGTGGGATTGGGAAGCTGAGATATACCACACTTTCTGTTTGGTTTAGTATCACTTGCACCATTATTACAAAATCTAAAAAGTGGTAAACACGGAGAGATGTCATTGCAAAAAATAAAACATTAGCACACAAACGAGCAAACATCATCTCATCATTGTATTACATTCGTTTGTTGTTCGTTCCATTTTCATTTTCATACTATTGTGTTTATACTCCTCCCGACACCGACGACGACGACATCATGCAATAATAATAATAATATTAATACACACTTCTTCTATGCACAAAACACACAAATCATACAATGCACGGCAGCTGTATTCCCTTGGCTTTTACAAAAAAAAAACACGCACACACACAAAAAAAAAGACACGAACGAAAGAAACTTTTTCTTTTTTTTCTAGTTGGTATTATTATAGGGCGCGCTTTGAATTTACGAGGAACTTCTTTGGTTTTTTGTGCTGCTTGGTTGGGCTTTTTTTCTTCTTCTATAGACAGACAATACACAAAGCCACCATACGGTACAGCAATGTGCTGTATATTCTTCTATTATAATACACACGGCAACGACGGACGGCCAGAAGTGTGGAAGTGGAAGAAAAGGAATAACAAAAAGAAGAAGCAGAAGAGGAGCGCAGTACTACATTCACTATACACACAATATTATTCACACAATGCAATGCAAACGACGTTTCTTTACCGTATGTTTATTGCTTGCCTGCCTACTACTGCTGCTTGCTGCTATACTACTAGCCCTTGGCCACTAATACGTTTGCCTTTACCATCCATATAGTGTACCATCTATTGACGACGGCGACATGGTTGTTGGCGGCAGAGTATGTTTTTCTTATATGCTTTACCACGACGACGCTTTTGTTGGTTTTGTTATATTTGCTTTAGCTAGTTTTGGGCTCTTTTGTCGTGTGGTGGTGTTGTTGTTGTTGTTATTTTTTCGTTGCTGGGCTGCCGTCATGAGCTCTCTGCGCGCAGAGCTGCCAACTTCCCCTTCCCCTACAATTGGATTGTTCGGCACGAATGAGTGAGGTGTATGTTTGTATGTGCGGAAAAATAATACAGTTTTTCTAGGTATTCATCGTGTGAGAGGGTTTGTGGCATTTTTGCCACACAAAAATATTATAAAACGTCATCATCACTATTGACGTCATCATGTTGACGACGATGATGATGATGTTGGTGATGATCATTATTATCATCACCATCCCCTCATAATCATCAATAAGAAGACACAGCTAGAAAGCAAACGAGACATCGTCTCGCTTAATATTTTCATACTCATTTCAATTGAGTGGTGGTGGGTTTTTCGTCGGCAGTTGCTCATACGAAATTTCATATATTCCTGTGGACGAACGCGTGCGTTTGTGTGTTGATGCACACAATGGAGTTTTTTCTTCTCCTATGTATACCATATGTTTCCACTGTAAGCCCTCTGTATATTGTCGTCGTCGACGCAAATGCTTTGTTTTTGTTGTTTTTTTTTTTACCCTCTTGTCTCCTTTCAAAGCCCTTCTTACCTATATTATATAGTGGTAAATAGTAGGGTGCAGTACGTTTGTATGGAACGTTTTAAAATTTGAGTACATTAGTTTGTAAGTGTGTTGTCCACTCATAAAATTCTTCTCGTTTTTGTTTCATGGCACTGTACAATCTTAATTATAATCAACCGGCAAAAACGATTATGAAGTTTTTTTCGTTTGAGATTTTTATTCGAAAGTTTGTTTTGTGCTGTTGTTTGGTTGGTTTGGCGTCATACTGAAAACTTTTGACTTTTTTTATGAATTTTCAAGAAAAGGTATCCATAAAGTTCAGCAGAAGTAGCAACAAAGTCGAAAGAAGAAAGATATAAAACACATACATAAACAATGTTGCATTGCGCATCAGCCAGAAACAAAAGAAACACGAGAACAAAACGACCGACCGGCTGTCACTGTAAATACGAGTACTTTTTGGTGATGCCAGATTTGCATAGACAAAATGTTTTTGAAAAGGAAATATGGAAAACAAACATTGAGGATATTTGGACAGCCCAAAGATCTGAGATGGACTCTCGGGAACACTGACGTATTTAACATACATTTCCGACGTAAAATACCTACATCGAAAACGTCTTAAATCTATCAAAAAAAAATTGTTTTTGTTTTGTTTTTTGAGTAAAAAATAATAAAAAAAAAATCCGAAAACTATGATTATGGCTACTCTGGTGCGTCCATAACATATAACGTCTGAGTTTGAATCCTGGTGGAAACATCAAAACATTTTGTGCCGTTTTTCCCCCTCACTAATGTCGGGGCATTTGTGAATATAGTTACGTGGTCAAACTACACCGCAAGGCGAAACACTGACTATAAAAGGCCTTATAACACCAACAACCAATCTAAAACAATGCTATTATGTCAAAACTAAACTAGTAGCGGACAAATGTGTTTTTTTAATAAATCATACCTATCTAGCAGAAAAATGAATTCCACTACCAATGACTTCTATCTTTTATAATCGATTAAAAATGGGATATTGGCTAATGAAAACCTTTCGTCCAATAAATTCGGTGGGGAAATCCAAAAACTACTATACAGTATATAACAAATAAGCACTTCATGTATATGGTTGTAAATGCCTCATTCTTAAAAAAAAAGATCGAAACATTTGGACTCAAATGTAAAACATTAACTATCGATGTAAAACATCAATTGAATCTTAATAAAGGATTTAAGGGGGACTAACGGACCCCACAAACGATTGTTGAAAAATAACTAATTCACAAAGTCCAAAAATGGTACCATTGCAGTTGCACACTCTAAGTTCGCTATAGAGCATATCGATTGGCCGATTGAAAAATGGAGGAAAATACTGTAGACCAACGAATGTAAAATTGTATTATTTGATGGAACAAGGTCTAGAAAGCCAACTGCCGATATGACCAATACATAATATAAATCACAATTTACAAAAAAAAAGACACTCAGTCCTGTTGGGGCTAAAGTATTGATACGTTAGAGTTTTTTGTACAACGGTATAGGTACTATAATAATGTAAGAGACATCATGGATAAGTTCAAGATATATTCATTTCCAGGTAGTGGCAGTTGTCTAACAACAAAATATTGAGTTGGTTGTGTGTGTGTGTATTATAGTTAAGAACCATTACACACACAATCAACGAAAAATGGCGCGAACTATTGTAGCAACATACACAAAATCAGAGTCGCACTAATCACTGATTTTGACAGATAGTTAAAATCAGTGATTAGTGTGACTCTGATTTTGTGTATGTTACTAGTTCGCGCCATTTTTTGTTGTTTGTGTGTGTAATGGTTCTTAACTATAATACACACAAACAACCAAAACTCGTTGACAGATAGTGCACTTCGCGGCAAAAAATTGTACTCAGCTGTTTACGGTACACTACCTGGTAATTATGTCATTGAAAAGTTTACAATTTTGCAATGCTTGATACGGCAAACTGAAATATGATTCTGAAATTAGTATTCTACAAGAAAATGGCCGGAAACATACTTGTAAATTGGCAAGGGGGTGATTTCAAATCAATGGGGTTCAGGTTAAGTCGTGACCTGCTCTGTCTTCTGACCTAAATCCCAAGAACATTTATGGAGAGACATTGAAATTATGTTACAGAGAACCGACTGACAAATCCGGAAGTTCTGGGATATAACAGGATTTCTTGAGACTCCATGCATCATTGATGTGCCGAAGTCATCAAAGAGGAGTTATTGCTCTAGCCACAGCAAATAATTTAAGTTTTAATTAATTAAGTTGATTATTTTTAACTCGACGTTATTTATTTAATATTGTTGTTTTTAATTCAAGCTCGAGGTCTTTCTGGTTTTTCTCTTTTCTTTATTATTTATGTATCGATATTTCGCATTTTTATGTATCGATGAAATGCATTTTCATGATATGATCTACAACAAATTAAATTTATTTTTAAACTATTGACATCACTGTTTCTATGTTTTTATTTAACTTACATATCTAAACAAAGTCGCATACATTTTTTTTTTGTGCATGTACAAAAAGGGAACTATGGAATTATAAGAAAGGGATGGAACTAGTTCCAGCAGTTCCTTACTTGGATAAGTTCCAATGAACTAGTTCCATCCGGAACTACCCAACTCTACTTTCCTAAAAGCACTCACTACATTTAGTTTCAACATTCGTGTGGTTTTCCAATAATATTTTTTTAGAAATAAAGTTCATATTCCCATAAATCATCTGGCAACATCATAGATTTAAGCAACATCTAGTATTATACGATGGTTGACCTTTATGAAGGAGGGATCTGTAAAAAAGCCATACATGCAATTCATGTAGTCTTAACCAGACACAGGGTTACATTCCGCACTCCACAAAAAAATGTGAAGAGCATAAAAGTATTTTGAACAAAACAAAAATACAAAAATATTTGCTATTTAAACGTGCGAATTTCATTTTTTATCTTTTTCTCGACACTCAATATGATAGTGAGATGGTGAGGGAAGACAAATGTAACACAAAAAGCAAACATTTTTTACACAATTATTTAGCCTTGAAAATTTACCTACATTGTCTATAAATAAAGACTTGTATGTTATGTATGAATGTTGTATGTATGTAGCTGCATTGACATGTACAAACTTTAGCTACAACAACAAGCCCTTTTTTACCACACTAACTTTTTTCGCAACATCAAAGTGCTGCTGAATAGGATAAAGCCAAAAAAAAAACTACAAAAATTCGCACTTTCATTCAAAACAGAAAAAGAGCAGCATAACAAAAAAAGTGTAATTGTTAGGGAAACAACAAGCAAAAAAATCATAATAATAGAGCGCTAGCCGAGGAAAGGAGAGTTGTGAATGATGATTATTAACGTGTTGTGCTACATGACACCGGCTTTAGGTCTGTTGTTGTTGTTGCTGCATTATAGTTGTTAAGTAGGTATCCCCTTACAAACGCATACACAGTAAATATGTACGTATGTTTGACTTCTTACTTTCTGACTTCATCAGGCAAACAATGGAAATGAGCATTTGGCGAAAACAACAATATAGACAGACGCTTTTTTTTGTCTCCATCCATCCATATCCATAATGATGTTTCTTGGTATTGACTGACTCTCTGAACGCATTGTTTGCCGTTTTGGTATACTTTGCTATTCTTTACCGCATTGCACTTGAAGAAGGGTAGCAAACAACAAAAGTTCATTGACTTGTGGAATTTGGAATTCTTTCTTGTTCTTAAGTGCTTAAGGTTTCTTCGAAATTTATTTACATAAATAAGTGTGCGATATGACCTAATTATATTTAGGTACAAAATTAATTTATTGAGCAGGGGAAAATGAACCTTAAGGGTGTTTTGTTTAGCAAACTAGCGGATTTGCGTAACTCGAAAAGTAAAAAATTTAATTGAATATGTTTCAAATTTCAATAAACTTTTTATTGTATATCCTTTATAGAACTGCCAAGTAAACCTTCTCCCTTTAAAGCTACATTAAGTTTTGTGAATACCGATGTCATTTTTTCACATATTAAACAGATGGCGCGGACAAAATAAACAATAACAAACATTTAATCAGCTGTTTTACGCATAAAGTTTATTTAGAATTTAGGCAATCACGAATATACATGATATTCAGTGTACACCACAACTTAGATGTAGGTGATTATGGTGGGAGTTTTTTTTTTAGATATCCGACCAACAGATATATAATTTAAGTGTGAGGCAGCCACTGCTTCTATGAGACTTAAGGCTATGGTAGAATGAACAGAGGATAAAAGCAGGTCATACCATCGCGCTTTTTATCGAGGCGACGATAGGAAGCCTGGAAGGAGTGGAAGAGGTTTCCGAGGCAATGCTGCCAGTGGCAAAGTCTTGGAGTTATGAAACTCAGGTATTGCCTTCTGAAAGTTGATCCTACACGCATGGATCAAAGCTAGAGGAGAAATTGAATCTGGTGGTCTACATTGAGACTGAGAACTATTTCCGACAGTCTAACCATAATACGATTCTGCAGGCGTAGAAGCGGGCGAAATGCAGGAGGTGGGTGGTATGGTGTTAACGCGAGGTCGTCGAGTGTCAAAATCTTTAGGGACAGTAAATTGGCCATAAGGGCAATAAGAACCAGGATGGTAAGGTCACGAGCGGTCTTGTAGTGTAGGAAGGAGATAAACGCCATTTCTAAGGATGGGAAAATCCGCATCGTTTGAGTGCCAGGCCATAATAGGTAAAGAGGGAATGAAAGGGCAGAAGATTTGGCGGTGAAGGCCAGAGGACTGCCTATAAACTTGGTTAACCCGAAGCCTTTCGGGTCGACACAGTCCGATTTAGGGGCGTGGGCGACGAATGCGCATGCATCTGCGTGGAACAGCAAAATGGTCAGTAGGGTGGCGAAAATCCGATGGGGGGATCCAGATCATGACGGTACACATAGGACTACGAGCTCACTTATGTAAAATCGATGCGGCAAGTGATAGCATGTGTAGGGCATATGGGGAAGATGATTGAACCATTTCCTATGACCAGCTTTCGCGTCTAACTGATACCGGCAATTAGATGGGGACACTATACCAGACATGAACCAACTAAGGAGAGTGACATGGAAAACAATGAAGGATTTTGTAAGTACCACGGAATTCCTAACAAAAAATTTTCTTTTTCGAGGTTAGTTTTTAGAGCCCACAACAAGCCGATTACTGGCTTAGGTGTATGTCTATAGTAGCATGGGGCAGATTATATATCTGCACCCTCTTTTCAACCTAACCTAAACTGACCATCAGAGTTGTAATAACAAGGACGGTAAATTCACGAACAATCCCCGGCTTTTACGGGTATCAGAAACCGACACATATGTGGGTGGGGACACAATATCAGGCTTGAAACGACTTAGGGGCGTGGAATGGGGAACAAATAGGGAGTTTGTTAATAACTCGGAATTCTTGACCCAAATTTTCCTTCAAGGTTACGGTCGTATTCACAAAAGGTAATGAATGTTTATTTGACTGTTCTATAAATCAAATCTGTCAAATAAATCTACTTTAAAGTCGCATTAAGTTTTGTGATCTGCGGTGTTAGTGTTTAGTGCGCAAAATTGGCTTAGTTGTATGTCCATAGTGACATGGGGTGGATTAATATTCTATCAAAATCCTATACGCCAAGTTCGTGAGCTCAAAAGTATATTTAACAAGTACAGGAATCGTTTTCTTCGCTATCCCCGCATTCCCATCATCACCTACTTATTCTTATTAGAATGCATATTGTTTAGCAAAACAAACAAAAAAAAACACTTTTCCATATGTTGCCACCTAGCGTTTCAGTAGTCGACAAAACATTCTGCTGTTTGAATGAGTCAACAATTGATTCTCCATTCATTCAAATTATGGCAGCAAACCTAGCCAGTTTGGCGCAACATTTTTTTGTTTTGCAATAGAGCTGCGAATAAATGTAAAAGAAGAAAAATGAAAAAGACATTTAAACGTAAAAGTTAAAATAAGGTGGGTCACAAAAATATCTTAAATGTTCAATTCTTATACCGTTCACTACTGCTATGATGTAAGAGGCTTTATTACACAGTGAGTTTGTTTGAAACGACCCAACGGAACCGAAACAGAACACCTAACTTATCTCAAAATAAGGCAATTTTCCAGGATTCTTGTTATAAATATACCTTTTGAAGGGGGTTCTTTTTGCCTTACCCGTGTCTTTCCACCATTTCTGCTTCCAGAGTTATCCAATACGTCAAATCAACATATACAGCGGTCAAAAAAAGTATTCATCATTAGCAAAATTGATAATAAATTCACTTATTTTGGGTAATTGAAGAAAATTTAAAGTAAACAAATAATGCAGTTTTATGCAATAGTTTATTTTTCGTAATATGTTTTAAAATAAATTCAAAAAATAAATTTAATTAGGGCAAAAAATGCAATTTTATATAATAACACCAAAAACAGAACAAAAAAAGTATTCATCATTGATGTGCTATCATCAAAGTCAAATTCAAATATTATTTGGGAATCCCCCTTTTCTGTTTTATTTAGTAAAGGAGGCTTTGCCCTTGACAGCAAATATTTAATTTCATTGAAAATATAGTTTTTGTCAAAATGGGTCGTAAGCAAAAAGAGGTTTCTGATGTGGTAAAAGTTTTGATAATAAAACACCATAGGAATGGTTTAACTCAAAAAACTATCAGTGAAATATTAAATAGACCACGATCTACTATACAATCCATCATCAGAAAGTGGACAGAAACGAAAACTGTTGACAATAAACCAAGATCTGGTCGACCAAAAGCACTTTCAGTTGGAGATGTGCGTTGGCTAGTGCGGCAAGTTCAAAAAACTCCGAAGACAAATGCGACCATTCTTCGTAAAAACACTATGGAATATTTAGGGAAGGAAGTTACTACACAAACAATTCGAAATACACTCAAAAGGCATAGTTACAGAGGAAGAACTGCACGTAAGAAGCCCTTTATAAATAAAATAAACCGAGTGAAAAGGCTAAACTTCGCAAAAATGTATGTAAAACAGCCCGAATCATTTTGGAAAACAGTCATTTTTGCAGACGAGAGCAAGTTTAATCTTTTTGGGTGCGATGGAAAGGTCATAGTGTACAGAAAACCAAATACAGAGCTTGAAGAACGAAACACAGTTGCTACTGTAAAACATGGTGGAGGTGGTTTAATGGTTTGGGGGTGTATGGCGGCTTCAGGAGCGGGAAATCTTGAAATTATTAATGGAGTAATGGATCATAAGTATTACATTGACATTTTAAAGAGGAATTTAAAAGATAATGCTGTAAAACTTGGGCTTGGTAATAACTTTCAATATTATCAAGATAATGACCCCAAACATTCTGCTTTAAATACCAAGATGTGGATGCTGTTTAACTGCCCCAAAGTCATTAAAACTCCTCCTCAAAGTCCCGACTTGAACCCAATTGAACATCTTTGGGAACATCTCGAACGCAAATTGAGAACGCGCAATTTTTCGAGCAAGAGTCAAATGCAACAGGTGATAATGGAGGAATGGACTAATATAGACCAAAATATAACCGCTAAATTAGTCCAATCGATGTCAAACCGTTTAAAAGAAGTTATAAGACGCGGTGGTCGAATAACAAAGTATTAATTTTTTTAAATTATGTTATTTATTTTTTTGTTTTTTTGCAATGATGAATACTTTTTTTGTTTAATTTTTTGTGTTCAGCTGTAAAATGGCCCTTTTTGTTCCAATAAATACTATTTTTTTCTTTAAAAACAATGAAATTGTGTACATATATATCACACAAGCACTACTGCATCATTAGTTTAATATGTTTTTATTCCAATTGTCTTTTGTAGACTTATTAAAAAAAAAACATTGAATGATGAATACTTTTTTTGACCGCTGTACCTATCCGTTTTTTTTAATTGCATTAAAAATTACCGTCTATGACGAAAAGAGCTTGAAAACCACACATTTAGGAGAGAAACATGAATACGCAAAAAAATAATATGATAACAAAAAAGAAAACATCCCTCAAATAAGTCGGAAGTAATCGGTACGGAGATTTTTCAGACGTATCGGACATCCGACATTTGTCAACGCCGACTATATGAAAAACCCGCAATTACTTTTTGGGCAACCCAATATCTTCACATTATGTCACACATTATGTCAACAAGTGAGCAGATTAAAAATAGAGCCCACTTTAATGTACAATCATGCATGTGTGAATGAGTATTGCACACTTGTTTATGTATGTGACTTAAACAAAGGTAAGTAAAGAGATTCCCACAACCGCTATAACATTACGTGCATAGATTCAGCAAGAAAATTAAAAAAATATATTTGTTACTGTGATTGAAGCGGAGAAAGCAATTAACCCTCCGACGGTTGAGTCACCCGTTGGCCTTATACGAAATACGAGGGCAACGGGACCACAGGGACCTTGTACTTTTTGGATGGAATTTTATATGAAAACGCATTCCATGGGAAGTATACCCGACCCCCACATGTATTCCAAGGAAATTTTATATGAGTTGTTTAGATTTTATTGAGATTTAAATGTGTTTAGAGGGGAACGCGTGAAAAGTGAATCTCTTTAAAAATTTTGGGGTCCAACGCGCTGTCCAATATATAAAGCTGCATTTTCATTAGATCATATCATGACATAATTACCAGGTAGTGTACCGTAAACAGCTGAGCACAATTTTTTCTTGCGAAGTGCACTATCTGTCAACGAGTAATCACTGATTTTGGCAGATAGTGCACTCAATATTTTGTTGTTGGGCAACTGCCACTACCTCTAAATGAATATATCTTGGATCATATGAAGTGTATAAAACTATGCCTTAGTTTCGACAATGAAAATACGCGACTTATCAACAGCAAAACTCCGGCTATTGATATTTGGCAAATGTTGCAGTCTAACTTGGCAGCAACTTACACACCGCATGACGCTGTGACCATTGATGAACAGTTATTACCATACAGAGGCCGCGCCCGCTTCACACAATACATTCCATCGAAGCCTGCCAAGTACCGTATAAAGATATGGTGGTTGTACGACTCAAAATCATTTTATCCTGTCAAAGGAAGGGTGTTTTTTAGGGTGATTTTCTTATGAACCCGATTTACACTGCTCATTAAATCCGGATTTAAGGCTCTCGTGATTTTATAAACAGAAAATAGCCATTAAATCCATATTTAAAGAGCAGAGTAAACGAGGTCTTTGCTTATTTAAATAAAGGCTGGTGCTATATTAGCTGATTTCATTCAATAGGACATTTCGTCAATACATATGGTCAAGTTTTAATAAAATTATTTTATTATTGTAATTTTCGTAATGTTTGCAAAAAGTGGTAGCAAAAAATCATAGTACCAGCCATAATCCGTTAACTATTTGAAAAAAAAAATCAGCCACCCCGGTTATTTCAATGCATGACAACAGAAAATCAAGGCGTATTTAATAAGGTGCGCGCATCAGCACAGCTGATGGAACTGCAAATGTCAAAACAATTTTGAATTCGCCGTACAACGTCAAACGTCAAACGTTAAATTTCAAATACTAATTTTTCTTGTTTTTTGTTGGTATGTTCGGTTAATAGAACAAGACTAATAGTTCACGAGAAGCGAGTTACCGGGCGTGTCCACAGGTAGGGAATGGGAATAGGAGCTTTAAGAACCTTAAAATGGAAGGCTACATTTTAAATATTACAGAATTTAAGTATATGTACAGGGCTAGGTGTTTGTGCAACAGCGCTAGATGTACCAGGGAAGGAATTGCTGCCTAAGGAAATGCAAATCATTTAAATTAGGACATTTTCCATTAAGCCGAATTATAACACACAAGATAATTATGAGCACGCGGGTCGGAACTGAGCTCTTATTTGTGTGGTGTTCCTGAGAAGCCCAGTTCAGAGCTTTCGGACGCGTCCACAGATTGCAGATAGTAGGGTTGAGTGCCCGACCGTACACACCTGACACGCCTGTGATACTCAGTGTATAGAGGTGTATTATTGGCGCCTTTAAATAACCAATCGCATTATGTCCTCTGGGCGATCGGTCCTATGGTTCATTAGGTTCATTCACTGATAAATTTTGAGACGCACAATGCCTAGTGAATCAAGCTCCTATAGTATACTATATTATTGACTATAGTCAGGAAAGCCGAGAAGGTAATTTAGACATGAAAGAAGGTGTTCGTTTAGTCATAATCCTGCGCTTCCCCTCAATTTCAGGGCAGTGCCACAATTTTTGCTCAACCGTTTAATACTCATTTCCACAAATCCTGGATTAGTTCGCCTCTCCATGTGTCCACCGCTACTATATCCTAGTGAAAATTTCTTAAATCTGTCATCTTGGTGGTTTTATAGGAAAAGCCTTTGGAGCTAATGGAGCCAATCGCATTATGTCCTCGGGGCGATCGGTCCTATGGTTCATTAGGTCGCCCTCGAAAAAGATTCAGAAAGCTCAGGAAAACCCTGATAAATTTTGAGACGCACAATGCCTAGTGAATCAAGCTCCTATAGTATACTATATTTTTCACAGCTTGTGACTCTGTAATTGCATTCTTTCTTCTGTCAGTTATCAGCTGTTACTTTTAGCTTGCTTTAGAAAAAAAGTGTAAAAAAGTATATTTGATTAAAGTTCATTCTAAGTTTTAATAAAAATTCATTTACTTTCTTTTAAAAAATCCGCAATTACTTTTTGGGCAACCAATATATCCTAGGAAAAACCTTTGGAGCTAATGGAAATTTTAAAAATTTTTTAAGTTTTTTTTTTTTTTTTGTTTTGACTATCAATTACAAATAAAATTCTGGCACTGATTGGTTGAATCAAATTTGCCGAAAATTTAAAATTTACAAATTTTGGTATATTGAGTTCTCGATTCGTCCAACTTATTAAATTCGCTTAATATAATAATGCTTAATATTTATTTTTTAAATACATACATACATACGAGTACACATGTACATAACTATATCTTGATTCCTAATTAATCGTCCTGACAAAATAAACCCCATATGTATGGGGACAACGTTTGTTTAACGCCATTAAATGAAAGGTTTGTAGACATTGCTGAAATTTGGCAACGTAGCCTAAAAATTTTATACAATATATTGAGCCTGATTTTTATTTTTTTTATTTCTTCGTTGTCCATATAATTGGAAACCGGTTTCATTCTCCCTGTTTCTCGGCAAGCAATGACGATGAGAGCCGAATTTATAACAAAGCAAAAGGGACACATTTGTTTAATGTGTATATGAAGTAAATACGCAGTGTTGTATATACACACATTCGAACACAGAAATAGGTATACCACATTCTCTTTCTCTCTCTCATATATAAAGGCAGAAAACAATATACTCTCACAAAACGACTATAGCTCTCTCTCATTTATATACAAAGGCAGAAAACAATATACTCTCACAAAACAACTATAGCTTAAGGGGAAGTTGTTCATACGAAGAGAAAGAGAGATGAAGAGAAAGAAAAAGAGAAAAATATATCTCTTTCAATTTGTACATAATATTCTCTCTTCTCTTCTTATTTGTAGAAAGTATATACATTTGGAAGGGCTGCCGAGAGAAGCAATATTTTATTGTTTCCAGGCTATGTCGCAGAGAACGTTGTTTTGCTTTTTTCTACATTAACGAGATTATTTTATATTGCTCAATGTTGATTGAAGATGCATACATACAAGTATCAAATACATACATTATTAATGCCCCATTATTGTTTTGCCGTTCGTTTATGTTTGTTTCCAAAGGGTTTGAGAGCAATTTTTATTCAATTTCATGTCCTTTTTTCATTTTTGTGTATTTTATGGCATATAATTTACGCGAGTTTGGGTTTGTTCGAGAGTGTGCAGTGTGAAATGTGTGCAACAGGTACATACATATATTTTTTATAACTGCTTTCATCATTCCGACAGTCATTTTGCATTATTACTCATAGGATACGTCATTCAGCGTGATTTCCTATTATTTTGTTGACATTTTTCTCCCAACAATTGTAATTCGAGTAGCGGCAGAGACAGGGAGATGTTTTTGTTTTGGTCATGCATAACTAAACGGCAAATGCGAGTGAAATAAGATGAGTATGAGGAAAGTTGATTCAGCTTTCAACATGTGAGAATGATATTTTTCTTTAATCAGTCTTAATCTGGTAGTGAACGAGTTTAGATGTACACCTTTAATTTCGTTAATCTGATTAGAAAACGAAACAAAATTAAGGGGAAATCAAAATCGTTCGCATTTGCAATCGGAACTTGAAATTTTTGTGCGTTTATAAAAAATTAAAAATTTCAACAAAATATAATGAATCAAATATGTTCAAGATACTTACAAAACAAATGATATAAGTATTGAAAATTAAAGGGTTTTCTTTTACACCTATAGAAATAAATAAGCCCTTGAAAATACGGCAACAACTATCAATCAATACCACAATTTAAGTGAATTGTAAATATCTGGCAACCATGACATTTTTGCAAAGCATTTTGATAGGACATTTTTTGGAATTTATTGAATACCTATTTTATAATACTATTTAGATCGACGACCATATATCATTTATGTTTGTAAAGTTTGCCTCTGTTTCTAAATGGAATCTTCATGGGAAAATTTTTCGTTTGCATATTTCACTGGCTCTTTTAATGAAATACATAGCATGGTCTTTCAGTTTCAAAATTTCGAAACAGTTGATTTACTTTGCCCATACATTTATTTGTCTTTTAGTATAAATCTGCCACCAAAATATATACCTACTTTTAAATAATCTTATTCTCCCTCTCTCTGCTCTCATATTTCCAATTCGTGAGATTTTCTAAAACCATACAAAAAACAACATATTGTTGCCACATTAAACGCAAAAAAATACGACACTATAAACTACATAAACCATCTTTAAGAGATCTATCCATTTAACGTTTTACATTGTGCTTAATCAGGTTTATAACAAGCCTAATAGTTATTTATTACTCAAAATTTCCAAATATAATGATGTGCTCTTTAGGCTACCAAGCAGCTGGTTGGTTTGTCATTTTCATTTCTTGTGGTATGTTAGTCCGCATTGGGAATGTGAACTACCTACATTGGTCTTATTTCCCGCCATTTTTAAACTACACAAAAAAACAATAGATTTTATTTATAATGAAAGAAAAAAAAATTAAGTACACCCCAACCACTAATCTCTAATAATTTTGATACTCAAATCACCTGAATGGTAAATTGCTAATAAAAAAAGCGCGCCAACGTTTTCTTCTACCATGAACATAATTCATGACTGTTTATAAACAAGTTTTTTCTCTATTGTTTTGCAATGAATTATAAGCGGCAACACTGCTGTACAGATACGTAGAAAAGATATAGAGAAAACTGTGGGGCAGTCTCTCCGGCTCTCTCGCAACAAAAAATGTTAACAGTAATGCAAACTCTGATAAAAATTGAATACAAAGGCCTAAAAGCGTTTTTTTTTTGGGGAAGTCTGAAACTGATTTAAAACTGCTTAATCGCAATTTGTGGGTCAAGTAGAGTATTCTGTTCAACTTTCGAAATAGATGCGAAAAAAACAAAATATCAATGTTTTTCAAACATAGTTGTACTAACACAATCTTACCTTCACATTAAACCAGGAAAATGTTTTTAAATGTTCCTTTTATGTCATGAGCGCAAAAAAATGCTTTTATTTATCTCATATGTTTTAGGCTTATACGTTCTTTGTATTGAGCTTGACAAATTTCCGCATAAACTGAACAGAATACCAGCTATAGATTGCAATACCTCAATTATAGATTGCAACACAACTTGTAATGATTACGAAATTGCGTTCAAGTACCGGGGGACAGTCACCACCCATTCAAATGTCCCCCAAGCGAACAAATGATAGGTCGTTCCAATACATTTCTTCCCAATGTAGATCGCGACAATGTTGTACCGAAATGAAAGGTATTTGAGGTTAGCATGTCCGCCTTTGACGCTGAATTTCTGCGTTTGTGAGGTACTATGCCATGGCGACTCGTCGTTCGGATTCGGATATAAAAAGGAGGTTCCTTATCACTGAGCTTAGGTTTAAATCAGACAGCACTCAATTATATTTGAGAAGTTAGCCCATGTTCTTTAATGTAATGTTCATGAGGAAACTTGCATTTGGGTGTATTTGCATTAAAAAAGAGCTATTTAGAGAATTTTTAAGGACAAACCCTTGCAAAAACTATTAGCGTTAAGAAAATGCAAAAAATTTGCCGATTTACGGTGAAAAACAAACGTAGTACCAGCCATAATTTGTTAACTATTAGAAAAAAAGGAGTCACCCCGGTTATTTCCTATAAAAGTAAAAACTTCATTAAATTTGATAAATAAAACTAAACTGAGTCGAGAAGATAATAGTTTAATCAAATATTTCTTGTAGATAAAATATTGCCACATTTTCTGAATAGACGAAATGAGAATTTTTTAATGAAATGTAGGTAATGTTGATGAAATTTTTTCCCAACACACAATTTCGTTTAAGTGTGCTATTATTATTATTAAACGAAATCCTATTTTAAAAAGGAAATCATGAATGAAAATGGTAATTTTTCAAAAGAATTGTAGATTATCCTGTAATGCTGTCTCAATTGACTCCTTTTTGCTTATGTCGTTTTGAAAAACATCTCAAGCGTTCGCACTAGTTTAGTTTTCACAAAGCATTGTTTCCTTACTGTAGAAATGCTCAAAAGAGCGATTTTTCCAACAAAAAGACATATAGGCTATACTCCCATCATATCTTTTATCACCAGCATTATTTTGTTAAATTGTGTTGTTTGCGTAGTGTTATCATGAAAAAAAAGTGAAAGAGCTATATTTGCTAGCAATTGTTATTTACTTAAAAGAAAATAAACGAAAATGCAAAGCGAATGAGCCAAAAAATCCTTTTTTTTATCATCTTGGCCCAAGTCGAAAAACGTTTCGTCCACGCTTTTAATGAATGCCAAATTTCTACTTCATAAAGAACTTACTACAAATGAAACTGTTTTCAGATTTTTTCGCAATTTCTTTTTAAATGGAGTTTCACACTGTAAAAACTAAAGCTATACACTTTTTTTTTTGGAGAAAAAACAATTTTTATCGATTTTGTGGCGAACGAGTCGTTTTGCCCTTATAAATTGTAAAGGAAACACGAGTCGTTTGCTCAAAACATCTTTGGTGTAAACATAGAATAAGGAAATGTATCTGTGAATGGAAATATGTATCTAAAATTACAACATTAAACAGAATCGTCACAAAAATAGGTGGCGAAAAGTGAACATAGTACCAAACTTAAGATAAAAAGTAGACCACCCTAATTCTATTTTAGTTTCTTAGGAAATATTGATTTTTCAGTCCAAAAAAAAAAATTTTTAGTGAAAGTTTTCGTTAAAAATTTTTGATAAAATATTCTTTAAGAAAGCGCTTCCAATTTTTTTCAATACAAAAATTGGTGACTATCAAAATATACGCTTAGAAAAAAAAAGAATGCTTGAAAAGGAAGAATAAAACAGATAACTTTATTTGCCAAAAAAATAATCCGGGTTTCAGAAACAGAACTGATCCCAATTGTATGGTGAACGGGTAATTTAGTGTTATATTATTTATATTTGATATTCTGATTATGCCTATGCATCTCAGTATTTGCCGACAAAAAGTAAATAAATTGACAACACTGCTTGACATTTATAAAATGGAGACTAAATTGTATTTGTAAAATACATGTATTATGTGTGTAAAGCATGAGCAAATTGAGAGAGTTCCTTTGTTCGCGAGTTTTATTCTCTTTCTCTTACTAAATTTTGCTACAAATCGATATTATGTGAAAAAACGTCCGCAAGTACCCCTTACTACGTTATATAAAATACGAACACAAAATGCAAGAAACAAAAAAAAAAACACTTTTCTTATTGTAAAAAACAAACAATATTAAACATAATAAAATAATGAAACAAAAGTGCAAGTACATGTTTTTTTAATTTCCTAAAAAGCATAGCACCATATACTACTAAAACAATCCAATAATTGAATCTCGAAAGCTTATGGGCATCAAGAACATGAGAGCTAAATTCTATATGCCAAAAATACACACATAGGGGATGAGTGTATGCATGTGTGGTATTTTATGCATTGCGTCGTAAAATAATATAAAAAAAGTCGACGAAGACAGGCGATAGCGAACTGCATTCGTCGCACACATCAGTAAATACAGAAAACAACGAAAGATTACGCAATTTATCGTATTAGTACATGAAATTTGTTTTATTAAAGCTGTCTGTTGTTGGTGGTTTGTTTACGGTATTTTTTCGTTGATTTAAAAAAACAAGTGTGAATCACACATAAGTTGAATGTTGTTAATTATAAGACGATCAAGCCATTTAGACGCAGCGACGTTTAACTTTATTAACGGATTACTTTTAATCGGTAGTTTTGCTTATCATTAATAGTTGCGATAACTTTATTTATGAAGTTTATGTAGTTTTGTTTTAAATGCTATTCTGTTTTTTTTTTTTTTTTCATTTTCGTTTCGTTAATAATTTAGCCATTCACAAGTAAAAACTTTTTTAACATACACAGATACCATCCATCGGGTTTCAATTTTTTTTTAAAGATTTAGAAGTTTAATTATAACTTTCAGAACATGGCGCTTAGGGTCATACTTAGAATACTAAAGACCCAACAAACCATACACGATTTCATGGTTATAATGTCTGTATGAATACGTCATATCTAGTAAATTAAAAAAAAGCAAAACAACTTTTATCCAAGAATAAGGGAATTCCTTGATTGAGAACCAAATTTGTGAATATCAGTTTATTAACTTTAATTTTAAAGTAAATAAAAAAATGCAATTTAATAAAATCTTATCTCTACCATTCACAATTGTACGGGTCTTTTTGCACTCTAGAGCAATATTTAATATAAACTGTTGCTTTATGACGTCAAAATAAAATAGTATGGTTTGTTGGATGCCTTTTTTGGTTCGTATTAATAATATGCATTGATTTTTGTTGCTTTCATTAATTATGAATTTTTATATATAAAAAAGTAACATTCTTGTTTAACTATGTACCAACATATGTATGTGATTTGAGAATTTATCCAATAAATTATAGACCTATGAGTTATTGGTTACATTTTTAATTATTTATTTACTAACCTAAACCAAAATTAAATATTCCAGCATAAAAATGCACAATTTCATGCAAACATTTCATTAAAGAACAGCTGAGAGCAGTGATGCCAACAATGCGAACTCGCCGGTTAAAGCATCGAATTTTTTACTGAAGAGACAACAAGATTGGGATTAAAGCTGAGTATGCACCTCTTGCGAAATTCTCGGTTGCAGCCAAGATATCTCTGTCGCCTCTGAAAAACCGTTGTGTAGAATACAAGATGGCAACAAACATAATTTTTGGGCGAATTTTAATAATTTTTGGCGAACAAAGCACATATGTACTAAAATTAATCGTTTTTATTTGCAAATATCTTTATTTCATATTGCATGGAGCTATTAAAACTAACATTTTTATTCGTAGTTGCAAGAAAAAGTTCACCAATGCCTATTATGTCACTGTTACGGTGACTGTTATGGTAACGAAAGTTCGCCAGAGGTGCAGACAGCGGTAAGATAAAAAATATAAAGAAAATTTCAGGTTATGGTCCGATTTAGACCACAAATCAGATAAAAATTGCGCCGTCTAGGGACTCAGAATATAGAACAATTTCAATTTAAATTTTTATGTTGTTGTAGCCACATTTTTATGTAGATGTTGTGGTCCTCGACAAGCTTCATAGGTGAGCAAGCTCGTTCCGGTCCATTTGACCGATAGCCTTGTCATATCGAGTTTCACGGGCACTCAATATATAAGCAAGACCCGGTACCGGAGGACCTCTCCCTGAGACTCTCCACTCGATACATATGATTGTCTGCGACTGCAGTTGTAGCTACTCTGATTGTATAGATAATTTTTCGACAATTCCTCGTTAACAAACATCGCCTTAATTTTTTTTTTTTTTTGGCAAATATAGATAAAAAATAGAAGCCTGATTAGTTCGGCCGGGCCCAATCTTATACACACTCTAATATGGATTTAGAGCCATAACTGGCTTAAAATTTCAACCAAATCGGAGAGGAATTATGTCCTCAAGAAAAATAATCGGGAGATCGGTTTAAATGGGAGCTATATATGTTTTAGTCCGATTTTGACCATGCAAATTGCAAATTTTGCCCATGAACATTCCACTAAGGAACAGAGGCTAACTTCTCACATATCAATGAGTGCAGTCCGATTCTAGTTTAAGCTCAATGATAAGGCGCCTGCTTTTTATAGCCGAGTCCGAACGGTTGAGAGAAGTTTTTACATGGCATAGTACCTCAGAAATGTTGCTGGCATTAGGAGGGGAAAAACATCGCTGAAAATTGTTTTTTCTTATGGTCTCGCCAGCATTCGAACCCGGGCGTTCAGCGTCATAGGCGGACATCCGATTCTGACCATACTGGCCCGTATAATTAATTTCATAGAAAAAGTCACTGTGCAAAATTTCAAATCGGTTAAGAATTACGCTCTCTAGAGCGTAATCTCTCTTGGGAGCTATATCGGGGTTTGAACCGATTCGGACAACACTTGGAGCGTATGTTGATGGTCATAAGAAAAATTGTGCAAAATTTTAGTCAAATAGGGTAAGAAATGAGCTCTCTAGAGGCCCAAGAAATATAATGGGGAGATAGGTTTATATGCGAGCTATATTGTATCTATATATGGACTGAACATTCCACTAAGGAACAGGGGCTAATTTCCCACATATCAATGAGTGCAGTCTGCCTCAAGTTTAAGCTCAATCTCTCTCTTGGGAGCTATATCGGGGTTTGGACCGATTCGGACAACACTTGGAGCGTATGTTGAAGGTCATAAGAAAAATTGTGCAAAATTTTAGACAAATCGTCTTAGCTCTCTAGAGGCTTAAGAAATATAATGGGGAGATCGGTTTATATGCGATATGACCCATATACAGTCCCAACCAACGTAAACTAATAGGAAGTAACTGTGCAAAATTTTATAATGTAGCTTTACCCCCTCGAAAGTTTGTCTGATTTCCACAGAGGGCCATTGATCGACTTAAAAGGCCATGGAGATCAAGATTATATACATTTTATGGGATCTAAGACCAATATTTCGATGTCACAACGGATTGTCGAAGTTAGTATACCCCATCCTATAGTATAGGGTATAAAACGAAAAGCATAAGGAGGAAACGAGGAAATCGTGATGAAGTTGAACACCAGTCAAACCGAAGCTTAGACTTCCAAACCGTGTAGAGTTCATATTCATCCGTTCGAAAATAAATTATCTTCTACGCCCAGAAGAATCTGTTTAAGGATCCTTGGCTATATCCGTCCGTGTTGTCTTTTCGTATCATTTGTTTCTGTCATTTTCTTTTTATCATGGTGGACGTCGCATTTGCTAAACAATCATCAAAAAATTGTCCGAAGTTTTTTAGACTAAAGAAAAACGCTCTGAACTTTTGGTAAAAAACGGTTCAGATTGAGATACAGCTTCATATAAGGAAGTATTGAAAAATCTTTAACCCAATTTGCACGAAATTTATTATGTAAGGTACTATTACTCTGAAAACCTCTGCAAAATTTCGCTAAAATCGGCTCACGAGGTCTGATCAAAAAATAACGTTTATTTTCAAATTTAGTGAGTTACCAATGTTCGATTTTCGCATTTTTTCTGTTTTGTTGGTACACATGACTGTAGTATTGTATATATTTGGAAGTTTGTTTTCGATAGATAAGAGGTTAGTCGTGTTTTGGTGTGCTCTTCGAAAAAATGGATCAAAGAGAATGTATTAAGTTTTGTTGTTGTTGTAGCAGTGTGTTATACACTGAGGCGGCAGCGCTTGCCGATGAAGAACTCCATCGGGTCAACTGGGTAGGTACAACCGGCTGCCATGGGATTGCATAAGTTTGGTGTAAAGAAGGCGTGTTTTGAGGATTGGAAAAATATCTGAGGGGGATAACTTCGAAAAGCGGTTTTTTTTTTGATCAGACCTCGTATACTTTGTTAGGTCTCGGATCATTACTTCGATGAACTACAAACGGAAGCCCGGCACGGGGTAGCTGTGAGCACCGTACAGGCTTGAACATTGAGGTCCGGTTCATTGCTGTCACGAGAAGCTTAGCTGCGTGCTACCGGCCTCCACAGGTTGCGGATAGTGGAATGCTTCATTCGGAGTAGCTGCAACGGCCGTCGCGGACAATCAGCGGAGAGTCTCAGTGAGAGGCCGGTCTTGGACACATATTTATGTATTTTAAAAGTTTCAATAATTGTAAGTCAATCAATGGACGTCCGGATGAGCGATGTTCGATTAATAAAAATATAATTATATTTGGATATATAAAGCTTCCCTATAAAGATACAACCCGAAGGACGGACTTTGTCGTTGAAAAGCAGAAGTTCGATTTTTTTTTAAATCCATAGTTTCTTGAGCAATTTTTTTTTTTTATTTTAGTCGTAATTTCCAATTTTTATAACCGTTTTTTCGATTAAAAATTTACCCACCCTTATGTACATACTTTATTGAACCTTAGACTTATATTATGGCACAAAAGAAAATGTGGAGTATACCCCTCCTATGTTGCAAAATAGTCTTGTGTTTGTAAAGAGCGTATTTTAAGCCCAAGATAAGAAATTACAGTTGACATCACTCAATTTTTACAAGAAGGGACTTAATATCCAACTCTTGCTCTGCAGTAACCACAGGTTGACAATTAAGTTTTTTTTTGTCTTAATTGTGGAAACTTGTCATATCTGCCTATATAGTAAGAGGAATGTCAATCATTCTCAGATCTGAGAAGTGTAGGGCTTAGAATATTATAATGGGGAAAACCCATTTTTTTGTTTTATGAATTGGAAAACTGGAATAGGGGCTACAGCATTGGGCGTTTAAAAATACACTGACCCAGCGCAAAAAATCACATGGACATTATTAAACAAGAATGTGTGTAGTTAAGAGGTGTGCGCATATGGTTAGAGGTGACATAGTCACAAAGTGGCACTCGCGTCAAATGTCATTTAAATATCAAACAAAAATCAATGCAGGATAACAAGTAACATTTAACATACCTGTATTTGATGAAAATGCTCCATATTTGCTGTGTATTTCTAAAAGATGTCTGCTTTTTTCCTTTATTCCCGCATATACGATGATACTCAATTTGCTGCCTTCTATATTCACAGTTGTTGTTGGTGTTAGGTGGGTGTTCTGCTGGTAGTTGGCTGCTGCTGCTAATAAGCCAATTACTTCCTTATTGGCGGTTTCTGTCTTAATAGATTTATCGATATTCAAATATCGAAAACACTTTCTTGTGGGGCAACTATACACTGTTTTATATCCACTTGGTTTCTATTTGGTCTTTCTTAAATTCACTTTAATTGCTGTTGTTGTTTTCAAAAGAAAAATTTAGGCGCGCTTTTTTTCAACGTTGTCACTTACAAACTTGTTTTCTCTTTATCATTGGTAGTTCTACCAAAATAAAAAACACTTGATCACTATAAAAATTAAATAAATTCATATTAATATTTTGCGAAACAATAAGTAGAAGAAAAAACAACCGTCAACAGAATGAAGAATTTGTTGTTTAATTCTAAACAATTATTTATATGTATATCTTAATATACAATAACAAAGCAACAACGACGACAACATACGTCAAATAATCATTGTCATAGCGACTGATGAATTCATTAAAGAGTCTAGCTACTCTCTTTCCACAATATTTTTCAACTTTTCTTGCACACACTTGGCATTTAGATCATCATTACATGGATTTCATTACTTCTATTCTTTCGCGTATTTAAAAAAAAAACACATATGACAAATATCCGAACGATAGAGATTGGGGGGAGGGGGGGGGAGGCAATTGGAATAAACGTCAACATAAGCCCTCTCCAAAAGTTGCCTTCTAATTTAATAGACAACTGAATGCTCTGACTTTACTGTACAACACCCAATACTATACACTGTATGGTACGGTATAATCCAACAGCACAAGACTTGGAGCGACAGCGACCACAGAACGCGAAGCAAAAAGAAAAAACACCATCATCTTTTTTTCGTCGCCGTCACAGTGGTGTGAATGCTTTAATTCTTGTTCTTGCTGCTGTTGTAGCCTTCTTCTGATGGCGTTGCTTTGTTGTGTCGTCGTCGTCGTTATTATTTAGCTTGCTGCGTTGTTTTTTGCAATTGAAATTCGTAGCTATGTTGCTGCTGAGCTTCTTCTTTCTGTTGATTTGTTGTTTCTTTTTTCTTATTTGTATCACCACACTGTATATTATAATGCTGTGCTGTTCCGCAGTATATTTAAACAAAATTCACTGTATGTTGTACGTACCAACAACGAACGTATGGCAATTGCCTTCAAACGCTATTGAATTGAGTTTCTTTATGCCTTGATAGCTTGGCCTGCTAAAAAAGAACTTATTTCCAAGCGTGTGTGTGTTTGTGTATGTACATTGTATATTGTTGGTTCGTTTGCACGAGAGCGACGATTGTGCAGGGGAGATAGCGTGAGTTGGAGAATTTCATACTCTCTATGCATTGTGTCTATCTCTTTTCATCTTGCGTTGTGGCATGAGCAATTGTCTCTGTTTGGCCTTATATACGTCAGTATTTTTCCAAACGGATAGTACGAGTGTGTGTAATTTGCAATTCATTGCGGCAGTGGGTAGTGTTGCCATTACTCTTTTCATTTAGTTTGTAATTGTCGGACTTGCTCGTGCAACAGATTTAGAATAAATAAAAGAAAATTTCAAAAGTTGCACGGAGTTCTTAATAAAACATAATATATGTACAACTAAGAAGTATGTAGCGTCATTCGCATAATAGCAAAAATCTACCTCCAACGAAAGAATCTTGATGGCAAATGCCATAACTTTAAAAGTCAAAGTAGTTTTACAACTTATCTTTTTCAAATGTGTTTTATATCTGTATTTTCATCATCATGGTAGAATAAAACTAAAGGTGTGGTCTCTATTCCAGCTGTTTAAAATTGAGGAATTTCGGAGTTGTATAGTCCCACTCAATTGACATCTGACAACTTCAAATCAAAATGATTATTTTTTGATATTCTTTTATTTTGTTTGTATTGTATTCGAAAGTTTATTCATCTTGCAACCTGTGGAAAAGAAACAATGGGCGGTTAAGTTAACAAGCGTTTAACATTAAGAGTTATTGCAAAATCAAAACAAAAATGAAAGAATTGTACTCAGCTGTTCGCATGACCTTATAAGAACATCCTGATGAAATATTTAGATGTAAGCATTCAATTTGTACTGTTACTTCTTTTAAATGGTCAATTGGAGAATTATTGAAACGCTCCTAAATGCCTGCATCACTGGTGCCTGGCAGCTCTACTATCTCTCTCCTCGTTTTATTGAAATGGCGCATTATTTCAAAGGAGACAGCAAAGAGCGGCAGTAAAGAGCAACTCGTTACTTCGTATAAGTACTCGTATCACGAGATTCAAGCAATAACAACAAAAACCAACACCACCAATAACTTCTCCCTCAAAAAGATTTGCAATTTCATGTTTTTGTCAAACTTTGCGGGGATCCACTTCTTAAATTTTAAGTCATTATGTTACTCTCTCAGGGATTTTCAATCCCGATTTTTAATGAAAATGTAACATTGCTTTATATTAGCTGAAATTGGATGGTTTATTTACCTGTCTAAACGCATATCTTGACATTTCAAATTGTTCTGCTGTGCAAGCAATAGAAAGATAGCAGAGAAAAATCGAAAGCGCAGCAAAACCCTGGGAAATAACAATAACTGCTGAAAAGAGAAAGTAGTGTTTAGTCAGAAAGAATCGCATACATAGTATATTCTACAACTCTGTAGATTTCTTTTTTCCAATATTTTGATTTTTCATTTAATTCAAAATATACTCGTGACTTGTGCGGCGGTGCATTGCGCATATCTGAGACATATTTTAAAGTATTCGTTTACATCCCTGTTGCGGTTATCTAAAAAATATAAATTGTGAAATGTATAAAAATAATTTAATTAAATATTATGGTCTTGTTTCGAGATTTTCCCACTTTTTATTTCAATTTTATTGTATGACTGTACTTTACGCGCCTTTTTTTCTTATTTGTGTTTTCTGTTGTTAGCCCAAAAGAGACGAAAAAAATGTTTGTAGTGTGTATCTCTGGTTTCTCTACTTTTGTTGTTGTTTAACATGATTGGCCTCTACATTTTGTGTACAGTACTACTACTGCTTTCGTATGTGCATACACACACGTTCATATATATGTACCTACTCGTGTAGTACATATTTTACACTAAATACTAGTTTATTGTAAATTATAAATCTTAAAAAAAAACTATTAATATTGGCTATTTGTTATATTTTCAATGAAGATCTTAAGTCTTAGAATATATTAATCGAGCGTTTGAAATTCATCGTGGGTATTGCAAATTAATATTTATGTGTGCCTGATTACTACAGGTCAAATTTTAATGTAAAGGTTCGCTAGTGAAATTCTACTCTTAAAAAAGGAATTTATGAATTGCAAATGGCAATTTTTGATACGATTTACAGATTTTTATAAAAAAAGCTAGCTGTACCCGGCTCGCTCCTCTGCGCCTGGAATGGAGGGTAGGTAGTGTTTGAACAGTGCCGGAGATATCATCCCGCTTTGGGGAACTCTGTTTCGATTTCTTATCCCTAAATTTCACAAATGACTGGCGACCACACAGTTTCAGTCCTAGCTGGGAGGAACGTATTGGTGATGTCCTCAAATAGTTTTGGATGGTTGACCGTGTCGAATGGCTTCGATAGGTAGGAGACACGAGGATGTACACATTGTAGAGTTTTATTTTGGCAGTGGCGTATCTGACTGCTATCCCCATGCACTCCATGTTGGCGTCACTAGCGCCAGGCGAGATGGGACTATATTGCACGGAATGGTGTATTACGAAGGCCAAACCCCCACTTCCATTCCTTAAGCGATCCTTACGTAGCACATTGTATCCGTGACAACTGAAGAAGGCGACGAATATGTTGCAAGGTGCTGTGTGACTATACTCCCGTAGTGACGTAAGGCCAGAGCAGATCGCAAATGCATGCACTCCATGCACCGGTTCTGGCAAACCGAAATGAACCAGGGTCCTGCATTCTTTTCAGTCCCGGCACGGACCAGAATTATGCGGAGAAGGCACTCCGGGATGTGCCTCTCCAATGACGGAAACGTACACTGAGGCGGCAGCCCTTGCCAACAATATTTAATAATGTCGAAGAAAATCGATTCAGTCGTTTTCGAGTCTATACGGAACACAACAAATGAAAATCTTAATTTAATTAAGAAATGTGTACATTCAATTAAAAATTTTGCTGAAATCGGTTCTATACATAGAAGAAATTAGAAAGGGGTTCAATTAAAAAATTTTTAGATTCAATTAAAAAAATTGCTGAAATTGATCCTATAAAGGAATTTGTATTATTGATTACCAATTTTGCAATTTGGATTTATGATAAGCTAAAAAATCGTATTAAATTGAACATGGTCTGTGAATCTTGTGAATCTTGAACATGGTCTGTGAATCTTGTTCTTGTTGTTATAAACTTGTTCAATGCACAATTTATACTATTCATACAATCAAAAATATATTCAACGTAAAGAAAATCGAATTTTAATCGGCTAAATTTAGGTTTATATTTTTTTGTGTTAACATATTTGTATTATTAGTAAAAGATTTTTTCATTTAAATTAATTCAATTAAAGCGGTTAACAACTTAGGTTAAATTAGCTTGAAAAGAGGGTGCAGATATTAATTCGCCCCATACCACTATGGACATACACCTAAGCCAGGAATCGGCTTGTTGTGCGCTCTAAAAACTATAAAGTAACCTCTAAAAAGAACATTTTAAGTTAGGAATTCCATGCTAATTACAAAATCCTTATTTGTTTTCAATACCACTCCCCTAAGTTGGTTCATGTCTGGGATTGTGTCTCCAACTAAGTGCCGGTATTTGTTAGACGCGAAAGCCGGGCAATGACAAAGGAAATGCTCCAATGTCTCATCATCTTCGCCGCATGCCTACACATGCTATCACGTGCCGCACCGATTTTGCATAAGTGAGCTCGTAGTCCTATGTATCTCGTTATGATACCAATAGCTATACTGACCTTCATGCTTCCTTTCAGTAATAGTCTCGTCTTCTCACGATCTGGATCCCGCATAGGATTTTCGTCGTCCTACCGACCGTTTCGCTGTTCCACAATGTTGCATGCGCATTCGTCGCCCACTCCCTTAACTCGGACTGCGTCAACCGAAAGGTTTCGGGTTAACTATGTTTATTGACGGCAGTCCTCTGGGCTTCACCGCCAAATCGTCTGCCATTTCATTTCTCCTTACTCCGTTGTGGCCCGTCACCTAAACGATGCGGATTTTGCCATCCTCAGAGAAGGCGCTAATTTCCTTCTTACACTGCAAGACTGTTCGTGGCCTTACCGTCCTGGTTGTTATTGCCATTATGGCAACTTTACTGTCCGTAAAGATGTTCGCACTCGACGTCCTCGCGTTAGCACCACACCACTTAACGCATTCCATGATCGCCCAGATCTCCGCCTGCAGGACCACAACAACAACTTAATAAACCAATTCGTTGGAAAACTGTTTGTTCACTCAAAAACACGTTTAAATGACCTAATTGAAATAAATATTGATATTTTCCTCACAAAAAAACCATTAATTGGTACAACAATATGGTTTAACAAAATATTTTATTGTTGCGAAGCCACTATGCAGTTGACGAAAAGTCCAAGTCAATTTTTTCCACCGTGATTGCCTTTTTGTTTTATTGCTGTTTTTGTTAAGACGAAGTATATATATATGTGGATGGATTTGACTAAAGTTTACAAAAAGTTCGCATATCGTTTTAATGCGATTTGTTTGTGTAAAAACGTCTTCAAATGCTCGAAAGCGATGCAAATGGAAATAGTACAAACTCTATTGAAGTTGGTATATCAAAAATATGATATCAGGTGGTAAACGATGTTGCGTTGGTGTTTTCATAGGAACCAATGGATATGAAATCAATTGCTGAATGGAAGGAATCGAGGTGGGTCACGTTGTAACATTATTTGTTGTAATTATTGAAATAAATAATAGAAATAAAATATGATTAAACTTATTTTCAATGTTTTTTTTTATTTTGGTTCATTATGGGGTGGAATATTCAATAATGGTTTGTGTGCGTACATGAGCAGAGAATATGCGAGAAAGAAGATGACAACAAAGAGAATGCAAGTAAAAATCTGACATCTTAATACCGTCAAACCTGACCGGCCATGACCTCCTTGGTGGCCACCATAATAAACAGATTGGTAATAAAACCAATACCAGTTCGGTAATAAAGGTAGTACCAACGGGGCTAATATTTTATATTTCTTCCATACCATGAACTTTTGCTTTGTTACCAAACCGTGTTGCTTTACTATATATACCGGAATGGTACTGAAATGAGCACGTTTGGTATCAACTTTTCTCTGGGTATACATAATTACATAAAATTTTTGTATTTATTCAATCATACATTCATTTTACTCTAGGATTAATTGTTTTTAGGTTCTCCTTTAAAGTCATTTCTAAAACCACTTTGATATTTGAAGTTATGGCATATGCCCTGGCGAAACAATTAAAGGTGGTCTCATTTATACAACAACCTTGAATCATAGGTGCTATACGCCATCTCGTCATCAAGATGTCATTTCAAAATTGGCATTGTTCTCAACACAACCAAAGAAACTTGAACTCCTGTGTGTACGTGAGCAAGTAAAATGAACGAAAGAGAAACACAAATAAAGAAAATGTGCAATAAATAGGGCTGTTTGTTGTGAATGTAAACACTGAATTGACATCTTAATACCGTCAAACTGGCCGGCTAATGACCGGGTGTTCGCGTGAGACCACCTTCATTCACCTTGGGCATATGCCAAGATGGATTAAAGGTGGTCTCACAGCTTAAAACAGCCGGTCCTGTTTGGCGGTATTAAGATGTCAAAGTTTTGTTTGCATTCTCTTTATTGTTATCTTTTTTCTCGCTTAATCTCTGCTCATGTACGCACATTTTCTGCACACATATACACACACGCACAATTTCTTTGTGTGGGTTAGCACGGTGTTGAATACAGCCGGTCCGGTTCGGCGGTATTAAGATGTCAACGTTTTGTTTGCAATCTTTTTATTGTTATCTTTTTTCTTGCTTAATCTCTGCTCATGTACGCACATTTTTTGCACACATATACACACACGCACAATTTCTTTGTGTGGGTTGGCACGGTGTTCACTAAAGAAGATGAAGGCACTTGCTCAGCTGATGAAATATTGCAATTTCAGAGTTGTATCCAGGCGAACATCTGAGTACAATTTTTTAATTATGTTTTGAGTTTCCTGTAAATCTAAATGTCAAAGGCTTAATAACACATCTGTGATTTTTTCTAAAAACTTGACGGGATGTACTATTTGATCCGATACCGATATTCCACACATACGCAACAAACCAATGTTATAAGGATAAAAATACATATATAAAACACATTTGAAGAAGATAAGTTATAAAACAAAGTTTATTTCTAAAACCACGTTGACATTTAGAATTTCGACATTTGCGCGAACTAGTTAAATTTGTCTTGGATACAACCATGGTACAATTAAGAGGTAGGGTCATTAGTACAACAACAAAACACTACCCCCAAAGAAACTACCTTGAGTGGCAAATGCCAACGTGGTTTTAGAAATAAACTTTGTTTTTTTTTTTAACGCAACGCTCAAAAATAATCGTGAGAAATTTATACGACGCTGAGAAAGACCCCTTTATTCCAGCAGAAATTTTAAAACATACACTAAAAAAGGAAAGGGGAAAACAGGATTCACTAAAAGAAGGTAGGGCACTTGCGAGAACATAAAGTGAATAAACTCCATGGACATCATTAAGGATTAAGATATATTCATTTACAGGTAGTGGCAGTTGCCCAACAACAAAATATTGAGTGCACTGTCTGTCAAAATCAGTAATGAGTGCAACCCTGATTTGTGTATGTTACTAGTTCGCGCCATTTTTCGTTGTTTGTGTGTGGTATGATTCTTACCTTTAATACAGACACACAACCAAAACTACTTGACATCTGTTTACGGTACAATACCTGGTAATTATGTCATGGTTAAATCTCCCGATTGAAATGTCATCAAATAGAAGAAAACTTAAACAAAGAAAAAGTTGACATCCTCAATGCCAAGTACTGCCAAAAATTAAAAACATTGTATGTCGATTAATCGCTTGACTTAACCTATTCCTGATTTTTTCACATTTTAATTTATAATTTACACGTTTTTAATCATAAATCTTTTGATCTTGTGGGTGCTACACATGATAATGCAAATAAAAACTTAAATGTAAACCAAGATTGTTTGCATTCTCTTTGTTGTTATCTTCTTTCTCGCATATTCTCAGCTACGCAAACGTATACACACACGCACACAAATTTCTTTGCGCGTGTTGGCAAAACGTCGATCAGCTTGATGATAAGATGACGGATTGCACCATATGATTTGTGTTTGTTGTACAAATGAGATCACCTTTAATTGTTTCGCCATGAATGTCAACTGGGAAGGGTCCAGAAATTTGACAGCCTAGTGGGAATTTGTGCCAGCATCACCACAATGTTGTATAGCAAGGCGGATGTAAAAAAGTGGTCTCACGCAAACAGCTGTTAACAACCGGCCACTTAAAGATTTGCAAGTTACCTATCCTTCTATTAGTGAATCCAGTGAAAAAGTAAACAAAATGTGAAAAAAATTTAAAATCCAAACCTAGTATTTGACGTTCTAGTGAGATTTGAAACAACTCTGGACAATTCCATCAGCTGGGCAAGTGAGCTAACCTTCTTAATTCAACCACGGACTTTACCTTGTATAAATGTGCCTAGCTGCCGCCGAATAGGGTTTTGACCCAGCCGCCGGCATCGACGAAAAAGCATCGACTTCGTTAGTTGGTGCAGAGGTGTTGTTTTTGTAAGCAATCAGCAAATACCTCATTCAAGTTGAAATCGTTGAGTCGTTTGTGTGTTTTATTAACTAAGGGATTATATCCAATAATCTTTTATTAACAAGGAAGCAAGTGTAATATTGAAATATGAGCAGTTACAGAGCAACTCGAGGTGGCAGGCGATCTGTCCAAACCAAACCCTTTATCAGTGCGGATACAGGGGTAAGTTGTAAAAATAAGTTGGAAAATAGTGGTTCTTTGTAGTGACAAAAACGAATAGAATTGTGAAATTATACAATTTGGCGAGTGTATGTTAATTAGTCATTTCTTTTTTTTATAATTTTTTTGCAGCGAAAAAGTCAGTTTATGGTTAAAAAAAAAGAAACGACCAAATTCTTAGACTTTTTTGCAATAATCTTTACAAACGCTAAAATTTTTATGTATACTAGTAGGTTTTGATAACTTGGGAAACGGAAGTTTTGTAGGGCAAGCGAGAGAAATACTAAATATGTAAAATATTTTGTGCAGCGCCCTTAAAAACATCCTTTTGCCAAATTATGTAAACTTTGCAAAGCAAAGAAGCTGCTGCTCGTGCCCAGAAATGATATTAGGACAAATCTTAGCGTTTTTGTGAATGATTATTGAAAATCGTTCTATGGGAACAATTGCTTAAATTATTAGTTTTGTATTACATAGTTATGTACATTTTATTTTTGCTTAATACTCAAACGAACGAAAAATAGTAAACTGTTCTACATTTGTATGCACACACATGCACACAGTATGTACATATCAGCAAATGTTAAAAAAAAAATAACATGAAAGAAATTCGATTTTTAATTCTGATTAAAATTATCATATTGGAAAACAAGACTGCAAAGTTCACTTGATGTGTATAGAGAAAATGGCATTTTCTCTGCCGGTATACACAATTTAATAGTACGTCACTTTAGACGAGAAAAACAGTGTTGCCACTTATTTTATTTTTGATAGATACCTACTAAAACGTAACTTATAATTATAATCTAAAATCACTCTCATCGCAATTGAATTAATTTTTCACAAAATATATATTAATAAATATTTGGATAATTATTTTAATTTATAAAAACTGTTTAAATAGCTTGCAGCGAACAAATTGGATTTTTTTCTATGTTTAGTTAATACTGCGTGTGTTTGTGTGTGTATAGGATTCTGCGGGGTTGTTTTGTGTTTGGTGCAAGGCGTTTGGGGTTGAAATGTGTATATGTATATAACTTTTCCCCCTACAAATTGCAAAACAAAATCTCATGAATAACTCCCATCTACCTTTTTTTTTGGTCTAAAACTTGTTACTACAATTTTTTAGACTAAATACATTTTATCTCAATTTTTCTTTTTAAATCTTCAGGATAATATGGAATCAATCGTAATGTAATTTGCAATTGTTGTGTTCTTAGTTAATATGTCTTCTTCATGAACAATTGATTAAAGCGTTACCATGGTGGTGTATCTATATAAGAAATTATTAATTTTTTTTTGGTCCATGACCAACATTCTAAAAATAAATAATTGTCTGTGCCAAAAAAAAAAAAAAATAAATATTAAGGGACGAGAGGCATGAATGAGTTTGCTTTTAATGTTCTCATTCAACGTCAATGCGATAGCATTCGGCAAGCCTTTAAATGATTTTCAGCGCCCATGGCAAGCATGGTAAAAACAGATTTTACACTTTATGGCTAGAATTATGTTCGTTTTTCACCGTTGAAAAACCTCTTCTTCCGCGATTACTTTTTTGAAGAACAACAATTTTATTAAAATTGTACCATAAGCATTGAGGGAATGTCTTTCCCTATGAAATCAGCAAGTTTTTTTGTTTTTAAATCTATTTAAAAAAGTAATCGGCGAAAAATATTGCGAAAAGCGAATAAGGCTGGTATTTGTTTATATTTCACCATTGAAAACCATGTTTTTCGCGATTACTTTTTTGAAACACTACACAAGCAAAAATTTTATGGAATGTCCTACTGAATAAAATGAAGTTTTTTTTTATTGCTTTAAAATCTATTATCTTAAAAAAGTAATCGGCGAAAAATATGGTGAAAAGCGAATATAGTACCAACCTTTAGGGCAATTTACGACAAATTCTGAGAAGCTTTTCCCAAGAAATCATGGGCCCAAAATTAGCGTCCAGGTGTATGCCAAAATTGATAATAAAGTTGAAGGGTTAGTACAAATTCGTCGTTTGGGTGTGGTGAATAACTAGAGATGTACATTTCGACGTTTATAGAGCAAGGTTGCATGTTGGTAGTTGTGTGTAGATACGCAAGTCCTATTCAATTTAAAAGCGGCGATTAGTAGGCGCTTAGACCCACAACATTAATTACCAGGTAGTGTACCGTAAACAGCTGTGTACAATTTTTTCTCGCGATGTGCACTATCTGTCAACGAGTTTTAGTTGTATGTGTGTATTAGTTTGCTTTTGGGCAACTGCCACTACCTGTAAATGAATATATCTTGGCTTAGACAGATATTTATTTCTTTACGATTTAATGATTAAATTGTTAAAAAAAATTAATACGTTATGACATTTCCTGTTAAAAATTTATTTTAAATGCTTCACTTTTTAAAGAAATTGGCAAAGCAAATTTTTTTAGAAATAATTCCAACCGATATGTGAAATATTTGTTGGACGGCGTCGACGTAGGCAATCAAGCATTAATCTAAAGTGACTTTCTGTGAACAACGCCCAAGTATTTAATTGTTCTTATTGCAATTTTGTTAAACAATTGCTTTTAAGCAAGTTATGAGTTAAAATTATTTCTCAATAAATGTTGATTACTTAAAATAGATTGGTTCAAAACTTTGCATAGTGAGTATGTTACCATTGGCACAGCATAATTATTCACATATTCATAGGTGAAAAAAAATCCTCCATAGTATTTTTACATATCACCATAGTGAATTGTTATCAATTGGCACACACCCTTTGCTAAACATATTACCCATGTTTGTCGTTAAAACCGGAAGTCCGATTATGATTGTTTACCCATGGTTCCTTGGACAAAACCCACCATAATATAAACCGATCTCCCGATTTTTTTCTTCCTAAGCCCCTACGAATGAGTTTTATTACGTGTTTAAAACAACTCGTGTCTTTTCTTCCTTTCTTTTCGTTGGTGGAAAAAAATATGCCAACGATAAAAATTAGATCCTACAAGAGTTTCAAACTGCATATTACGAAAAATTCCATATATGAATAGGGTAACTGAAGTGAAGACAAAAGAAATTAAGATAAAATGTTTGCACACATATTAAAAGATAAAAATAATAATTTCAATATGTAAAACGTTTGGGTTTTTAGCTTTAGAAATGTTCATAGCTATTGCTAAACTAAAGTTTTAGTATGCACATCAAATGAAACCAGCGATGATGACGATGATGGAGTGTGAGGAAGATAATGGTACAACGATTTTTTTTGTTGTCCTCCAGATTATCACAGTTAAGGAGATCACATCCGTGAATTGTTGTCATCTAGGTTGAAGAAAAGCCGATCGATCGCATACTTTATGGTGTTAATTATTTGTGTTTTGGGTAATTTTTATGCACTTTGTTCTATTATTTTTTAAATTATGAAATTCTTTGCAGCAAGAAAGAACATGACAACAAGGTGTGCGTTTATTGTTACACACACCCTTAATTTTGTAAGCCCTAGTAATATAATTGTATTTCATATTTCTTTGATGTAAAATGTAGGAAGCTTATAACAGCCAAAGGCAACAATCGACACCAACACAAAACTATCAAACAGCTCCTGTAGTGCAGCCCGAGAAAGTAGTACAGCAAGAGCAGTCTTTGCCACCTCCACCAGAATTTCCAGAGGCTAACCCTTTCAAGGAGAATACATCAGATTTGGATGAATCTGGCCTTGTTGATGAAAATGGCAAGGTTAAATTTAAGAAAATCTTCGCTTCTCGCAAAAAGGCCTCAGGTAAATATTTAAAATCAATCTGCAATGTTTCGTTTCATTTATTTATCTATTGTAATCGATCCCATTAGGGTCAGGATTCACGGTATAAGGTTAGGCCAGCGATGAGCCGACATTAATTTTTTTTTTTAATTTTTGGCATTACTTGGCATTGAGTACGGCAATTTCTTACCTTTTTTACCATGGCGAAATACAATAATTAAAGGTGGTCTCATTTATACAACAACCACAAATCATAAGGTGCAATCCGCCATGTAGTTATCAAGCTGATCGGCGTTTTGCCAACACACACAAAGAAATTCGTGTGCGTGTATTTGATGCTTTTGCATACATGAGCAGAGAATAGAAGATAACAAAAAGGAGAATGCAAACAAAAATCTGTCATCAATACCGTCAAACCTTGCCGGCTGTTAACAGCTGTTCGCTGTTAACCACCTTTTTAAATCCGCCTTGCCTTTTTACATTCATTCTTTGTTTACGTTTTCTTCGTTTTGATGACATTTTCAATCGGCAGATTTGACATTACAAAAAGAAGAAAAATAACGTTATGATTAGTACTTATTAATAATAACTTATACCATAAGAGATATAAACATTTTGATACACATTTGGACATAATATGAACTATTAGACGTAACTTTGCAGAAAACAAAATACCATTTATATAACTTATGAGTTAAAATAATCTAAATATTGATGTTTTAAAAATGAATTCGAATGACCAATATGTCTCAGTGAAATGTCTCTCAATGTTAAAAGAACTTGCCCTATAAGAACAGAACGTGCATCTATATTTCAAATTGAAATTAATAGTTGGCGTTGTCAATGTAGTTCAGGATGAAGAATGAAAGAATAAGCTCCAGCTAAGAAGTCCTTTAAAGGTAAACATTGTGGTACACACTGGAAGATAAGACCAAAACTGTGGCAATCCCATGGCAGCCGGTTGCACGTACCGGATTGACCAGATGGAGTGCTCGATCGGCAAGGGCTGCCGCCTCAGTGTACAACACACTGCTACAACAACAACAACTAAAACTCTGATGTTGTTGTTGTAGCCACAGTTTCATATGGAGTTGGCAATCCTCGTCAAGCTCCTGTAGGTGAGCAAGCTCGTTCCGGTCCAAATGACCGATCGCCGCGGAAACAGGGTTGCCATTGGTTATTTAAAGGCGCCAATAACTCGCCTTGTCATATCGAGCATTGTAGGCACTCAGTATTTATACAAGAGCAGGTGCCAACCGACCTCTCACTGAGACTCAATACGGCCCATTGTCCGCGACTGCAGTTACAGCTATTCCGGATGGAGCATTCTACTATCCACAATATATGGATGCGTCCGGTAGCTTGCAGCCTAAGCTTTTTGTGACAGCAACACCACATAGATCGGACCTCAATGTTCCAGCTTTTGTCATAGGCGGAGGTACTATGCACGCCTTTCGGACTCGACTATAAAAAGGAGGCCCCTTATCATTGAGCTTAAAACTTGAATCGATCTGCACTCATTGATATGTGAGAAGTTTACCCCTGTTCCTTAGTGGAATGTTTATGGGCGAAATTTGATTGATTGATGTTAAAGCCCATGTCTAAACAGACAACCCCGCTTAATTGACGCAGGTATCGTGAGATATCGGCCAAAATGTTGGAAAGTGAATCACAATTGGACTGAGCGGATGGACCATTTGAAGCGCAGTCACGGTCAACATTTGCATGAAATAATCTTTAAACACTAAATTAAATGGACCGTACTAACGACTCAAATAAAGATTTTTCTGAATTTTATGTTTTTTTTTAAACTTTCATATAGCTCTTAACAAATCACCCTTTAATTACTACTAAAATTTCGCCCTGATGTTTTCGTAAGGAATCGAACACAGAAAAAAATTCCTTTATAGACGAAGTTTTATTTAAAATTTCTCTAAAGACAAATTGTATCAAAATTTTCTCCAAAGAAATTTCTTTAAGACGAACAACTTTCATGGAAATTTCTCTAGACACAAATTGCATAGAATTGAATAGCTATGTTCTCTAACCAATTAATCGAGAAACCGGTTAAATTAATTGGCAAATCCAAAAATGAGACTACAAATTTTGTTTTTGTTATGGGTACATTTGCATATCGAGGGGAAATCCTCAGCAAGCACCTGTAGTTGAGCGTGCTCGTTTCGGTCCAAAGGCGGCAATAACTGACCTTGTCACATCGATCACCATAGGCACTCAGTGGCTATGCAAGAGCCGGTGCCGCCCAGCATCTCATTGAGAATCTCCTCTCGATACCGCTGATTGTCCGCGACTTCCGTGCCAACTACATCCAAAGCCATCGGTTTGCCTCGGCTTAGAATAGTGTTTTCCGCAGCTAAGAATAGTTTTTACCTAAGCGTAGATTTTATTTTAATCTTTAATGTTTGCTTTTTTTACTTTTGCAGTTCGTGCCAAGGAGAAGCGTATTCGTCAAAACCGACGTTTGCGAAAAAGTATTGTACCCAAAAATGCCTTGATGGCTCTCAATGAACTAAAGGGAATATCTATTGGAGATTTCGTTATTAACAATAATCCCAATGGCGGCTTTATCGCTTTGGTAACTTGTAATAACAATCAGTATGAAGGACGGGGTATATCGAAGACGGTAGCTAAGAACAACGCATGTGAGAAGGCACTGCGTGACTATATTATTGCCAAAATGCGCGAGAAGCCACGCAAAGCTTTAAATGGCAACAATGCACAAAATAATGTCAACGACGAGCCCATGGAAACAGGTGATGGTGATGGCGAGGGCGGCGGTGAAAACAATACTACCCTTGATGAAACTGAGGACGTACCAATGGTTAACTTGGCATCATTTGCCATTTATAAACTTTTCTCCGAATGGGAAAACGAGGGCTATATTATACCCGAAATGCATCCAGCTGCTGCTGGCAACTTTAGCGACAATGAAAGCATGGCTGGAACTGGAGCTAAAGAACCTAAAAGACCTCCGGTTCGCAATGAATTACCGCCAAACTGGGAGGCCATGCATCCAGCTTCTTTACTCTGTTATGTAAGTTTTTTTTGCGAAAATCGAAGATAAATCTTATAAATATTCTTACCATTTGTCTTTTCCTGACTTTTTGCAGATGCGCCCTGGAATTACTTACACGGACAAGGGCACCATTGGGGAGAAGCCAAATATTTTGCATACATTAGCCACAACTGTTGATGACGAAGAATTCGAAGCCAGTGGGCGTTCCAAGAAAATTGCACGTCGCAACGTTGCCGCCGTCGCATGCAACACTTTGTTTAACACCAACTTTGAGCCAGAATTGAAATCAGAATAAGATGTTTAGAGTTTAGGACGTTTAGATTTACACACACACCACACATAACGCATTCACCAATTTTTTGGTGAACCAATTGAACTTTAGTTTTAAATTATAACCACACAAAAACACAATTTCCAAAACAAATACGGTCTTGTCTCCCTTTAGCTAGCCATTGTAATAGCCTAGAATGGCTAGACATAAATTTTATGCATATGAAAAAAAGTGGCAAATATATATTGAACGGACGATTAATTCCAAGGCGGAAAGGTTTTCCTTTATTTGGTATTGTTTAAATCAAAGACCAGTGTCTTTGAAATTTATCATTTTTTGGTAAGTGTATCGTTTGAGGTCGCTCAAAAGCCATAGCGTACTGTTTGGTTTTCTTCGCAATTTCCTGATCGAAAATCTGCAACGAGAAAAATGGTTACAAAAGAAGAAAAAGTTTATTTTTATTTCCAACAGAAAAAGAAAGAGATATAGTGTGGGAGGGGTTAAGTATAATGGAATTATTGCAAGACTAGTGAGGCTAATATATGATCTGCAAATAGACTGGACAGACTAGTTGGTCACAACGAGCAAGGGCAGCGGAAGACTCTTCAATAAGGCAAACGCCACAAAGGCGTCCCAGCACCGGGGACATCTTTATGGCTGAGTTAAAAAGATACGAGGGTTAGCTCAAAAAGGATCAAAATAAATGCTGGATGGAATTTTGCAGTTTCGAGACTCCTACGCTAAGGAAAATTCTGGCTTACATACCTATTACGGCAGGGTACATTCAGGAGTCAGACAACGTATTGACAATGTCTAGTGGGTAAACATTAGGGAAACTCCAACCCACAACGTGCATATGTGTTCTTTGTTGAGCAATCGCTTGGCTAGGTTGTTGTTGTTGTAACAGTTTGCTGTGTTCTATCTTTCTTCTGTTGAGTGTCAAGACATAGGCACTTTGCGACTAAGAATGGGGTGCGTCCACAGGGATCTGGGTCGAGATGATGATTTGGATCGTCTGCGATAACAGCCCAAAAGGTATTGCTCAGATAGCATGTAGTTATGTCTCCCTAGCTAGGTGAGGGTGCTAAGCACCCGCCAGAATTTTAACATACTACTACTACTACTGTTAACTATTAAATGTATTCCACTGTAGAATTTTAACAGTTAAGGAAAACTTTGTTTCACGATAGTCGTCCGTGTACTTTACTTACAAAGCAATGGGAAATGTAACAAATTGAAACCGTACATAATTTATTGAAATTTTTTTGCAAAAGCATATATTTTGGGAAGATTGGTCACTAAATGCGCTTGCAGTGGCTCTATGAGTGAAAATCTGGCGATATATATGAGGGCTATATCTAAGTCTGCACCGATTTCAAAGAAATTCACCAGTAATGTCAAGAGTCAAGAGAAAATTCTTCCTAACAATTTCCAAGAGAATCGGTTAACAAATTTCCATTTTATAGTCTTATTACTGCAAATCGGAAGAACATATATATGTGAGCTATATCCAAATCTTAACCGATTTCTAAAAAAATTCACCTGTAATTTCGGGAGTCATAAGAAAATCCTTCCAGGCAAATTTCGAGAGAATCGGCTAACAAATGACCATTTTAATGCAGTATTACTCAAAATCGGACGAGCATATATATGGGAGATATATCGAAATCTGAACCGATTTTTCAAATTTCAATAGGCTTCGTCTCTCATACCAAATTTGAAGACGGTCGGAATAAATACTCTACTTAAAATTAAATATCAATGCCTTTCACGTAAATTCCAAGCTGATATCCAAAGTAGTAGGCCTATCGCCATAAATATCAGTTTTATAGCCAAAACTTAAGGATGGGGGAATATTAATTTGGGCATTCCGTTGCAACACATCCTTTCCGACCCTTAAAAGTAAATTTTTGGTTGTCGTAAAAATCTAGGGTCGATTATGGATAGCAACCTAACTTCAGTTGCGTCCCAACAGGCAAATTTGTAATAAAAATCTCCATATTTTTTTTGAATTGCAAACTTTTTTTACAATTTATCTTAATCTCATTTATCTATAATCACAAGCGGTCTAGCTGCGAACTCCAAATTCTTTGTCTGTATATAATTTACTTATGATGAGGCATTCTTTTAAAGGATTTTGCAAGCACTATCAAACAAGTAAACAAATTTAAAACGAGCCTCAAATGTGCCTTTTACAGCCTCGAAACAATTTTGTAGGAGTCCATTTTTTTGGTTTTTGGTTGGGCTGCAGCTCCCCGCCTTAGAGAAGTACAAGGCAGATATTACCGCCTTACAGGAAGTGCGATGGACTAGGAATGGCGTCACTACAACACTAAACGGTGACGAACTATACTATAGCTGCTTTAACACGAGGCATGAATTTAGCTGTGGATTTGTGGTTAGTCGGAGACTGAAACATCTTGTCTCCAGCTTTACTCCGGTGGATCAGAGGCTAGCCACAATCCGCATAAAAGCCGAATTCTTCAACATCAGCCTTATTTGTGCCCATGCCCCGACGGAAGACAAAGACGAGCAGACCAAGGATATTTTCTATGAGCGCCTAGAGAGAATATGATCGCTGCCCCGCCCACGATATTAAAATCGTTCTGGGAGATTTTAATGCGAAGATAGGGAAGAAAAGCGTTTTTGATCCAACAGTCGGAAAGTTTAGCCTCCACGAGATAACGTCCAGTAATGGTTTGAGGCTGAAAGATTTCGCCGCGAAAGAAAACATGGTAGTTAGTAGCACCAGATTTCAGATGTCACCCGATCAAAACACGAGGAGCCAAATTGATCACGTTGTGATAGATGAAAGGCATTCATCCAATCGGATCATTACCTTGTTGCAGCAAAAGTTCGCACCCGTTTCAACATGGCGAGGAAATTACGATCTGACACTGCACGGAAGCTGGACATTGATAAGCTGCAAACACAACAGTTGGCATACTCCACTCGACTGACCCAACTGCTTTATAAAAGCACTCCTTGTTCCGATGATATAATGGCGCATTGGCAAACTATTGCCCACTCCATGAAAAATGTCGCGAAATCCGTACTTGGGTACCGGAAGCCTCCTCCAAGAAACCCATGGTACGACCAAGAGTGTCCAGATGCTACTGAAGCCAAGAATGTGGCATATAGAGCAACCCTGTAATCGGTAGGTATCGGGAGAAAAGGAGAGAGGAGAAACGTCTATTCCGCAAAAAGAAAATAGGAAATGGAAAGGCGTGAGTATGAGCGAATTGAGATGTACAGGAGTCAGAATGAAGTCCGCAAATTTCACCAAAGAATTAAACATCAAACCTATGACTTTGGTGCAGGCACATCCTCCTGCAGGGATAAAGAAGGAAATCTGGTAACTGACACAGATAACATGCTGAGGATATGAAAAGAACATTTTACTCAACTGTTAGTTGTTGTTGTTGTAGCAGTGTGTTTTACACTGAGGCGGCAGCCCTTGCCGATGGAGCACTCCATCAGGTCAACCCGGTACGTACAACCGGCTGCCATGGGATTGACCCAACTGCAAGTGTCCGATGTTGGCGGCGAAGAGGATATCGTAGAACCAATCAATGATAATGGTATAGAATGTTTACCTCCTAGTCATAATGAGGTACAGGTAGCAATGACCCGACTAAAGAACAACAAGGCAGCAGGAGCCGACTGGTTACCCGCTGAACTATTTAAGACCGGAGGCGGCATGGTGATAAGGTGTATGCATCAACTTATCTGCGCAATCTGGCTAGAAGAACGCATAACCAATGATTGCAACCTTAGCATACTATGTCCCGTGCACAAGAAAAGAAGACAAGACGGAATGTGCCAACTACACATCTCCTACTAAGTCTCCTCACAATCGCATACAAGATACTCTCGAGCATACTTTGTGAAAGATTAAAGCCTAAAGTTAATGAGATAATTGGGCCCTATCAATGCGGCTTTAGACCTGGTAAAACCACCCTGGACCAGATATCCACACTGCGCCAAATCCTCGAAAATACCCGAGAAGGACAAATCAACACCTACCATCTCTTTGTTGACAACAAAGCCGTTTTCGATACTCCTTTACGTTCAAAGGTATTCCAAGCCATGTCTGATGCTAGTTTGGACTAAGTAAGCAGTTTAGAAACAAGGTCACTTCTCGACAGATGAAGATTACACTATACAAGACACTGTTACTACCCGTGCTGTTATAGGTATAGCACCCCGCAGGGAAGTCTAGAAAATTATATGTTGACTCAAAAATTCTCTAGGCGGTAAAGTTTCCACGCCTTTAAATAGCCCAGCCAAATCAACGTCTAAAATCAAAATCGAAATGTTCATGACGCCTAGAACTGGAGCTTAGTCATCGCATTCGATTTTGAGGTTTTTCAAACGAATTGTACAATTTTCGAATCACGAGAGTCTGTATCGAGTATCGTTTATTCGGAATCCTATTCGGTTGCTATGTTGTAGTCGAGAAGGATTTTTTGATTGTTTTGAAAAATGTTTCTGATGTTCTCGCCGGGATGCAAAGTATAGCAACAACAACAAATCCTCCTCCGAGTATCAAATTGATATCCTAAAATCGGTTGACCTTCGTTGAGGTTCAATGAGATAAATCGTTTAGATATAAATTTGTCGAAAACCGGTTAAAGCTTTTTAAGCGGTTAGTATAAGGTACAGAGGTTTCAGATCGGATACCTGAGACGAAGGCTGCCAGAGGCATAGTCCTGGATTGACGGAACTCGGGTATTGGTATCTGGAAGTAAATGAATCAAAACTAGAGGACAGAGAGGTACGGGCCTCCTTTTTATAGCCGAATTCGAACGGCGTTTCACGGTGCAACAACTTTTTGTGCAGAAATTTTTACTGTCGCCAGCATTAGGATGTGATAGCCACACAAATATAAAAGAAAATTACATTCAATACATGAAGCCTAGAGCGCGATCTTTTCGTATTTGACGAACAAAAGAAAGTCATGGGGATACAGAACGTGACAAGTCATAACACAAATACATATCGTGTAATAGCACTTTAGGGGGAATGAAAGAGAAGGCGATTTGGCCGTGCAGGCTGGAGGACTGTCGACAGTAAAATTGGTTAATCCGAAGCCTTTCCGGGCAACGCGGTCCGAGTTTAGGGCATGGGCGACGAACGACATGTAGCACTGTGGAGCTTTGAAATGATCGGTAGAAAGACGAAACCTATGGCGGATCCGGATCGCGAGAAAATAATGCTAATACTGAAAGGAAGTATACTTGTCTGTACCGGACACATAGGACTACGAGCGCACCTATGTAGAATAGATGTGGCAAGTGATAGCATGTGGGGGAGATGATGAGATGTTGGAGAGTTTGCTATGTTATTGCACAGCTTTCGCGGCTTACAGACACTGTCAGCTAGGTCGGGACACAATACAGGAAATGAACAATTTTAAGGGTGTGGAATGAAGAACAATTAGGAATTTTGTAACACGGAATGCCTGGTTTAGATTTTTAAATGTATTCAGTATTTTTTAGTTATTTAGCACTTCTTATTGTTAGGAACGACTATTTCTTAAGTAGATTATTGCAGATGTGTATATGCATAATTTAATTAAGAGATACTACTTACATCGTCCTCCTTAACCTCCAACACTGTTGACAAATCCCATTCGTGTTTTGGCAGAGGTTGGGATATAAAACGCGCAGCTGTTGCCACGGAAGGTATGGAGTGTTTCTGCAATGCAATGACTTCCCACAATGAACTGTCTATAGCATTTGATTTTGTTGGTTCACGCTCCTCCATTATATAAGGGTCTTTAGATACTGGAAAAAAATATATAATGGAAAAAATTACACTTTGATTTTTCACTAAAGATCATTATTTACCTTCATCAGCTTGTGTGGCGCATATTAATTTCTTAAGACCCAGGTGACGCAACAATAAATTACCAATGAAATACATCATAATTATAGCATCCTGTGGCGGCGATATTAAACTTAAGCGTGCCAATCGTTTTATAAATGCTGCTACCAAGTTTTCGGGCAAATGTGTTGATGTTAAAAAGATATCGGCCAAATAAAATAGACGTGCCTTATATTTTGTGTGGAATATTTCAGGTTCGAACATGGAGTATAGTTTTTCGTATATGTTGGGATAAGTAATATTATGTTTCTGTATTAATGTAAAAACTCCTTGCAAGGCCAAAAGAGATACAGCTCCGCCTGGAGAGAGGAAAGAATATCCATGTGAAAAATATTATTTATCATAATAGGAATAAGAGTTGTAATACCACAATCCAGGGAATCCATTAGAAAGTCAGTTAGAAGCACTGGCTGTTCCAAATGTGGCAAAATGCACTCCAATAATACTATAAGCATTTGCCTATGCACAACCTCTGGCAAGTCTGGCTGAAGCCAATGCATAATATTATTCCATACACGGTTGATATGTCTGCGTGTTGCTGAATAATCGAAAAGTTCCGATCCTGAAGCTTTTTCTGACAGAGGTATGAGCAACTTTGAACTATCTTGCAATGACTTGCTCAGCGGCAAAGCATTTATAAAATGCAAACAGTTGAGCGCCAATGTTTCATTTTTGTATCCGGTCTTTTTAACCACAACGTTAAGAATATTCCAACAATATTGCACAACATCCAAATATTCAGAGTATTCCTTGAAACTTTGTATGACCGTCTCTTGGGAACGTGTTTCACAAAGAATTTTTTCGATAATGCTTCGTAGTCGTTTACGTGGAAAATGTAACGCTTCTATGTTATCTATGGGATATTTTCCTTCAGCAGCCAATAGTTTCATGCTCGACACCAATGCCTGCGAAGAGTCTTGAGTTTTTTCACAATTTTCTATGGCATTTAGCATAAGACTCAATGTTTCTTCATATCGTTCCTTAATCCAGTCACGATATTTTGTTTCTGTTTCCGACTCATCATTCTTTTTTGTGGATGACAAAACGATGTCCCTTCTTTTTAACAGTTCAGTGAACACCACCTCTAATGTTAGGAGGGCAGGTGTGAGAATGTCGCCACTTCTAATGGCGTTCTGTGGAATAGAATCACATCATATTATTGTTATGAATATATTATTTCGCTGAGCTACAAACCTCCAAATGTTGAATGATGTCCACCAAATTATTAGCTTTAGCTTTGTTATTAAGAAAATCATTAGCCTTTGCTCTAAGTTCTTTCGATATTTTATTTTTAAGGTTATTATTGGAATTTGATTTTTCCGACATTGTGTGAATAAATCTTATTAAAACCTTTAATCACGTTAAAAAATAAATGAAAACAAACACATGGATCGAGCCTTGGGCTATGCATAACAATGGTTGGTTTACACGAGAAGATAAGTTAGTCCAAGTTTACACTTAGACTTGTAATAAGAACTCTGCTTATTTCCTTCAGAGTCTTGTAAATCTCATGGTTGAATTATTTTAAATCCACCTTGTGTAAATCTAAAGAATAGTTGACAATTATTTCAAATCTTAATCGAATAAACATTTTTATTAATCAGCGGTATTGTTAGTGTAGACAAATGATAACAAAATTGTTGCTGAGCAGCTCGGCATCGTGTAAAATACAAATACAAACGGACGCAACATACTGATTGAAATCAACTGTGGCAACGCTAATGCCAATAAATGAAATGTGGCATTTTGACATTTATAAGAAACAAAAACAATAACACGAGTAAAACCCTGACCAAAAGACTTTATATTATTATTATTTTGTAATTTGTGATTTATTGCGGGAACATGAATGGAACGACGGCCTTTGAGCCTGTACCTACAAAGGCTGCGCTAGCTCTTAAAAATAAACAAAGGACTGAGTTTAAAGCGTTAATTTTCGAAGAACCTAAAATCAACAGGGATTTCGAACTGAACCAGCCCCTAGTGACCAAGAAAAATAAAATCTCAAATTCAAGACCTGATGAAGACGGAAATGCCTTTGATATCAAGAAAGCTCGTCATGAAGTAATAAATTTTGCCATGAACAACCAGCGTATTCAAAAGAATCAAAAGAAAATGCAAATATTTCAAATGGTGCAGTTAGGAGCAAAGCCGCCAAAGAAGGAACACAAAAATTACAAAGAACTGCTGGATGAAAAACGTCGTTTAAAGGATATACGAGAAGCCAGAAAGAAATTTCATCAGTTGGGTAAAAATCAAACAGGAGCAGCTTCAGTAAAATGCCGCAGTAAAACCAAAATAGAAAAGCAATCTAAGAAACGAGTTCCAGTGTCATCTATAGACCAGCATTATGGTGTTGCTAGACCAAAGTTAAAGAAGAAAAAATGAATAAAATTAAAGTTTATTACAAAAAGTTTATTATCTATACATAATTTGGGGGTTATTTGACAAATGCAGGCAATTAACTTATGAGTTAGTTAACAACGTATTGCAAGCTTCAAAAACTTTTTATGGTGACCATAAAGTAACCAAATTTGCCCATGAGCATTCTATTAAGTGACAGGGGCAACAGGTAAGAGAGGCAGTCCTTCACAGACTTACTTGACAATTGTAAGCCCATTGCGATACCACACTATTGACAGAGCAAATACTCTGGTGGAAATCGAACTCACTACCACCGCGCTGGTAATCCGAGCACGCTTCTAACTTGGCTGTCGGTGCGTCTTATGCCACCTTATAAAGTTCACAAAATGTATATAATTTAATATTTTGTGGTATATACATATGTACATAAATTTTACAAAATTCTTATATATTCTTTAAAGTTTACAACGTACAACATGATGAGCCGTTACGCTATTCCGATACGTTTGGTTATTTTCTTCTCTCGTTTCCTCGTTTGACATTTGTCATTTTGGGCAGTCGTTTGCGTAAGATTACGTGAATTTAGACATTTGTTAATTGTTGAAGAAATTATTAAAATATTTTATCGTTCACTAAAAGCGCTTAGTAAAATGTTGCGAAACGCTCGTTCCTGCAATTCACTTGCTGCACGCTTGTATTCCCAGGGAACTGGAGCTGCAAAACCAACAGCAACTGCCACCAAACCTCCAACTTCAAATGTCACAGGTCTGAGCTCCAATTGTGTGAAACCCACAACTGGTCCAGTGGGTCCTGGCGCTGCCGCTGATAGTCCAAACTACAAAGTTCCAGAATATTTTTTATTTAATCGTTTCTCCTATGCTGAGGCCGAAGTTGAAATGGCCAAATATCGCTGTCCCCAACCATCCGCTTTGAAGAAGTAAATAACTCTAAACAATGTTTTAGCAAAATTGTTGGAAAAAAAATTCAATTGTAAATGAATGAGTGTTTTATTGATGTGAAGAATAAATCTATACAATTAGCGTGATACTGTATTAAACTATCATTTCCAATTCACGGGCATAGAATATTGCCTGTTCGGCCAATTCTACTGAAGGTAAAATTTCTTTCGGCTTTACAGATCTATCAACAAAATTGTAAACTCCATCATTATCTAATTGCCAATTGCGTTTTTTGCCGAAACTTTTAACTTCCTCTGGAGTCTTAAGGTTCAATCGTTTTGCAGAATCTTGAACAGATATTTTATCGTATGCCTTTTCAATGCACCCAGCAATTTCATCGCGTACGGTACACAATAACATGTCCATGAAATAGCAGTATATTTCGGAAGGAACGCAGCTCTGAAATTAAACAAGAATATCTATTAGGAAAACAATGCATAATATGTTGTAATTTTACCTTAGCTTGGAATATTTTATTATAACGTCCCTCCATAATATATTGTTCTAAGGCTAATATGGGTCCAATATATTTATTTGTATGAATTATTTCCGCCGACAAAAGCTCGAGTTCGGTGTGAAATTCAGATACACGATTCACAGACAGCAAGTACAATAAGTTCAGTCCCAATAATTTAAACATATTTTCGGATTCACCTATTTCTTTCCTGAAATAAAAAGAAAAGTTTATGTAGATTATGGATAAAAAAAATTACGACCTTAACATTTAAAGATTTTATCAAAACTACTTATTTTGTACATTAAATACTACAGCTGCTTTTCATAAAGAAATCCTGAATACCATTGAAAAATGGATACTCCTTTATTTATTTTATTATGGGATTTATAGAAAAATTAAGCATGTAAAGATTTAGTTCTCTATTTGCCGTGTTATTTTGGGATGGGCTACCCTCATATTGGGCCAGGTCTTAACCAACCCAAAACGCGCATTAAGACGCTTATCGCTGCTTAACAGTTTTCGACACAGCCCGCCATATCACTTTTTTTAGGGCATCACCAATAACGAGAATATCCAAATCTGTGCTAAATTTTCCGCTTATAAATTGAAAATTTTTGTTATTACGGCTCAAATATGAACCGAATCCAATTCGGTCCAAAAATTTTAATTGTAAATCGGGAGAATATATGAAAGTTTATAGAAATCTGGGATGGATTATGAAAATAACCCAGACCAAGGGCGAATTATGGCATACGTGAACGATCTCATTGAATTGAGATTTATGAAACGTTTTTCATAAAGTTTCATTGGGACGTATTTAAATTTTTTTCATAAATGTTATGACAAGCTCATTATTATCATTAACATTTTTCTTTCTGTGTAGTTTCCAACTCTGGCGATAACATCAAAAACAATTTTCAGCGGTGGTTATTTCTTTCTAATGCTGGCAACATTTGTGAGGGACTATGTCATGTAAAAGGAGGCCACCCTAGAACAGAGGTTTGCATGTCCGCTTATGGCGCTGAACGCCTGGGTTCGAACCCAAGCGTGAACACCAGCAAAAAATTTCCAAAAATTTATCCTCTGCTAATGCCGGCAACATATGTGAAAAGCTATGCCATTTGAAAAAATTGTATGACAGCCATGTAGAAACTTCTCCCCCAAGAGGTCTCGCACTGCGGCACGCCTTTCGGACTCGGTTATAAAAAGGAGGCTCTTATCACCCGCCGGAGGGTTAAGCTCGATGGCAACCCTCCGGCGGGTGAGAAGTTTTCTTGGGTCGCTTTTTCATTTTCAAACTAAATTACTCCTTGATGGTTTATGGGAAGTATACCCGACCTCTACATGTATTCCAAGGAAATTTTATCTAGAATCGTTTAAAAAAATATTTAAAGCGATCCGACTAATAGTTTGCCTTCACGGCCAAATCGTTGGCAAATTTAATGTCCCTTAATATGTTCACAATATACGTCAGACAGTCGGAAACAGATCTCAATCCCTGGATTCTCAATGTAGACCCCCAGGTCCTCTAGCTTTGATCTTAGACTATGCTGCTGACAGCAGTACATCGCACTGGACATTAAGTGTCGTTTCAGCTATCCGATTCGTCGCTTCAAATTTAACGTCCTATGGCCTGCTCCTATGTTCAGTCCTAATAATTTAAACATATTTTACTGTGTCTCTAAAATAGATTCCGAACGTGCAAATGATTATGAGTAGAAAGAGCGTCACCTTTACTTTGTAGCGTTGCAAACAAATGCACAAAGTTATAGTTCCCGGTACCACAGTATTGGAATAGCGATGGGGCCTATACCCAGTACAATTCTTTGATGGAAATACACCACACAACTTACTTGTAATCGTAATAATAACATTTCAGTTGGGACATATAACGCTCAAAAGCCGGAATATCTTTTGTTGCCACACTGTATTCAACCGCAATTTCCAATACATTCCTTGAAAGAATCATTTCTGCTTTCGTCGATGTCACATCTTTTGTGGGCAGGAATGCCAATTTCGTAAGAGCAACCTGAATATATAGGTAAAAAAACAGTTTAGGATAAAAGGCAATGATAAAGCAAAACAAACAGAAGCCTTCAAGAATTCTCAAAAAAGTTAAGTATGCGGCAAAAACTACAATACCTTTAACTGATCCAGCAGTTGCCCACACTTCTTTAAGTTTTGAGGTTTTTTAGACCATTCTGTGTTTAATTCCTTGTATAATGTTTCCACACTTTGTAATTGGGACATTTTTTCTTATTTCTTTGTAAAACGAACTTCTCCTGAATGCTATGAACAAGACGATGATGATGGATGATTTGCAAAAAGTCGACTTTTAACTAATCGATTAATCGACTTTTGGTGTAAAAAATCGAAGTTGATTTTTAGTGGCTAAAAAAAAATGTTTACGTTGCCGTTATCGTTATAACAAGCAATCGCTATATGGATAGGAAACCCAAATGCTGCTTCTTCTGAGCAACAGGCTAGTATGCCCATCTATGAATAATCCTGGCAAGAATTATAATTAGATTTAGCTGCTACTTGGATCTAAAGTATCTATAAAATATAAAGAGCACATAATTGGCTCATTTTGTGTAGATATGAATCAGATTTAAAAACATTTAAATTTTATTGATACAAATTAAAAAAAAAGTAAATAAATAAAAAGAATGACAACGGGTAAAAAATATAAATATTTACATACATGTATATGTAAATATATAACATTGCCGCCAAAGCAAAGTTGTGGTTTATGCTCTGGCTTCTTTATAGGGACTGTCGGATTGACGAACCTCCACCCACCAAGTTTTTGGGCATTGAGCCCAGCAACTTGCGCCACTATCTTAGCACGCAATGTATCATTGAAACAAAATTAAATGCACTTTAAAGATTGTATTTCCTCCTTCACAGAAGTGAAACATTCCACAGTAGTAGAAGTCTCTCCTTGTTGTTATATAATACAATATAATACAAAAAGCCATATGGCCAAATAACTGTATTACAAGTCAAGCTATCTGAGTAAAAGTATCTACACGATATGAAAACAGTAAAAAATAAAATCTAAATAAAAAATGTATAAGTAGCAAAGTAATAATAACAGGCTTTAAGTTATGGTGGTCACCATACTCTTGTAAATGTGTCTCTTTGTCTTGAAGTAATTGGATAGTACTTCTAATCTAACTTGAAATACCAGCTTATCCTTTTCCAGTTGATTAAAGTCTTATTTCATTTTCTCCACCTGAGCGGTTACTGATGAAGTTAGTTCTAAGGGACAACATGTCATATTGGTACTTAAAAATAACCAATTCCTTACGCTCCTTCAATGTGATGTATTTCTTTTGAGTCTCCAATAGTTCCGCATCCCATTTTTGACTCAAAAGTTTTGTGTGTCTTCGCTGCCAGATTACCATTTATTTCCAGAATAGCATCTTAAACTAAGATAAAGCACTTACTTTGCTGTCAATTTGATTACTCAACAATTCCGCGACAATTTTATTCAATTCAGTACCTGCATCCACAGCATTTTCCAGTTCTTTCTGTAATGTGGTTGTTATTGTTGCAGCAGTGTGTTGTACACTAAGGCGGCAGCCCTTGCCGATGAAGGACTTCATCGGGTCAATCCGGTACGTACAACCGGCTGCCTTGGGATTGCAGCGTTGGTAGAGTACATATACAGCAAGATTTTAGGTATATTATCATCATAGTATGCGAAGTTACAATGTCAAGCAGTGTAATTGATCACAATAATGTTAGAGATTAACATTTCGATTATAAAAAATAGTATTAAAATTCAAAAATTAAACATCAAAGTTTGTAATTGAACAAGTCGGTATGATTATCACAACATGAGTACACATTAAAATCATGGCAGCCGGTTATACGTACCGGATTGGCCCGATGGAGTCTATCATCGGTAAGGGATGTCGCCTCAGTGTACAACACACTGCTGAAACAAAAACATTCAAATCACAAGCATAAAAGGGGATAATACGAAAATGAAAATTAACACAATAGATTATTTGTTTGAAAATAGCTTTTTAAAGATTTTTTAAAGATAATGACGTTGCCGGCGTATCGATTCGATGGTGGTAGCAATTTCCATAATCGGATTACATTAACGACGTATTGCCATTTTATTTGATTTATTTAATTCTGTTTTCGCACACAACAAGATTACAATAATCGAATTCATATAGTATTTGCAAGATTACAATGGTAGACATGTACATTGGTATGTATAAAAAATCATAAAGTATAACAATTTTTGTATATCAGAGTTATGAAAATGGAAAACAAAATATGAATTGTATTCAAACTTTTGTATTCCTTGAAAATATTTTTTTAAGGATTGTTTAAAGCGTTGAATCTTTGGTGACAGAGAGTTCCACAAACGGATTGCATTTATAAAAAATTGCCAATCTGATATTAATAGGCGATATCGAAGACGGACTGTTAATAATCTTCGGTTTGTTCAAACTGTACCTTTTGGTAGAGATATTTAGGACTTTTTTCGGTTATTATTCTATGAATACGATTTTTTATGTTGAGAAAATCTTTTTTTGGTTGAAAATGAAATTTCGATACAGGAAACCAGTCAAATGCTTCTAGAAACAACACACTCTTTGTTGACTTTAAAATGTTTTTTGCTATACTATTCTTTGAATAGAAAGCATTAAACAATGGTCCAAAGCCGGAAAATATTCTGCAATGGAATATCAATAAAATCATTAAACTTCATGTCAAAAAGGATTTACGAGAACGGTGCAGGACTTTCATACCGTTTCAGTCCATGGACATATCTGACTATGGCATTGTAGCTTGTCTCCAGTCTTCTTGCACTCCTCGAATCGCAATACCATTATGATAAAAGTAGGCGATAGCGCGGCTAGAAAACTAGGACACATTGGTTTGTTCTTCCAAATTGTAGTATAAAAATTGTGTATATTCTGGAGATTTCTCATATTCAATTTTATAAAAAGGACAAGGTTATTAGTTTTAAGGAAATCTTTAAGCTCCATCTCAAAAAGTTTTTCCAACCCTCATAACGTTTTAATCTATAAACATATCTAACGATTGAATTATGGGTAGTCTCTAGTCGTCTTGTACTTCTGGAATCACATGTTGTGTGCGCGATGTCAGGGCGTTAGTAGGTCCCCATATTGACCCTATTGTGAATATCATGATGTTCATTTGGTTGGCAACGCGGCCGAAACAGCTGGCCACAGATTGGAATTGATATATGTCAGGTCGCTTGGGGCCAAATATCAAAAATAAGGGAAAAAGCGAAAGGAAAAAGCCATATTAGGAAATTTAGGGAAAATGGCCGATTTCCTGGGCTTTGCCCTTTCTTTTGGATCTGGATATTGGAGCTGGCTGGATGGAGAGGAGAGAGTTTGTCTGCGAGAGATTGGAGAAGAAAGTTTTTTCTGCAAGTGTCTGCGGTTAAGTGAAATGCCCGGTGCCACAAAGCAGTGTGAACCACTTTTACATTAATATAAACGCTATGAACAAAAAAAAAAGGAAAAGAGAAAATAAAACACCAGTGGTAGCGAAAGAGTTTTTTTATTTGCCGTGAATTTGTGTTCAAGAAAATTTGCATTTTTGGCTACAACCTAAATTAATTAATCAACTACAAATAAGAAAGAAAAACACAAGGCTAAAATCTACATGCCGAATAATCTTAAAAGCTACGTGTCAATTAATCTTGAAAAACTACATGCGAATTAATCCTAAAAACTACGTGCATCAGGAAGTTACAACCTAAAAACTATATGAGATTAAAACTTACCAACTAAACAGAGTGTAACTTGCAAACTAAATAGAGTGTTACTTACCAACTAAACAGAGTGTAACTTGCAAACTAAATAGAGTGTTACTTACAAACTAAATAGAGTGTAACTTACAAACTAAATAGAGTTTAACTTACAAACTAAATAGAGCTTAACCTACAAGTAAAAAAAAGGCTTAACCTACAAACTGAATTGGATTTATAGCCTAAATAGAGAGTCTGGAAAATATATGAAGTATAAGCAAAATAAGGAATAATTACAATACACCTATCGTCGGTCATCAGCCACGCCCAGTCACCATCGCCACTCCAATCAACGTGGGAGCTCCTGATGCTTGCAACCTCCCCGGGTTGCAGGGGTAAATGCCGGACTCCGGACCAAAACGGACGACCTATAAAGACAGACCTTTTTTTTTACAGTAAATACTTGCATATATAAATATATTTGTGCCCAATACTATCTAGATATATATATATATATATTAATTTTCTTTTTTACCTGGGGGAGACAAGAAGGGTTATCTGTCCCAACTTAAATTTAGTGAGTTCCGTTTTAGAGGAACCGTAGGCGCTAGGATCAGAGCTCTAATCCGGGTAGGTCCTCAATACGTTGATCAGGGAGCTTTTGCCCGTTAGGTGGGGATATCAGCTTGTCAAACCTAAAAGGAGAAAAAGGAATTGATTGAAAGAAAACAGAAAAGGCGGAATATATTCATATAGACAACACGGACGGACAGAACCAACTACCGACGTTTATACGCGGACGGACATCAGCGGCAGCCCGGCCGAAGCAAACCGGGAACCTTACTTCAGCGGATAGAAATGATCGGATCGAAGGCGAACGGTGGATGTCATTGTTGGAATTCTATTTAAGATTTCTTTGTACTTGTGACAATAAAGAGGGCAGTTTTATAACGTTTTGGAATACGGAATTAGAAATGTGTTTGGCTTAGGCCGATTTTAGGAAGGTGGTAGGGAGCATGTAAGAGGTAAGTAGGGGTACCGATGTTGGGATACCTAGGGCATGGTGTAGGTATCATGGTGAAGCCCGATCGTGGCTTCTGTGGGAGGGCCAAGTGCTTGGCATACCAGCCGCCAAGCCACGTATCGTCCGGTGCAGTGTAGGTTATTTGTCCATTAATTTCGTGAGTGAACGTGTTTGTTTTTTTTTTTTTCGACATTGTCTCCTGTTCCTTTTTTTCATGGACTTATTTTGGCCTACCTTTTTCTTTCTTTCTTACGCAAAGACCGGTATGATTTTTTTTGGTTTATGGTGTGATAGATGTCATGGTTGCAAGAACCACCCCCATCCGGCGAGCCCTAGCCGCGCTAAACGCCAGCATACCGGCAAGGCAATTCATGGCACCACAAACGGGGTTTTATCGTCAGATAAATCCCAACCTTGGAACACCACCATTAACAAAATGGCGCCCAACGTGGGGCCCGAAATAAGTCCTTTTAGTGTCAATAGCTTTTGTTTTGTGTAGAGAATGTCTTGGTTTACTTGTCAGTCAGAAATGAGTCCCGTTTAGGTCATTTAAGAGTCCCTAACGCGTTTGCTACATTTAAGACCCAAGTTAAGCAGTCCTTTTCTAAACAGAATTTCCTTTGGGGTGCGATTATTTTAATCCAGAAGTCGTGATAGCTTCTTGGAAGTAAGCTTTTAATCGCTTTTTGGATTTTAATTTAGTTTATCCCTAATTTCATCACAATAGCCCATTCATTTATTTCTATCAGTCCTACACATTATGTAATCACCAAGTAGAAGACGTCTCATTTGGTGAAGTCCCGCCCGGTCGAGTTTAGAGACTCTGGAGGACGAGCAGCTTCATCAAAGGAGGCGATAGATACTTGGAGATTACAGGATGTGCCTTAAAGTGACAGCTTTCTCCGTGTCCGTGGTCTTGGTGACTAGTGGTAGCGATACCTAGTGTCATCAAAGGCCTTTGGACTTGGAGGAAAATGTCTACTTCGGCCTACATCTTTCCATATTTAGAGTCAATATTATTAAAGTTAGTTATAGCCTATCTGATTGTGGACTTACCTTTTTTTATCACGGGATACACGTTCTTCTTCGTCTTCGTACGCATTCGTGGCTTAGTCCATGGGCTGTAAGGCCAGACAAAGATTTATGTTTCCACGTGTTGTCCACCGTAGCTAGCTTTCCATGTTTCATCGTTTTTTGTTTTCGCGTTTACACTCACGAAACCCTGGAATCAAAATAAATACCTATATTAGAACATGCATACACTGGCATTATACGATACGTACATTATTTTACCTGTACTTACCTTTTTGATAGTTTGTTACCTACCACCGATCCATTACATGAATTTGTAGTCTTTTTTTTTCCTTCTGTTTTTGCTTTGGTAGATTTATTCCCTTAGTAGCAGGAGATTATCTATCTCATATCTCGAGGTACCAAATCTGTTTTTTTATTTAGAGAATTTTGTTTTTCTTATTAGTTTCTGTCATTTAAAGTTTGACACTTAATTTTTTTATTTTTGGAGTTTTCTTTATTTTACGAACTTTTAGCTTCTTACCCGCAAAAAGGTTTTCCTTTTGGCTATACATTCAGCATTTGCAGTCATAAATTACTCTAATGGTTAACACTCGCTCAGCAAGTAGGGAAGATTCTGGCCATTCCAGGATGCAGCCAAGAACTTCTCAGAATGTTCCGGTGAGCACAACCCAACCAGGTGTGACTTTCACTACCACAACGACAACAACCACAATGGCAGCCAGCAATGCGCCGATCGCATCTGCGCGTTCATCCGTCGCTCCACCACTACCACAGGGCATGGACGATTTGTCACGGCTATTGAATAGCACATTCAGCTCGCAAGGGCATGTATCATCTCCAACTTTTAGCCCACTCACTGGTCTCAACGTCCCAGCGCCTCCAGCAAACCCGACTATGAGTATTGGCATGCGCGAAATTATCTCTTCAGCCGTTGGTCTAGCCCGAATAGAGTTCGAGAGGGAGCAGACGGAAAGAATCAACAGCTTGATACCTACCATTGTTGAGGCTACTAAACGATCGTTAGGAGTGGGTAATTCCGTTCCTACGAACAATGTACCAATGGCTCAGCTGGCAACAGGACAGCCTGGAAGACCACTACTAGGCCAGGGACAGCATATGTCTTTGGGGCAAACGCATCCGCCTAGGGGTTTGTCATATATGCAGGCGCCAGTAGCTCCACCAGTCTCGTCATATCAACAGGCGGGGGCCTTATACTCACAACCACCGCCTTTTGTACCAAGCACCAGCACTGTCCCACACTCATCTATGCCAGCACCACCAGTTTCGGAGGCCGGCGGTCTCAGCGTGCCATCGGTGTACCGAAATTCCTGGGGTTCAACCCAGCCAAACTTTTACACGCCATTGAATGAGAGGCCACAGCAGCCTAACGTAAGTGAGCCACCACCATATTTGCAGCCGCCGTTGCAACCGGCGCATTTTCCAGGTCCTTCTTCACATTTTGGAAGGCCTGGAGGCAGCACACACACTGAGTCGACCAGTAAGCTAAATTTGGCCAAGTGGGGTATAAAATTTGATGGCACCTCCAAAACCATGAACGTGCAGGAGTTTATCTTTCGAGTAGGAGAGCTTAAAAGAGATTATGATTGCCCGGAAGGCGAATTCCTAACTAAGTTTCACCAGCTCTTGGAGAAACCAGCGCTAGACTGGTACTGGAACCACCGCAAGTTTGTCCAATTTCGATCTTGGGAAGAAATTGAGAGGGCTCTGCTGACGCAATACCAGCGGTTTGAAAACGAATTCCAGATTCAAACACAAATTCTCAATCGTCGCCAGCAGCCCCAAGAAACATTTGAAGATTTTTATAATGCGGTGATTCAGTTGCGAAACCAGCAGAAGCAACCCTATCGAGAGGCGGAGATGGTGGAAATTATGAGGGGCAACCTGAAAACATCATTGGCACAGATGATATTCTCAGTGAGAGTTAACGACTTGGGGAGCTTCTACAGAGAAGTCAAAAGGGCAGAAAATCTTCTTGCAAGCCACCGTCAACAGTATCAACGCCCTAATCTAGGGCCGCAGCGCGTTCACGAATTAGCCTGGGAGGAAGAGTTGCCTTCGGAGGCCATGGAAGTGGATGCAATTCAAGGCAAAACAAATCTGAAATGCTGGAATTGTGGTTTGGAAGGTCATAGCTGGGTGGATTGTGCCGCGCCTAGAAAATTCTTTTGCTACAGGTGTGGTCATGATGGAGTAACCGTCAGAAACTGTCCGAAATGTCAGGGAAACCGACAGAGGATCCCACCTCAGACTGGAGAGGTGCGGTCGACGCCAGTTTAACTCCAGTCCCGTCCCCTGATGAAAAGATCACCCTTCTTAGGAATTCCCAACAGCATAAGCATAGTTCTACACTTGTCCCAAAGCTTAGAGAGTTAAAGCCTTTACATGTCCGGGTACAAGAGTATAACGAGGCAAAGGCGAGGATTTTTGGGATCTCCAATAAGGTAAAGAAAGCGCGCGAGCGGTACAAAAAGAGGAAAGCTCTACGGCGACAAATTGCGGCCGCATCGCTCTACGAGGGTGACGACACTCGCTTTTATACACGGTTAGTTATTAATGGTCAAGAAATAGAGGGTCTGCTCGACAGCGGTGCCACGGTATCCTGTTTGGGAAAAGGTTGCGTCGACTTCGTCGGCCGTGCGAATCTAGTGGTACATCCATTCCACTCATATATACATACCGCGGATGAAAGCCCTCATAAAATAGTAGGTCGCGTCACGGCCACGGTTACTTTTAATAAAATGTCGCATGAAATAACCTTCTTTTTGGTGCCGTCTTTGGGAAGGTCGCTTTTTCTTGGCATAGATTTTATGCGCAAGTTTCAGCTCTTTGCCCAAATGGAGAGTTTGACCACCAACAATGTCAGCCTTTGTGATGACGCTGACGGCTGGGTCAATGATGACAGAAAAGTCCATGTATTGTCCTACTTCCAGCGGAAACGCTTGGAAGAAGTGATTGAGAAATTCCCTTGCTTTTCTAAGAAAGGCTTGGGTAGGACACAGTCTGAGGTACACACAATCGACACACGTGATTCAACTCCAGTTAAAAGTAAGCACTACCCAGTGTCACCAGCTGTGCAGAGATTAATGTATGCGGAGTTGGATAGGATGTTAGCCTTGGGTGTGATTGAGCAGAGCGATAGTCCCTGGAGTCATCCAGTGACCCTAGTCCGCAAGGGCGAGAAAAATAGACTGTGCATTGATGCTCGTAAACTAAATGCTCTCACCGTCAAGGACGCCTATCCTCTTCCGCATATTGAAGGTCTACTCAGCCGGCTTGGTGACACCTTTTATATATCCAGTGTCGACCTTAAGGATGCTTTCTGGCAGATACCCCTTGATGAGGCCAGTAAGGAAAAAACAGCCTTTACGGTGCCGGGGAGGCCTCTTTACCATTTTACCGTCATGCCTTTTGGGTTGTGTAATGCGGCCCAGAGGTTATGCCGGTTAATGGACAAAGTGATTCCCGCAGCACTAAGAGACCGTGTTTTTGTTTACTTGGATGACCTCTTGGTGGTTTCACCAGATTTTGACACTCACCTGGAGTTGCTGAAGCGTGTGGCCGAATTGTTAGCCAATGCGGGGCTCACAATAAATGTGGCAAAATCAAAATTTTGCTTCAAAGAGCTCCGATACTTGGGCTATGTTGTTGGTGGAGGTACCCTCAAGGCGGATCCAGCGAAAGTTGAAACTATAGCGCGATTTGACTATCCAAAGACGGCGAAGCAAGTAAGAAGTTTTATGGGCGCCACCGGCTGGTATAGGCGGTTTATTCCCGACTACGCAACGGTAGCTACCCCGATCTTCGATACTCTTAAAAAGGGTAAGACTTTTGTGTTTACCGACCAGGCGAAGGCTGCTTTTGATCAGTTGAAACAGGCTCTGATTACCAGCCCAGTACTCTCTCACCCGAACTTTGAGAAACATTTCTATGTGCAATGTGATGCCTCCGACCTGGGAATAGGAGCAGTCCTATTTCAGAAGGATGACGAGGGCGGAGAGCATCCCATTGCATATTTTTCACAGAAGTTAACATCCGCTCAAAGGAATTATTCAGTGACGGAGAGAGAGTGCTTGGCTGTGGTTATGGCAATAAAGAAATTCAGGCCTTATATTGAATTAATGGCTTTCACCATCATCACTGATCATAGCAGTCTCAAATGGTTGATGTTCCATAAGGATTTAAGCGGGAGACTGGCGAGGTGGAGTCTCCATCTTCAGTCCTTTACGTTCGATATCGAACATAGGCAGGGTACCCAGAACATTGTTCCGGATACCTTGTCTAGGTACGATATGGACGAACTGTCTACGGACTTAGGACAGTTGTTGGATCTCTCCTCGCCAGCCTTTAAGTCTGACGCCTATCAAGATCTTACCCGGAATATCGAAGAGAACGCGGCAAGTTTACCCGACTTGCGGGTTGTCGACGGTATCGCCTACAAAAGGACGCGACACTACGACGGTGACCCTTTGCGTGAGGATTTCGCATGGAAGTTGTGGATGCCGGCCGAGCTGACTGAACAAGTGATTGAAAGGGCTCATTGCCCACCTACCTCGGCTCATGGCGGATTTCACAAAACTTTGCACCGTGTAAAAGAGTACTTTTACTGGCCAAACATGGCGGTGCAGGTGCGAAGTTTTGTGAAACAATGCCGAGTTTGTAAGGAGACGAAGCCGGCAACCACAACTTTACGTCCACCCATGGGCAAAGAATTCGAAGTGGAACGACCATTCCAGCGCATCTACGTGGATTTCCTCGGCCCCTATCCGCGCTCCAAGTCGGGGAATTCCTTCATATTTATTGTTTTAGACCATCTGTCTAAGTACGTGCTGTTGAAGGCAATGGCTAAGGCGAGTGCCAAAAATGTGGTAAAGTTTTTGATTTCAGAAGTTTTCCATAAGTTTGGCACTCCAGAAGTCATTGTCTCCGACAATGGCAAACAGTTCGTAAGTAGGGAATTCCAGGACTTGGTTAAGAATTTTGGCGTGCAACACATGAAGACCGCTACCCATTCGCCACAGGCCAACGCGTCGGAGCGCGTTAACCAGTCGGTACTTGCCGCGATAAGAGCTTACCTTGGCGAAGACCACCGCGAATGGGATAGGCACCTTTCGGAGGTGGAATGTTCACTGCGCTCGTCGGTGCATAGCGCGACAAATGTGACGCCGTACTACGCCTTATTTGGGGTCAACATGATTAACCACGGAAGTGTTTACAAAATCGCGCGTAAGCTCCAAGTATTGGAAGACCCCGACGTGAACATCGTACCTAATTCGGAGAAAATGGATCATACCCGGAAATTCATCCAGGAAAACCTACACAAAGCTTACCTTAGGGGAGAAAAATCCTATAATCTTCGCTGCCGAAAAGTTAAATTCTTGCCCGGACAAGAAGTGTTTCGCCGTAGTTTTCGGCAAAGTAGTTTCTCTAACAACTACAACGCGAAGCTGGACAAAAAGTTTTTCAAGTGTAGAATTGTGCGGCCTGTAGGGAATTCTTTGTACGAAGTGGAAGATCTTCAAGGGAAATCTTTGGGCGTCTTTCACGCCAAAGACTTGAGGCAGTAATTTGGGCCCTGAGTAGTTTCTAGCTAGCGTTAGTTCTAGATTTAAGTATATGAATTGCTATTTCTTTTTGGATTTTAGGGTTAAGTATATGAAGTTCATTCTTCTTTTGGATTTTAGGTTAGGTAGTTGAATTGTTTTTTTTTGCTTTGAAAGGCATATGAATTTCGTTGTTTTATTGTTACTATTATTATTGATTCTATTATTCGTTTGAATTGCCTTAAATGGTAGGCGGTTTGTGTTTTTATAGGCTAGGATAGATATTAGGTCGTTATAGAGAATTTTCTTTTGGGTATACTATTATTTTAAGATGGGATAGCATAGTGTCCCTAAGCCAGAGTGGCGTAGCACTCTTGGCAACATTTTTTTTTTTACATTGTTTTCCTTCTTTTGCGTCTTAACCATTCTATCCGAATGTCGATATCTTTTCTTTTTGGCTTGAGCCAGATTTTTCTTCACTATGCGAACTTGTTTTAGTTTTTGGTTTGTTTGAGCACTTATTTTAGCTTTTTCTTTCAGTTGTTGTTTTTATTTCTTCTAATTAATTTTCCTAGGCTCATGCGCAAAGCGCGGTGTTTCACACGAGCGGGCTCAGTTGGCGACTTCGGCTTCCCCACTTTGTTTGCCGACCAAAAGGTCAGTGATGAACCTTCTACACCGGACCTTGGAGATGGACGCCAGAGTTTTCGTGACCAAAGTACCGCAGAAGCTCCCTCAGGTTGTGATTCCAACGTGTGCGGACGTCAATGGGCGGCCAACTTGTGACGTGTCATAGACCTCCGGAGCCTACCCCCCTGTGCCCCAGCGAAACTATGACATTAGGATGCACATCGTAGTAAGGGGGGAGGACGAATGAGGAATATGAGCTGCCAGAGGACGGTTATAGCGGATGGAATCACAGTGGATGGAAGACACAGGGCAGGTTCACCGCGGTGAATAAGCCGGTAACGCAGTAACCGGTGACGATGACTCTGGTGCACATCTCCAGATTGGTGGTCAGGAGCACCACGTATGTTTTTGGTGGAAGTAAACGGTCTGGGGAAGGGGTTAGCCGCCAAGGAAGTTGACCCGGGTGGGCACAAGAGAGGCAAACGTACGCTTTGGCGCATGCCCTTGGTCCTTGACCCTTATTAGTGTAGGTCGGTTGGTATTGTAAATGGGCCATATCGGTCCATGTTTTGATATAGCTGCCATATAAACCGATCTTGGGTCTTGACTTCTTGAGCCTCTAGAGGGCGCGATTCTTGTCCGATTTGAATGCATTTTGGCACGTAGTGTTTTGTTATGATATCCAACAAGTGTGCCAAGTATGGTTCAAATCGGTTCATGGCCTGATGTAGCTGCCATATGAACCGATCTGGGATCTTGACTTCTTGACCCCGAGAGGTCGCAATTCCTATCCGATATGCCTGATTTTTGAGATTTTGTACGACGGATCCTCTCATGACCATCAACAAACGTGTTTGTTGTGGTCTGGATCGGTCTATAGCCCGATACAGATCCCATATAAACCGTTCTCTCTATTTTGCTTCGTGAGCCCCAATGGGCGCAATTCTTATACGAATTGGCTGAAATACACAGGTCTCCAACATGTAGTTTGATTGTGGTCCGAACCGGACCATATCCTGATATCGTTTTGGTAGCAGAGCAACTCTTTTCTTATGTCCTTTTTGCCTGGGAAGAGATGCCGGGAGGACAACTCGACAAATGCGATCCATGGTGGAGGGCGTATGGGATTCGGCCCGGCCGAACTTAGCACGCTTTTACTTGTTCATTTTACTTCTTTTTTTTAAGTTCTCAATTTCTAAGTTTTCTGAGAGCAAATCCGAGTCCGTTACAGCCTACGTGCTTCCAGTCTTATTCTCACACAAGTCCTGGACCTTACCTAGAACTAACCCCGATTCTTTGTTTTTTTTTTTTTTGCGAAATGGGTCAGGAGCTTTTGGTTATACCCGATTCTAGGGGCAGTTTTCTATCTGCCGACAGGCGTTTGGGAAGGAATAGAAGAGGAGAAACGGACTTACCTGTTTCCTCTGGTACTCGGTTGTTCCTTGTGTGTGGGGTTCCTATTAGTCCCTGGGCGAAGACCTGTTTGGAATCGTAAAGGGGTGTAAGTGCGGATCAGTTATGGTAGTTCATGTATACTTACCTGGCCTTTCCATCCTGTCCTGTCTTATCCTCTCCGGTTTTGTCCTTAGTCCTCGATGATGTAGTAGTCCATATCCCTGTGATGTATTCCTTGGGACCTGCAAGTGGAAAAAGAGGAATTATCATTTAGTACCATTCACCTGATATGGTTTTATATGTTTAAAATTTTGAAAGTTTTTGTTTTTTTTCCAGTTTGTCCATTTCGCACTAAATGCTTTATTTAACATAGATTCTGGCATTGCATTTCTGCTTCAATCTCATGTTTTTTGTTTTATTTTTCAAAATTTTCCTAAAGGCCAATTTATAATTTTTATCGCATATTCACGATCACTTATAATTTCGGCATTTTATTTTTTTTTTGTAAATCCTTTTTGATTTTTCGCACTAACTTTCTCTTACACTTTCACTTCTCAGTTCATTGAACTCTTTACGGCACTCACAAAGTCGCAAACCAATTTGGATTTTGTTCGAACCTTGTCTTTTGTTTCACGGCTATCAGGCCCCTACTTCGTTTTTCTTTTTATTCGCTTTAACACAGTTCATTTTCCAATTGTTTTATTTTGCACACTCCAATTTTTTATTTTTTTATTTTAAGTATTTCACTCACTAAGTTCGATTAATTTTCTAGTCATTAATTTTCTGTCCGTCCGAAGTCTATTTTCTTTTCATCTTCCTTTTTCACTTCATCACATTATTTTTATTGCACTTGGTGTTTTAATTCAGGCGTTTCACTTATTGTTCGGCGTGCACTTTACTTTTGTTTCACTCCACTAAACTAATTGGCGCGTTTGTTATGCGTACCCCCACCCCCCATTCGTTATTTGAGTGGGTTACGCACACTTGCGTTTGACACCATTGCACTACACGATTACACACTTACGCACTAGCGCCATCGGTATTGGTGGGTGCATGTTGGTTTTATGCATGAACTCTTGTGGGTGTATTGGACTGACGCCAACTTTTTTCTGGAACCCACGCTGTTTTTTTCTCGGCACGGCACTCTTAAGTTATTTGTTAATTTATTTTATTTGTCACCTTTTTAGCAATTTGCATTATTTTTCGCCCTCACAATTAACCCCGTATAGCTTAGTGGCCTTAGCTACTGGTGGCTAATGGGTGGTTTGTTGGGTTGGGCAAATTAGTTTTCTGAAACATTTCGGTTGAAGTTTTTTGATTTGGGGTTGTATGTTTTTTTTTGAGATTCCGTGAACTTTCCCCCAACATTTTCTTTGAATTGTCCATCTTTTTTTTTTTAAGGGGTTTATGGGTTTTTAGTTTCTTTTATTTATTCACACACACGCACACACACACACACTCGCCGGTTTCATTCATAGATTTTATACGCAATTTTTATTTTTTTGTTTTTCCAACACGCCCGCACCTGTTTTTTATTAGAACACGTTTTATTTTGCCCTAGCAGGGTCACTGGTTTATTTTCATTTATTTTTTTTTCACAAATAATACTTACCATTTGTTTCCATTGGTGCTGCTGCGGTCGTCCCATTGACAAAATGAAGTAATTTCTTCTTCTTTGGCCTTTAGCTATCCATTTCATTCATCACGAGTTGATATCCATAGGCCCGGCCCTAGTGACGAGCGCGTATGTCATTTCGTATTAGGGGGTTCACACGCTGCGATATAAAATAAAGGGATGGACACACGTATGGAAGTGCAAATTTTAGTTGTGAAAATCAGCTATTTAAGGTAAAGGCTTGTAATGTGGTATACGTTGACGTGTCCTAGACACCTTCTCCAGTGAGAGGCCGGCCCGGGAATTGAGTTGTGTTGAATAAAAGTTCTTAAAAGAGTTGAGCTAGGGCGACGATTAATTCCACCAATTGAACGGCGGATTCCACTAATTGAGCGATTAGTCGATAGGGATGCCAGTTCGGATCACATTTTAGGGTTGCCCATTCGTAAACAGCCGGATTTTTAACCTTTCTACACTGCGAGAAATCGCACCTTTTTTCCCTCCCATCCTTTGATAGTGATATCGGCAGGATGGTTGGGTTTGTTGTGTGCGCGATGTCAGGGCGTTAGTAGGTCCCCATATTGACCCTATTGTGAATATCATGATGTTCATTTGGTTGGCAACGCGGCCGAAACAGCTGGCCACAGATTGGAATTGATATATGTCAGGTCGCTTGGGGCCAAATATCAAAAATAAGGGAAAAAGCGAAAGGAAAAAGCCATATTAGGAAATTTAGGGAAAATGGCCGATTTCCTGGGCTTTGCCCTTTCTTTTGGATCTGGATATTGGAGCTGGCTGGATGGAGAGGAGAGAGTTTGTCTGCGAGAGATTGGAGAAGAAAGTTTTTTCTGCAAGTGTCTGCGGTTAAGTGAAATGCCCGGTGCCACAAAGCAGTGTGAACCACTTTTACATTAATATAAACGCTATGAACAAAAAAAAAAGGAAAAGAGAAAATAAAACACCAGTGGTAGCGAAAGAGTTTTTTTATTTGCCGTGAATTTGTGTTCAAGAAAATTTGCATTTTTGGCTACAACCTAAATTAATTAATCAACTACAAATAAGAAAGAAAAACACAAGGCTAAAATCTACATGCCGAATAATCTTAAAAGCTACGTGTCAATTAATCTTGAAAAACTACATGCGAATTAATCCTAAAAACTACGTGCATCAGGAAGTTACAACCTAAAAACTATATGAGATTAAAACTTACCAACTAAACAGAGTGTAACTTGCAAACTAAATAGAGTGTTACTTACCAACTAAACAGAGTGTAACTTGCAAACTAAATAGAGTGTTACTTACAAACTAAATAGAGTGTAACTTACAAACTAAATAGAGTTTAACTTACAAACTAAATAGAGCTTAACCTACAAGTAAAAAAAAGGCTTAACCTACAAACTGAATTGGATTTATAGCCTAAATAGAGAGTCTGGAAAATATATGAAGTATAAGCAAAATAAGGAATAATTACAATACACCTATCGTCGGTCATCAGCCACGCCCAGTCACCATCGCCACTCCAATCAACGTGGGAGCTCCTGATGCTTGCAACCTCCCCGGGTTGCAGGGGTAAATGCCGGACTCCGGACCAAAACGGACGACCTATAAAGACAGACCTTTTTTTTTACAGTAAATACTTGCATATATAAATATATTTGTGCCCAATACTATCTAGATATATATATATATATATTAATTTTCTTTTTTACCTGGGGGAGACAAGAAGGGTTATCTGTCCCAACTTAAATTTAGTGAGTTCCGTTTTAGAGGAACCGTAGGCGCTAGGATCAGAGCTCTAATCCGGGTAGGTCCTCAATACGTTGATCAGGGAGCTTTTGCCCGTTAGGTGGGGATATCAGCTTGTCAAACCTAAAAGGAGAAAAAGGAATTGATTGAAAGAAAACAGAAAAGGCGGAATATATTCATATAGACAACACGGACGGACAGAACCAACTACCGACGTTTATACGCGGACGGACATCAGCGGCAGCCCGGCCGAAGCAAACCGGGAACCTTACTTCAGCGGATAGAAATGATCGGATCGAAGGCGAACGGTGGATGTCATTGTTGGAATTCTATTTAAGATTTCTTTGTACTTGTGACAATAAAGAGGGCAGTTTTATAACGTTTTGGAATACGGAATTAGAAATGTGTTTGGCTTAGGCCGATTTTAGGAAGGTGGTAGGGAGCATGTAAGAGGTAAGTAGGGGTACCGATGTTGGGATACCTAGGGCATGGTGTAGGTATCATGGTGAAGCCCGATCGTGGCTTCTGTGGGAGGGCCAAGTGCTTGGCATACCAGCCGCCAAGCCACGTATCGTCCGGTGCAGTGTAGGTTATTTGTCCATTAATTTCGTGAGTGAACGTGTTTGTTTTTTTTTTTTTCGACATTGTCTCCTGTTCCTTTTTTTCATGGACTTATTTTGGCCTACCTTTTTCTTTCTTTCTTACGCAAAGACCGGTATGATTTTTTTTGGTTTATGGTGTGATAGATGTCATGGTTGCAAGAACCACCCCCATCCGGCGAGCCCTAGCCGCGCTAAACGCCAGCATACCGGCAAGGCAATTCATGGCACCACAAACGGGGTTTTATCGTCAGATAAATCCCAACCTTGGAACACCACCATTAACACACATATACTAAAAAGTTTACTTTCAGAAGATTTCAAAGCGCAATTACAATCTTCATTGGAATGTTTTCATTGGGTTTAAGTATTTCACTGAATTGAGTTTGCTCTTTAAATAAGAAAGTAAGTTTAAAAACGTGTTTTTGGTATTTAGAAAAGTAATAAATACCTTCTGCCATGTGATGCTGACCAACGCCCACATCTGGGTATAGTACAATAGTCTATTCAACACATTGTCTGCGGTTTTCTCATAGGCATATTTTGTTTTCTTGTTATTAACTGTGTTCATTATTGTTGCCTTCCCTTTCAGTTTCTTCGCTAGTGGGGGATGGTCTTAAGGAAGGCAATAGATTGGGTTTCTGCTCATAAATTCTGGGTGGTTCCGGTGTGCAAGAATTCTGACCAAAGGATTTTCTGCTAATCGGTCAACCGGTCTAAAAGTTGCAACTTCCGCAATGTTAATTTTCTCGAATCCTCCTTCAGCTTTCGGTTCTTTTGGCATGATGGGCATATATCATGGAACTGGCACATTTGTTGTTGTTGTATCCACATTTGAATGTGAAAGTGGCGATCTTCGTCCAGCTCTTGTAGGTGAGCAGGCTGTTCCTGTCTATACGACCAATTGCCGCTGGTTATTTAAAAGCGCCAATAACTCGTGTTGTCATATCGAGCATCATACGCACTCAGTATTTAAGCAAGAGCCGACCTCTCACTGAGACTCTCCAATCGATACCGCTGATTGCAGTTAAAGTTACTCCGTATAAAACATTCTACTATCTGCAACCTATGGACGCGCAATATACGGGATTTAAGATTCTGGTTTGCTGTTCTGGTGGCATATAAGCCATATATGGTGCTTTGGTGGCAATTAAGCCATAGGCAAACTTGCAATGTCCATGCATGGTGCTTTAGCTTCCGGCGGAGTATATCCTATAGTGTGACACCCACATAAGACTCTGTTGACATAATCGTAGGGATCATAATGACTACGAGTGGAAGCCACCAAAAGGCTCAATTTTCTGTCGTATGTCACAGTCGGTGCCACTTTTAGTTGTAATGGAACCTCTTCCGTCTGCTGCTGGTGTACTAACATTATGCCCATGAGGCATCACATCATATTGTAAAACGATAGGCGGATGAGCACTTCGTCGAATTCCACTAAAAGCGAGCAGTTTTTAATCGAGAATGGCACAACACTATGTTGATGACTCCATTTTTGGATTTCGTTCACAGATCCGTCCCGACGTCGTTGCTCTGGTATGGTTTACTTCTTCTTCTTGCTTGTTTTGCACAACTCTCCCTTTAACCAAGGAAAGCTCTTTCATACACCACATTCAAACGCAAACCGTATGTGCGTGCCCCATGCCATTGAAGGATTTATGAAAATCGCCTTTTAAGGCCTATAAAAGAGGAAAATCGGTTTTTGAACAAGCCAAAGAAGTCGAAATCTGTTCAAACTCAACATTACACAATCGGAAGAAATCGTGAAGTCGACCATTTTTCATCCATTTTTAGATTGCAATTTGTTTTGCTTTTTTCGCTTTTGTTTTGCTCTATTGTTTGTGACAGTTGACAACTAGTTGTCAAAATGACGTTAGCATGTAAAAGAACAAGTCCCTGAGATGCAATCTATTACATTTAGCAATATGGCGGAATTGTTGCAAGATGGCGGAAGAAACGCCATTCATCAGGATTTGATAACGCATCATGATGAACTATTGGATATGATGCGTAATCAAATCCCTGTGAATGCCTACTCAGTTTATTTTTCACACGATATAGAAACAAAGCCGATACGTGATCATAAACGGCTGTGCCGCCTGTATATATTTTTTTATCAGCGTCTGGATGTTGAATCCAACTACCTGGCATGAAAGTAATTATTTTTCCTAGAGAATAAAAACATCATAGAAAGTGGAGATTAAGCATTTTTATAATGGTATGAAAAGTCTTAATGTCTTCTAATATACTTGACAGTAAAACATTCTTATTGCTCTTAATATTGTTTTGTAATTTCGCTATTAGTTTTTTTTTGTATAATTATGAAATATCAAGTTTAAAATGTCTTAAGCTCTATTTTCTGTACATAAAGAATTTCTTTTCACATAAATTGAACTTAGCAATAAGAGATACTAACAGCGACGTAATATTTGAAGCGGCGACACTTTTTCGTAATAGGAAAATAGTGACGGCGGTGTATGAATGCAGCTACGGAGACTGTTGTTTTCTGTCGTACAATTTCACAAAGCGTTGGTCGGTCTGTCTTGACATCGTTTACGTTGCAATTTCACTTTTTACTCAAGAATATTCACGTAAAATAATAAAAAGTAGTCCAGAACACATCGCAAGAATATAAATGATTGGAAAATTACCAAATCTGAACGTGTGAATCGTATTAACTACAAAACAATTAGGTTTTTTCTTCTTTACCTTTCGGCGGCGTACTACCATTTGCTTGCTGTGGAAGTTTGTGAAGAAAAGAAATACATTGAAATTCGTTGAAAAATAATACTTATCTGTACCCTTTGTAAATTAACCCGACAAATGAAATTTCCGATTGATGTGTTTATGTGAAACAGTTTTTCGAGTCTTCAAATAAAAGTAAGTTTATTGTCCATCTGTGGATTTTCTTTTGGTTATTGTGAAAAATCCGCGCAATAGAATCCAACGAATGTACTGTGAAACGTCGTCTGCACACATTGAGACTACGATTGTCGCTGTTGCCTTATTCGTCAAGAATGCTTGTTGTGACTGTACAACATAGTGTCAAAAATAAAATAGTTTTTTCGTATTCAAGTTATAATATTTATTTGGAAAATTTGTTGCGTCTTTTGGCAAATCTTTTAGATTTTAACATATATAATGTATATATATACATATATATATGAGTGTTTCATTGAAGCTAAATTAATCTAGTCTGAGGGTGGCGAGGGGTGTAAAACTCCCGCCAATTTCTCTTCTCTAAAGAGTTACCAGATATTTGATTAGTTGTTTAATTTTGTTATTTCTAATAGTAGGAATACTAAAAACTGTCATACCAAATGCATCAATCAACTTAAACTGTACAATTTAAATTTATTCAGGAAAGAAATGGTTTAAAGATAATTACCACTTAGTATCAATTTTTCTTTGAGAAATGTCGATTGTTCTTTATTTATATTGGCGTGTTTGCTACGAAAGAGAAAAGTCTTAAATTGCTGTTGCTGGTGGGCACGCTCTTCTGTACCACAGGAATGGTCGCATCAGGTTGTTGATAATCTATCTATACGGAGAACGCCGCAGAAAGTACGATACATCGTGGAGACTTTGACGTACAGACCAAGGAGAGTCATACAAACCGATCTCTCCTCTACCCGGATCGCAAGGACGCTTGAGGCGCTAATGATACACAGTTTAAATGGTTTCCTTCTTCCAAAAGATCATTAGCATGGATTCTGGAAGATGCACAGTTCGACAAAAGTAATTAACGCCACATCACCACACAATCCCATGGCAGCCGGTTGTATGTACCGGATGGAGTCCTTCATCGACAAGGGCTGCCACCGCAATGTACAACACAACAACAACAACCCAACATGTCAACCACGACCATAACAAAAAAAGCTTTCCAAGGCATTTAAAATTGTCGATTACACTCGACAATGAGGTGGATTGTGAACTAAACGCGCGGTCGCCATTCATACGTATAGTTTAGAAACTGAAAATTCCCCAGAAGGTGGTCTCCTAAACTTCTATCTCTCTAAGCTCCCTTTACGACCCTCTATAACTCCATGAGCTGTGTGAACGGATAAATACTTATTTGCACAGATTTGGCAGAATTTTTCGGGTGTCGCAATATAAAATCGCCCAAAAAACCCTCAGCCACACTATTGCACTAAAGAGGTCTCAATGGAGCTTGAATTCAAAATCGTTGCACAACGGAATCCGATAGTTAATCACCCGAAAATTCTAATATCCTAGGGCCTATTCGCGTCATCAGCTTACTGTAGTGGCGAAAGCGATAGGGCAAGAAACAGAATCCTCAAATCTTTAGCAGCCCTTAGCACTACCACAGGATGCCTATAGATAGCAAACGACAATCCACACGAGGAGAGCACGATTTCGCTGCCAGAAATCTGAAGATATCTGCCACCAAATCTTCAGCCACATTGTTCACTACAAATACGCGTGGGGTGAATACTGAGCTGACTGTGATGGTTGATGGAGAAATGATTCCGACCATCAAGTGTCCCAAAATACTTGGCGTCACATTTGACAGCTCTTACACATGCCAAAATGCCAAGTGGGGATAATGTCATTTGCTGGCAGTACTTGGGTTGCAGACAAAGAAACCTTGTTGACCACGAACAAAGCAATTGGCCGGTCTGTGGTAAGTTATGCAGCAGCGCCAGTGTGGTCTCGTCAACTTTGTGACACGCAGTGGAATAATATTCAGATCTGTCAGAATGCCGAATGCTCCGAACTGCGACGGGTTGTCTCCTCAGTTTTCATTTTGTCCACCTCCATCAGGAGACAAAGATCCTACCAGTGCGAAGACATAACTACATGCTGTCTAAAAAATACCTTTTGGGCTGTTATCGCAGAGACCATCCAAATCATCATCTTGTGGATAGGTATCCACCGCCCAGAAGACTTAAGGTAGATCTACATGATCTAGAGCGTGAGGTTCAGCGCTACAAGAGAGAACCTCTAGATCAACCGGCATATAAAGCAGGTCTGGACAACATTCATGCAGACACGGTAGCAGATGCAATAAATGGCTACCAGCGAATGTAGTCTTTGAAGAACGACGGCAAACCAGAGTGGTTCTGGGTCAATTACTTTCCACCAGATGCAGCCGCCTCAACTCCTATAGAGCAAGGATGGATGCCGACGTGCAAGATGTATGTCCCGATTGCAACCAGGGACCGCACGATACACGTCACCTTTTTAACTGCCCAGTCAGACCCACCCGACTCAGATCCAGATCCCTGTGGACGCACCCCACCTTAGTCGAAGAGTTCCTGGGTCTTGACACTCCACAGAATCAAGCAGACGAAAAATAGAACAGAATAAACTGCTACAACAACAACGATGCTTAAGTTAAAGCTCGTAATGAGCTCCTGTCTTTATTTCCTCCTGAGCTGCAATGATGAGGATCACCCGTATTTCCAGCTCACTGACTTGGAGCCCCTCTGAGACATGTCTGGAGTTAGATGGGCGATACGACATCATATCGCCAATCCACTTACAACTTCCTCATTAGAGATGTGTCGTGTGATTCACTTGTTAGTCACGTGATTCGTGAGTGAGATCCAAATCTAATCACGTGATCGCGCGTGGCCGTGATTAAATTAAAATTCTTCGTGCGTGAGTGAAATCATGCTCACGACACTCATCACGACTCACGACACTCATCACGACTCACGACACTCATCACGACTCACGAGAAAAATCACCACTCACGAGAAAATCACGACTCACGAGAAAAATCACGACTCACCAGAAAAATCATGACTCACGAAACACGCACGACACACAAAACTCTAACGAAACAAAAAAAAAAAAACAAACAAAAACTTCATTTTCAAGTTTTTTTTTGCCTGTTAGAGCGAACATCATTAAATTTTACAATTTTTGTCTATTTCTCTTTCGAGACGAGCTCAATGATCGGAGATCTTCTTTGCAAGTGGAAAACGACCAGATATCGCAACAAACACAACTTTGGGACGTGTTTCGTAGGTTGGTTACAAAATTTTTCATATACTCTCAAATCATACGGTACTTCAACGTACGAATCTGCCTACAGATGGGAAGAAAGGAAAAGAACCAATAAGTGGTTAGGCTGTATGATTTGAGACGCATGGAAAAAATTATTCGCTTCATAGGAAAATATTTGTTTAACCGTGACTCGTGATTGTCTCATGAGTTTTCTCGTGAGTTACTCTAGCTAGGACTCTGGCTGAAATAAACTCCAAATGGTGTAGCAATCTAAACTCGTATCGTTATTTCAACTTGGGAACTCTGATATCTGTCCTGCATGCAACGAATAATATATGCGCAACATTCTACACATGTTATTAGTGATTTTTTACATTCAACATTGAATTTTTTAACTTATTTCATCTGCGTATAGTATTAATTCCAGTTTTATATTTTTTTCTACATATTTTTTCAGATCATATCATATGATTTCCAGATGTGAAAAATGCGTGTGGGAAAAAAATTAAATATTTCGGAGACAAAGAAGACTCGCGCCTGCGTAGTACGTTTGGAAAAGCTATCACATAACTCATTATCCCCGACACCATCACCGCCAATACGAAGAACACAATCTACTTCGGCTCAAAAGACTCAACAGCACTACCAAGATCATCAAAAAGGTGGAGGAAATTCGAACGCCCGTCAGTCACATTCTAGTGCCGCGGGTGGTGTTATGGGAGTTACTCCCAAACATCTGGCTGCATCAAGTCAGTCTAGGGGGCCTATTAAAAAGAGGCCAGTTGGGGACAACAACAGCAATAGCCCAAGAATAGCGCAGCAAAGGCCGCAAGCATCAACTATGTCAGCCATGCGATCAAACCAGAAAGCAAAAGTTGTATCGCGCGCTTCTAAGGCTTCTACGCCAGCTAGAGAGGAAACGCCAACGCCAACTATTGCCTCTGGAAGATCAAGAAGGGCAATTAAACCTAACCCAAAATATGCCAGTGAGGATATGGTAACCCCAAGGATGGTACGCAATGTAGGAGGAGCCGCTTCTTCTGCGAAATCATCAATGGGCGCTGATGGAAAACGTCGAAAAAATTCAACTTCCTCAGATGATTTCTACAATCGTAACTCGGAAGACGAATTAATCGACGATGATTCACAGAATTATGACACAAAAGGCGACAAAGCCTACAAACTAGATGAGAAGGATGAGGCTTTGGACTCGGATATATCAGAAATTGAAGAAGAGATATCAAAGCGCGCGCATAAAGGAAGACCTAAGTCCCGTAATGTGCCTGCAACACCAAGCGCTACAACCGGTAAGACGTCCTCTCAAACGCCTAATGCTAATGTTAAACGCCTGTTTTCTACGCCAGCTTCAATGGTAAGAACGGCACCCACACACTTACAACAGCTTCGGCGTTCACTTCAGTCTGCAAATGCCCAACGCAATCAAAATTTCTTAGCTGGCAGCGGTAGCTCTATGGCACAAAAACGTAAGTTAGATGATGCTAATGATAGTGACAGCGACGGCTCGTACACAGTGGCACGTAAGCAAATGTTGGTTACCACTTCCACGGGAGTCAAAGTACGAATGCCCATCAAGGAGAATTCTTCAATGGTTACAAATCAAGCGAATCGCCTTCAGCGCCCTTTACCAGTTCAAAAAACCAACACAAGTAGCGAGGGAAAACCACCAGTAAACGGAGGAAATAAAAATATGCCACAGCCTCAATTTTTAGCAAAGAGAAGAATAATCGACTCAAGTAAAATTTCCCAGCATGATAATACTCCATCTAAATTGGCCGCAAAAACAGTACCAAGTAGACAAATTCAGCAGACCCCCGGTGGTAACAATAAAACGCCAATGTCTAACAAGTCTTTTGCACAATCAACACACGCACCAGTGGGTGCACAGAAAACATTGATGGGATCGTCGAATGCTACGAGCGTTCCCAACAGGATGCGAACAAGCTCTCCAAAGCCCGTAGTTAGGAAGGAAAGTTCAAATAGTACTTCAAAACTGTTAACGTCCTCTACAGCAACCAGTTCTCCTCCATCCGCGCCTACACAGCAACAAAAACAACAACAAAGTAAGTTGCAAACTCTGCCCATAAAACCAATCGATAAGCTTAAATCTGCATTGGCTTCAACAATTATTCCTGCAAGTGGCAGCAGTACGCAGAATTCTAAAATAGCCACGAACTCTAAAACAATTTCATCGAATTCTCAAGCGAATAGCCAAACAACCACAAAGGCCTCGCCGATAGCAACAACAGCTGAAGTTATATCGTTGAATGATGAGTCTCCGAATTCCACAATGGATGACTTTGAGACAATGCCTACATTCACTATTGTAAACGTAAATGATATCATTAACAAAAAAGGCGATGTACTGATAACAAAGTCGAAGGCTGGCTCTGCAAGCTTAAGTAAACCGGGAGTTATAGAATTCTCCGATAGTATTACTCTAGATGATGACGAGAATGATGATGGCGATGATGAAGATGAGGATCGCCATGATGCCAAAAAAGCGAAAGGCAAAAGCAATAAACGCGATGTTCTCCCAACGAAAGTAAACAAACTACCCACTATGAAGAACAGCCAAGTGGTCGACGGTGAGAAAAAGAAATTGCCCACAGCTCGTAATACAAGTAGTGAGAATGTAAGAAAACAGCAACAATCAACTACAACTGTCCTTACAAACAATTTACTGACTATGTCATCCTCTTCGGCTAACAAGCCAAAAATACTTAATCATAAACTAGGTCTACGAAATAATCCTCGAGTTGCAGCAAAAACCAGTACACCGGTATCTTCAATTCCAGATAAACCGGCACCGCGTATACTAAATTCTGTAGTGGGTAAAAAGACTCAGCCTGTAAAACCCATGATTACCAATTTAGATGATTCTGCTGAGGAAAGTTTCCCTTTGTCACTGGACGAAGAGGAGACCGAAGATGAGGCAGAGAGCAAATCCTTTGAGCAGAGCAAATCCGAAAGAAATGCAAAACTATCCCTTCCATTGGACACAGCAGAGGATACGGATTCGGAAGTTTCTGCGCCTGAGGATAAGAAAAAATTCAAAGTGTTGCTTCCAAAAAATAGTTCGAAGGCAAAAACAGATACTTCACCAGCATCCACATCACCAATTCAAAGGAAAAAACGCCTGCCTAATACTCGAAGCTCACCCATAATGGTTACAAATAATAAAAAGCGACTTTTTACGCCGGCTGCCGCCAAAGAAAATTCTTTGGCAGCCACGAACCAACAAGTGGGAGATGCTAAGTCACCAACAGATCTCACGCCTACAATACGCAAACCGCCTGCCGAAAAAGTTGTCATATCAAAACAAGGCGACAAAATAATTAAAAAAATTACCTGTTTTGAGACATGGTATGTCATCAACATGCCATTGGAACCCAAGAGGCAGACTCCCCTTGTGAAAAATCAATTAGATATGCCGTTAATAAATTTAGCAAACAGTGCTAAAGCAATACACCTTCCATCCGACCTATGGAGCTGCAAGGTGACACTTTATGAGTTGTCCGCTTCTACACTGGCAAAAAGTACGTTTGTCACCTACACCGGAAACTTGGAGGAGTACAATATAAGTGAAGAGGATCGCGGTAAATATCAACCATCTTGCGTTATGTTCAGACGGTCCATACAAAATCGCCAACAATCACGAATGCCTTATGATCGCGCAGTAATATTCAAAAATAAGACCTTCTCCACCAACATCGATGGTAAAAACATTCGGTTGGTGGGTGCACCCAGCATTATAAATAGCGAAAAGGACATAGAAATTCTATTGGATGTTGTAGATGGATTAACGTTGCAAAGCGATTTTGTAGAATATGCAACAATAATTCAGTAATGTCAATAGGTCCATAACAATCATGTATTCATAACATAACAACCCAACCCCCATTCACTCACTCGCTTACTCGTGTACAAAGATGAATAGTATTCATGGCAATTGCAATTCACCAACATATGAATTTGTCATTTTTGGCATGGGAAAATAATTGTTTTAGTTTGTTCACATCATTTGCTTGGGCTTAGAGCCTTATTCCTTATTTTCACTTTAGTGCTGATGAGCACAATTAACAATAGTTTGTATAACTAAATAATTTTTTCATTTTAAACATTTTTTTAAAAGTTTCGTTCGACGAAGAAATTTTTATTTTGCTGGAGCTTAGGATTAGGAGAGTTGAATATTTAGTTTTAAAACTTAATATTCAACTCACTTCTTTTGAGATTAGGTGCCGTTGTAATATCTAAATGAAATCGTTCCTTCTCCTCTTCTGTTAACATTGGTAAAAAGCATATATATCATTTATGACAAATGTTTTCATCATAATTGCGTATTATGTACGTATTATAAAAACCTCATCTGAAAAACACTTCACATTAGCATCCGTACCGAATGTATCTTCATCCACTTATAGTGGCTAAATTGCAAATTTTGCCCATGAACATTCCACGAAGGAACAGGGGCAAACTTCTCACATAACAATGAGTGCAGTCCGATTCAAGTTTAAGCTCATTGATAAGGGGCCCCCTTTTTATAGCCGAGCCGCAGTGCGACACCTCTTTGGAGAGAAGTTTTACAGGCATAGTACATCACAAATGTTTCCAGCATTAGAAGGGGAAAATCACAGCTAAAAATTTTTTCTAATGGTCCCCCCAGGATTCAAACCCAGGCGTTCAGCGTCATGGGCGGATTTAAGAATGATCAAAGGCGGATCAAACAAACCCAACCTAAAAAGTGTTCTATTATAATTTACTAGCTGGATGCTCTGCGACTTATTTTGCGATAGACAGACTGTAAAATTTGTTCATATTTTTAAATTCTCATCTTTTAGGCTGAGGAATCGCAATCTCATATCGAGCATCATGGGCACTCAGACTTTAAGACCGTCTTCTTACTGAGATTCTCCACTCGATACCTTTGACTGTTCGCGACAGCACTTGCTGTAACTCTGTATTCGCACCCTGTGAAGGCGTCCGGATAATGTTAGCTGAGCTACTCATGATAACGATGAACACCACATAGATTGGAAGTCAAACATTCAGTCTATGCTGTGCTCATAATTATTCCGTGCCGGGTTAAAATGTCTATCTTTCGTTTTGATCTACTATTAAAAACCTTTCATTTGATATCCAAAATTCCACAATCATTAGTTCTTTTGGTTATTTTTTGAAGTTGGAGTCGTCCAGACACTTTCTGACGTACTCTACTCTCAAATATCTTTAAGTTGAGCTTATTATTTCCATGATGGGGCTTGATGTCCATTTGGGTTACATATGCTCTTGGTGGGTTTGTGGATGGTTGCCTTTCCAACACAGTGTCCGGTGTTATACGCATGATCACAGTGCCTCAAATAAGCTACAATAGGTGAGCAAGCTCGTTCTGGTCCAAAGGACCGGTCGCCTCGGGAACATGATGGTAATTGATTATTTAAACGCGCCAGGGATTCACCTTGTTATGTCAAGTATCATAGGAACACAGTATTTAACCAAGAGCCGGTGCCTCGGCCTCTCGCTGAGACTTCACTCGATACCCTTTTAGTTGTTGTTGTAGCAGTGTGTTGTAATCAGAGGCAGCTGTCCTTGCCAATGAAGAACTCCATCGGGTCAATCCAGTAGGTACAACCGGCTGCCATGGGATTGATCGCTGCAGTTGCACCTTCCCCGCTATCTGCAAACAGCGGATTCGCCCGGTAGCTTTCAGCTGAGCTTCTCATGATAACGATGAACATCTCACAAATCGCAGCTCAGAGATCCAGCCCGTGTGGTGCTACTGCAGTGTAACTTTCCTCGTATGGAGCGTTACACTATGTACAAACAGTGGATTCGCCCGGTAACTCTCAGCTGAGCTTCTCATGATAATGATGAACATCACACAAATCGCAGCTCAGAGCTCCAGCCCATGTGGTGCGATTGCAGTTGCAGCTTCCCCGTATGGTCCGTTCTACTATCTGCAAACAGTGGATTCACCCGGTAGCTCTTAACTGAGCTTCTCATGATAACGATGAACATCGGACAAATCGCAGATATCCAGCCCATGTGGTGCTCACAGCTATCCTATGCGTATGGTACGGCCTAACATTTACTGCCAAAACCCCTTAATTTTTGTCACACGATTCTTTCAACAATTCATCGAAATTGGCTTTTCCCCTTTATAAAATCAGCTGAACGAATCAAAGGACAAAAAAGTTGGTAGTTTTGGCAGTTAGTCTTAATTGAGCAGAATCGTTCCCCTTCAATCTTTATTTTAATGCATGCTCAAATATTTTCCACACAATGGTAGGCATTGCTTAGTTCTTTTAATTTTTTTTAAACAGGCTCATTTAAGACTTTATCAATACATTATGATACTACAGTATCAATGGATCAGACCTCTGCTAAGAATCGAATTTAAGACACCCGTACTGATAATCCGATCACGATACCAACTCGGCTACCACAGCGATAACCTTTAATCTTAACCCCAGTCCATTTCGCATGGGTTAGGTAGGGTAAGAGTGGCAGTCATTTCAAACTCACTTATACAATTTTAGTCCATTGTGATGCCACCAACACTCCTAATTTAACTGTGATCTCTATCTCTCACACAACTGTTACCTTTCTTACTTTTACTTACTGTCTACCGCACTTTTACTTAAGCACTGAGGCAACGACAATGCTAATTCATGAAAATTTTATTAGCCATTTTATTAGCATTTTTTTAACAAAATTATTATATCATTCAGCCGTTTGGACGTAATCCTTATCTTTGTTCGAGTACCATTCATGACCCACAAAATGAAATCTGGCTTCTCACTTATGATGATGTGGCTTCCAATCCCAACCCACTGAAAAATCACAGCATTCACACTATTTCCTTTTTATACCCACCACCGTAGGATAAGGGGTATATTCATTTAGTCATTCCGTTTGCAATACATCGAAGTATCAATTTCCGACCCTACAAAGTATATATTTCGGATCGTCGTAAAATTCTAAGACGATTTAACGATGTCCGTGTGCATGTCCGTCTATCCGTCTGTTGTAATCACTCTACAGGTTTCAAAAATTGAGATAAATTTGGCACAGATACGTCTTTCTGATGCACGCTGGTTAAGTTCTTGAACGGGCCAAATCGGACCATATTTGGATATAGCTTCTATATAGACGGATTTTCCGATAAAGGGTCTAATGTCCATAAAAACTTATTTTTCCATCCGATTTTGCTGAAATTTTAAACAGTGAATAGTTTTAGGCCTACCAATATCTGACCCAAATATATTTTAGATCGGACTATATTTAGTTATAGCTGCCATATAGACCGATCTGCCGATAAAGGGTCTGATGCCCATAAAAGCATTATTTTCTGTCCAATTTAACTGAAATTTGAAACAGAGAGTAGTTTTAGGCCAGCTGTCATGCGACTGCATTTAGATATAGCTGTCATATAGACCGGCATATCGGTCTGAAGCTCATAAAAGCTTTATTTCTTACCCGATTTTATTGAAATTTGAAATACAAAATTCAACAGTGACTTATATTTATAGGACCACTCAATGCCCGTGCCGAATTTGAGTGCATAAATTATCCGATTTTCTTTGGATTGTGATGAAATTGGGTTTAAATATATACCCGAGGTGGTGGGTATCCAAAGTTCGGCCCTGTCGAACTTAATGCCTTTTTACTTGTTAAGATTGGTATTACTCTTTGTATTCACTGTAATAATTGATGCATTTAACTATCCTTCCCATTCTTCCAAATTTCAATGCGAACATTAAGGTGTGTTCTGGGTTTCACTTATTCCCCTCGAATCAATATGTAATTATCACGCAAATTAATTATTTGTTGGGCGCCTCGGTAGCCGAGGTGGTAGCGTGCTTGAATTACCTGTGCAGGGGTCAAGGGTTCGATTCCCGCCAGAAGCCTTAGTCTGTCGCTACTGTGGTATCACAATGGACTTAAAATTTGTTTATTTGTTGTAAGATACTTTTTTTGGTTTTATCTAAGAAATCTCATGATGAAAATTTAAGATATTTTGAAACTTTAATAACGTGATAATAAGCAATTGATTTTAGAAGAAAAGTGACACACAGAACACACCCGATTATATTACGAGCCCTACCTCGATAGATATTGTTCTCAATTTGTAAACAAATCAGATTGAAATAAATACAAATAATGTATAGCTTATTCTCTAGAGAGATAATTTCCCCTCCACTTGCCACATTATGTGCCACACGGCCTTCCTCCCACAAGTAGAATACAGAATCCACTTTCTTTATTCCACACTTCCAACTCTAGTAAAACATTTATTTGATAAATAACAATGTGTGTTATTGTTGACTTTAAATTTTTAGTTTTCCATTTGGTTCGACTTTAGGTCCGCAATTAAAGGACACAAAAATGCTTTTATTATTTATTTAACATATCGTGAAATATTAAATAAAAATCAAAATTAAATGCATTTTTGTGTCTTTTAGTAACGGAACTACGAACCAATCGAATCAACTGCAAAATTTTATTAATAACTTTTAAACTTTTTGCTTTACCCTTTTTCTAATCTCCAAAAAATACCTTTAGAGCCATGCAAACTTTTGTAGCAAAAAAGATCAAATTAACTTAACTGTAAAGAAGAATATTGAATCTTGAGCTTAGTACGACTATAGAATACAAATAAGCCTTAAAAACCTTCCATCTCCAAAGCCTGAAATTCCAGCAATTTTAAATATTTTGCAGATAGGAAACAAAAAAAAACCCAAATTTTTTTCCCACACAACACAAATTTATCTAAAATAGGTTTTAGTATATGTTATATACTAAATTTGTTTTTTTTTTTAGTTTTCCCCACATTTGCCAAATAATCATACTGTTTTAAAAGATATATTGCCCTGGATTTATATATAACTTTGACGCGTAAGCATTTCGTTTTAAACTTGGTACTCCGCTATGAAGTAGTACCTCATTATAGATTATCCTTCTATTTATTGAAAATATCATTCTGATTTTGTTAAACTTGTTTTTAAAAAAATGAGGACGTTTTTAGTTATAGTATGTAGTCAGTCTATTTATAAGATTAGTATATAAGAGAAAACAAAAACTAGAATAAAATAATATTAATTAAAAAGAGAGGAATATGTAATTGAATTACGTAAATTTAAGGACATGTTGTAAATTCCCAAAAAGGCGATTAAACAAAAAAATATATACACATGAATATATTGTTAAAATATGTTGACTTTGTAATAAAAATAATAATAAAAACAAAAATGTAATTTAATTAAGTGATTACGCCTAATAAAGAAAAACTAAAATATTTGCAACTGTAAAAATTATGCTTACATTTGTAACATGAACTTTCTTACACTCTTTCAAACAAATATTTTTGATGCACAGTTAATTATCGAATTATTTTTTAACCCCAATCTTATATTTAGTGTAATATAATTAAAAAAAAAAACATATGGACATAATTACAAAGTGACGTGCTTTCAGTTTATGTTAATAAATTATAATATTTTAATAAATTTTTTTATGAAATTTATTACCCTATTAACATGGTTTCCTTCTATCATTTTGCAATCGCTTTGCTACACGTCATTTTTTTAGTTTTAGTTTAAATTAATATGGTTTGCATATTAGTAGTTATCATTGAAGGGAATCCAATTTGAAGAAAGTCTCAAAACGTATGTATAATGTTTTTGAAGTTTCATTTTTATGTAACGTACTAAGACATTTTTCTAAATAAAGTGTTTTAACAGTATCCCAGAATTGTTTATTTTATGAGTCTGGCAACGTGGTAGTACACTGAGAAGAAGGCATTTGCATGAGTTTAAATATAGTCTTATATGATGGTTCACATACAGTAATACATCTTTCATTTATGCTCATGAAGAGGCTATAAGTATTTTATATATCTGTCTGAAATGAAATTATTATTATCAATGAATCCTAATGTAATATAAAGCTAGGATTGTGTAAGTACAACCATTTATCGGTAAATGGGTTTAAACAAATAAAAGTGTCAGTGTAACTAATCAAATAAATACTAGTAGACGGAGTCAACTGAAATATTGGAAATAAATTGAAAAAAACTATCAAAAACAATTTTGGTTTTTTCCTGCCATATAAAGCCGAAACTATCCGACAAATCTTATAAAAATATAAAAAAAGCCAACTATACCATAAGCAATGCTGAATGGTAACAAAAACATTTTTAAGGGCTGCTCACATTTTGAGATTTTCCAAGATTTTAAATAATTCTTGCACAACCAGGATTAGCGCTGTTTCACTCAAACGAACAGGACTCACTTAGAGAAACCTTTTAAACGAATAGCTCTCTTTTATTTATTAGGTTAAGTTAGAGGAAAACGTAAATAAAAATATGAAATCAAAGAAAGAGAAAATTGACATCCTCAATGACGAGAAATGTCCAAAAATTGTATATTGGCTGATTCTTTCGCGTTTTTATTTAGTGGATTCTGACGAAAACCACTATCTTGGAGGCCTTCGAATGCCAGTCGGGAAGATTTGTTATATTGTTAAGGGCTTGTTTAGAATTTGCCTGTATACTTCTATGTTGGAAGAGGGTTAAAGTGGTTTTTATACCAAAGGCTGGGAAACAGCAATATGGTGCGGTCAAGGATTTTAGGCCTTCCTTGTTAAAACATTGTCCCACTTCTTCAGATGGCAGCAAAAATGTGCAAACTTGCACATAAACAGCATGTGGTGCATCAACTAGAGAGGGGACTGGAATTTAGATGGAGAATGGAACCGGTTGTGGCGTATATTGCGGTGAACTTGACATTAAAAGCGCTATTATACGGCATGTCCATCTCTTATGACATGTCATGTTTGTCAAAATTGTCAATTTACATGCGATTCATCATTTTTGCTATCACACCTGGGACTAAATTCTCGCATCCGCTATCGAGCGAGATTTTGTTCGAACATTAATTCCGTTCCGTAAATACGAATTGGATCATAGCTTACGATCGTAATTTGTCAAAAAGTTAACGATTTCTGGGAAGAAAAAATCGATACGTCGAACATATTTTCCCATCTCAAAGGTAAACAAAGCAAATGGTGGTTGTTAAAAAAAATTATTGCTACTAAAAAATAAATAAAACACTTTCATAACAATATGCAATTGTTTTTTTAAAGATATGTTACTGTTTTTATACTATAAATTGCATTGGAATTCAAATGGAGAATGGAACCGGTTGTGGCATATATTGCGGTGAACTTGACATTAAAAGCGCTATTATACGGCATGTAGATGTCTTACGACATGTCATGATTCATCATTTTTGCTATCACACCTGGGGCCTAATTATCGCATCCGCTCTCGAGTGAGTTTTTGTTCGAAGATTTGTTCCGTTCCGCAAATACAAATTGGATCATGGCTTACGATAGCAATTTGTCAAAAAGGTGTCGATTTCTGGAAGGAAAAAATCGATACGTCGAGCATATTTTCCCATCTCTAAGGTAAACAAAGCAAATGGTGGTTGTTAAAAAAAGGTTATTGCTACTAAAAAAATAAATAAAACTATTTCTAAACAATATGCAATTGTTTTTTAACGATATGTTACTGTTTTTACACTATAAATTGCTACTTTATATGAAAGAGGACAAACATTTATGTGGATTAGGTCGCCTCAAGCACAGCCAACGGTGCTTGTATTATGTTTGTTTTTTCGGGGAGGCACAAGGAAACAACAGCCAAAGTAAAAATTTAGTGGCAAAATGATACAAAATTTGGTGTGGTCATGTTTGAAGATTATTTGATAATTTGCTTTGCCGAATTTGGCTTAAGCACAAAGTTAATTTTTGTCCAATTTAAGGGACCAAAAATGTGAATATACTATAATTATAGTTTTATTTTATGAAATATATACTTCGATGTCTTATTTTTAGCCTAATTTCTTGAAAATAGACGAAAATTTTTTAATTACGATAGGTAATTTGCTGCGGGCAAAAACTCGCACATTTCGCTTCGAAATTTGAAATAGAATTAATCGATAACGGATGCCATCATGGCAAAACAATTCAAGGTGGCCTCGTTTGTAAAACAACCATAAATCATATGATGCAATCCGCCATCTTGTCATCTAGCTGATCATGGTTTAGCCAACACTCGCAAAGAAATCTGTGCGCGTGTGTGTATACCTGTGCGTACATGTGCAGAGAGTATGCGAGAAAGAAGATAACAACAAAGAGAATGCAAAACAAAATACCGTCAAACCTGGACGGCTGTTAACAGCTGTTCGAGTGAGACCACCTTTTTAAATCCGCCTTAGGCTGCCATAATCCAAAAAATGCGAAACTCGATCTTAATAGTCGATTGTGGATGGGAGAATTAAACCACGTTTACACTGTCAAATCCGGATAATAAGATATAAATTAATTAATTATAATTGATCGGATATTCTACACATATGCAACAAAACAGTGTTATATTGATGAAAATACAACTTTAAAACACATTTGGAAAAGAAAAAATTGTAAAACAACGTTTGTTTCTAAAACCACTTTGACATAAGCATTTACGGCATTTGCCAATCAAGGTAGTTTTATTGGGGCTAGATTTTTCTTGTTATGCTAATGACGCTAGCTCTTAATTGTACCATGGTGATAGTTGGCACGATTGTGAGATGAAAAGTGTTGAAAAAGGTGGACTCACGCGAACAGCTGTAAACAACAGGCCAGGTTAGACGGTAATAAGATGTAAAATTTTTGTTTGCATTCCCTTTGTTGTCCTCTTCTTTCTCCCATTTCTCTGCTCATGTACGCAAACGTATATACACATACACACAAATTTCACACAAGTGTATTAGCAAAACGTCGATCACCTTGATGGCAAGATGGCGGATTGCACCTTTGATTTGTAGTTGTTGTATAAATTAGACCACCTTAAATTATTTCGCCATGGTCAATACCCTGCTTTATGTCAATGCAGAAACACAATACTACGCAGAAAAAAATGAAAATCTTAATTCAATTAAGAAATTTTTATTAAATTTTGAAATAAACAAATTCTTATTATCAATAAACGGTTTTGCGATTTGCATTTATGGCAAGCAGAATAATTCAATGAAATAGGTTATCAAGTCAATAAACCAATTTATTGGTAATTTGTTTATTCTTTCAAAAACATGTCTAACTGACCTACTTAAATAAATAGTTGGTATTTTTCCCATAAATAAACCATTTTTTACTTCATACGGTTAATTACGGATACAAAATGAAATGCACTGCAATAAAATATTTCAATCGGCAGATTTGACGTCCTTAATGATGGTCATGGGCCCTATCCACTTTATGTTTCCGCAAGTGACTTAACCTTAGTTGTGAATCCTGCTTCCAAGTTTGATACTCGTAGACTGAAAGGATGCACGTTTGTGTTTCTCTTTCTCTCATTTTAGCTGTGTTCGGGTACCGAAAAATTTGTGCAAATTTGCACAAATTTTTACTGGAAGTCGTCCGCGTACTTTATTTGCCAGCAGAAGAGAGCACGAGAGAGTGCAAGTTTTGACAAAATTTATTGAGTTGTCATTCATTATTATATATTTACACTTAAGAAAAAAATTTGCTTTTCGCGAAATTTTTTCGTGGTTACTTTTTTTAATAAAAGATTTTGATTGAGTTTCATTGTACGTCTGAATTTGAACAGGACTTAAAACTTGCTCCACAAGCGCAATAGAAGACAAGTAAAATCTTACTTCCCTTATTCAAATCCATCAATGCTAATAGCAACAAAAATACACAACTTGCCGAACTTAATTGTTCTCTGCACTGCGATCAGCCAATGGCTGATGCTGTCAATGCTGTTTTGTGTGTAGGCAGCAGAGAACTGCAGCGAGCAGCAAAATTTTCAAGTACACTTGTTCAGCGACTTGATTTTGGGTGGATGCACGGCGAGTGATTGATTTCGTATTTGCTCGAACCGAACATTCAGTTCGAATCACTTCGTTAGTAATCAAACATGAATGTTCGTACTCGGTCGTTTCATTCAGTAACGAGGGATGATCAAACAAGCTATATTGAATTGAATGAACTTAAATGCATTTTTTGTTTCCATTTAGGTCCGATTTCAGCAACTTTTATTTTCTGTGTAACTATACATTTAAAATGTTTTACAATAGACTTATGAAAAAGCAGAACATAAGATTTCTGCTATTTCGCCATTATTAGCCTAAAAATCATTGATAATCTATTTTTCACGAAATTCTGGCAACCATCACATGGTGTTATCTCACGATAATAGAAGGTAACTATATCTACAGTAACAAAGCACTTGTTTACTTTCCAGCTGATTCTATTCATAACATTGGATTACTAGGCATGATGGAGAACTTAAACAACGTCAGTGTTTTAGTTTACGGCTCTGCAATCGTTGATTTTATATGGTATGTGTGATGTCTCGTTTTTCTAAAGAAAATTGTAGTTGCCCTTAAAAAGGCCCCCAATTTAGGGATTTGTTATCAACTTTTTTAAATCACACGACATAGATTTTGATAATTGTAACATTAGAAGTATTCAATTTTGTGACACGTTGTATTTGAGATATTTTTATTTCAAAAATGTTTCTTAAAGTTATGTAGACCGTTTACCGAAAGCTGGTGAGACCTTGCTGGGCAGTAAATTCTCAAATGGATTTGGTGGTAAAGGAGCAAATCAGTGCGTTGCAGCTGCTCGTTTGGGTGCTCAGACCGCATTGATAGCTAAAGTTGGTGCTGACTCTTGGGGCGAAAATTATATAAAACAACTTCAAAAAGAGGGTGTCAATGTGAATTATGTACAGCAGTGTAAAGGACAAAGTACTGGCATAGCACAAATAGCTGTTTCTAACGATGGAGAAAATCACATTATTATAGTGCCTGGTGCCAATGATTTTCTTGATCAAGACAATGTAACCGAAACACGCACTTTATTTGACTCTGCCAAAGTGTTATTGTGCCAATTAGAGACTCCTCCAAGTGGAACTCTAAACGCTTTGAAGAGTTTTAAAGGAGTTTCCATACTCAATGCTGCTCCCGCCATGGCAAATACTCCCAAAGAACTGATTCAAGCAGCTACCATTTTATGTGTCAATGAAACTGAAGCTGCCCTTATGACAGGTGTAGAAGCTATAGAAACCATTTCGTAAGTTGATCCATCAAAGCATTGTTTCTTCCATAATGTCAAACAATTTTTTGTTACAGTGAAGCTAAAACAGCTGCTATTAAGTTAATTGAAATGGGTGCTTCAACCGTTATCATAACTTTAGGTTCACAAGGTGCTATATATATGGAAAAGAGGGAACCACAAGTCTGTATTCATGTAGCAGCCCATAAAGTAGAAAAGGTTATAGATACTACGGGAGCCGGTGATGCATTTCTGGGAGCCTTAGCCTATCACATAGATAAGTACCCGCAAAAGCCATTGCATCAGCATATTGGTTATGCCAATTCACAAGCCGCCTACTCCGTGCAATTTCCAGGAACGCAGTCATCATTTGCAAGTGCTTCTTTGTCGAACGACTGTAAAGAATATCACTACGATATTGTCTAATTTTTTGCCAATCCGAGGGAAACAAAGCTTTAATATTTTTAATTATAAAAAAATCGATAAATTTATTTGTTAACTTGGTTGAGGGACAATTGCAAATAAATGCTAAAATTTTGTGTTTTACTTCTTGCCCGACTTCTTGATTCCTCCTCCCACTAGAGGACCTTTCTTGGACGCATTAGCTTTGGCAGCTTCCAACGCCTTTTGAGCTTCCTTTTGTTTTTGTTTAAAGGCCATATCGTCATCATCAAGTTCTTTGGCGTCTTTCTTTGGGGCCTTCAATGGTTTTTTCTTACCACCCTCTCGACCGGACATTTTTTCTTCTGCAATTAAATTATAAAATATAAAGGGTGATTTTTTTGAGGTTAGGATTTTCATGCATTAGTATTTGACAGATCACGTGGGATTTCAGACATGGTGTCAAAGAGAAAGATGCTCAGTATGCTTTGACATTTCATCATGAATAGACTTACTAACGAGAAACGCTTGCAAATCATTGAATTTTATTACCAAAATCAGTGTTCGGTTCGAAATGTGTTCATTCACCGTTCAGCGATGAGGCTCATTTCTGGTTGAATGGCTACGTAAATAAGCAAAATTGCCGCATTTGGAGTGAAGAGCAACCAGAAGCCGTTCAAGAACTGCCCATGCATCCCGAAAAATGCACTGTTTGGTGTGGTTTGTACGCTGGTGGAATCATTGGACCGTATTTTTTCAAAGATGCTGTTGGACGCAACGTTACGGTGAATGAACACATTTCGAACAGAACACTGATTTTGGTAATAAAATTCAATGATTTGCAAGCGTTGCTCGTTAGTAAGTCTATTCATGATGAAATGTCAAAGCATACTGAGCATCTTTCTCTTTGACACCATGTCTGAAATCCCACGTGATCTGTCAAATACTAATGCATGAAAATCCTAACCTCAAAAAAATCACCCTTTATAATGAAATGTAGAATGAAGAAAAGTACATACGCACGTTTTTCTATAAATATGTAAAATATTCGTTCAATATAAACATCGGCAGCGACGATGACAACCGAATACCAACTATTAACAGCACATTAGTACTGAGTACTTATTTCGCATCTGGTGCCTGGTAAGGTGTCCGAATTCTCTTTTCATGTAATGGCTGGTAATAAAGGGTGATTTTTTTGAGGTTAGGATTTTCATGCATTAGTAAAGGGTGATTTTTTTGAGGTTAGGATTTTCATGCATTAGTATTTGACAGATCACGTGGGATTTCAGACATGGTGTCAAAGAGAAAGATGCTCAGTATGCTTTGACATTTCATCATGAATAGACTTACTAACGAGCAACGCTTGCAAATCATTGAATTTTATTACCAAAATCAGTGTTCGGTTCGAAATGTGTTCAAATTTTGACAAATTTTGTTCAGCGATGAGGCTCATTTCTGGTTGAATGGCTACGTAAATAAGCAAAATTGCCGCATTTGGAGTGAAGAGCAACCAGAAGCCGTTCAAGAACTGCCCATGCATCCCGAAAAATGCACTGTTTGGTGTGGTTTGTACGCTGGTGGAATCATTGGACCGTATTTTTTCAAAGATGCTGTTGGACGCAACGTTACGGTGAATGAACACATTTCGAACCGAACACTGATTTTGGTAATTAAATTCAATGATTTGCAAGCGTTGCTCGTTAGTAAGTCTATTCATGATGACATGTCAAAGCATACTGAGCATCTTTCTCTTTGACACCATGTCTGAAATCCCACGTGATCTGTCAAATACTAATGCATGAAAATCCTAACCTCAAAAAAATCACCCTTCATTTGACAGATCACGTGGGATTTCAGACATGGTGTCAAAGAGAAAGATGCTCAGTATGCTTTGACATTTCATCATGAATAGACTTACTAACGAGCAACGCTTGCAAATCATTGAATTTTATTACCATAATCAGTGTTCGGTTCGAAATGTGTTTCGCGCTTTACGTCCGATTTATGGTCTACATAACCGACCAAGTGAGCAAACAATTAATGCGATTGTGACCAAGTTTCGCACTCAGTTTACTTTATTGGACATTAATCCAACCACACGAATGCGTACAGAAGAGAATATTGCGTCTGTTTCTGAGAGTGTTGCTGAAGACCGTGAAATGTCGATTCGTCGCCGTTCGCAGCAATTGGGTTTGTGTTATTCGACCACATGGAAGATTTTACGCAAAGATCTTGGTGTAAAACCTTACTTTTCTTCATTCTACATTTCATTATGTATTTAATAATTTAATTGCAGAAGGAAAAAATGTCCGGTCGAGAGGGTGGTAAGAAAAAACCATTGAAGGCCCCCAAGAAAGACGCCAAAGAACTTGATGATGACGATATGGCCTTTAAACAAAAACAAAAGGAAGCTCAAAAGGCGTTGGAAGCTGCCAAAGCTAATGCGTCCAAGAAAGGTCCTCTAGTGGGAGGAGGAATCAAGAAGTCGGGCAAGAAGTAAAACACAAAATTTTAGCATTTATTTGCAATTGTCCCTCAACCAAGTTAACAAATAAATATATAGATTTTTTTATAATTAATAATATTAAAGCTTTGTTTCCCTCGGATTGGCAAAAAATTAAACAATATCGTAGTGATATTCTTTACAGTCGTTCGGCAAAGAAGCGCTTGCAAATGATGACTGCGTTCCTGGAAATTGCACGGAGTAGGCGGCTTGTGAATTGGCATAACCAATATGCTGATGCAATGGCTTTTGTGGGTACTTATCTATGTGATAGGCTAAGGCTCCCAGAAATGCATCACCGGCTCCCGTAGTATCTATAACCTTTTCTACTTTATGGGCTGCTACATGAATACAGACTTGTGGTTCGCTGATGGAGAAATGATTCCGACCATCAAGTGTCCCAAAATACTTGGCGTCACATTTGACAGCTCTTACACATGCCAAAATGCCAAGTGGGGATAATGTCATTTGCTGGCAGTACTTGGGTTGCAGACAAAGAAACCTTGTTGACCACGAACAAAGCAATTGGCCGGTCTGTGGTAAGTTATGCAGCAGCGCCAGTGTGGTCTCGTCAACTTTGTGACACGCAGTGGAATAATATTCAGATCTGTCAGAATGCCGAATGCTCCGAACTGCGACGGGTTGTCTCCTCAGTTTTCATTTTGTCCACCTCCATCAGGAGACAAAGATCCTACCAGTGCGAAGACATAACTACATGCTGTCTAAAAAATACCTTTTGGGCTGTTATCGCAGAGACCATCCAAATCATCATCTTGTGGATAGGTATCCACCGCCCAGAAGACTTAAGGTAGATCTACATGATCTAGAGCGTGAGGTTCAGCGCTACAAGAGAGAACCTCTAGATCAACCGGCATATAAAGCAGGTCTGGACAACATTCATGCAGACACGGTAGCAGATGCAATAAATGGCTACCAGCGAATGTAGTCTTTGAAGAACGACGGCAAACCAGAGTGGTTCTGGGTCAATTACTTTCCACCAGATGCAGCCGCCTCAACTCCTATAGAGCAAGGATGGATGCCGACGTGCAAGATGTATGTCCCGATTGCAACCAGGGACCGCACGATACACGTCACCTTTTTAACTGCCCAGTCAGACCCACCCGACTCAGATCCAGATCCCTGTGGACGCACCCCACCTTAGTCGAAGAGTTCCTGGGTCTTGACACTCCACAGAATCAAGCAGACGAAAAATAGAACAGAATAAACTGCTACAACAACAACGATGCTTAAGTTAAAGCTCGTAATGAGCTCCTGTCTTTATTTCCTCCTGAGCTGCAATGATGAGGATCACCCGTATTTCCAGCTCACTGACTTGGAGCCCCTCTGAGACATGTCTGGAGTTAGATGGGCGATACGACATCATATCGCCAATCCACTTACAACTTCCTCATTAGAGATGTGTCGTGTGATTCACTTGTTAGTCACGTGATTCGTGAGTGAGATCCAAATCTAATCACGTGATCGCGCGTGGCCGTGATTAAATTAAAATTCTTCGTGCGTGAGTGAAATCATGCTCACGACACTCATCACGACTCACGACACTCATCACGACTCACGACACTCATCACGACTCACGAGAAAAATCACCACTCACGAGAAAATCACGACTCACGAGAAAAATCACGACTCACCAGAAAAATCATGACTCACGAAACACGCACGACACACAAAACTCTAACGAAACAAAAAAAAAAAAACAAACAAAAACTTCATTTTCAAGTTTTTTTTGCCTGTTAGAGCGAACATCATTAAATTTTACAATTTTTGTCTATTTCTCTTTCGAGACGAGCTCAATGATCGGAGATCTTCTTTGCAAGTGGAAAACGACCAGATATCGCAACAAACACAACTTTGGGACGTGTTTCGTAGGTTGGTTACAAAATTTTTCATATACTCTCAAATCATACGGTACTTCAACGTACGAATCTGCCTACAGATGGGAAGAAAGGAAAAGAACCAATAAGTGGTTAGGCTGTATGATTTGAGACGCATGGAAAAAATTATTCGCTTCATAGGAAAATATTTGTTTAACCGTGACTCGTGATTGTCTCATGAGTTTTCTCGTGAGCGTGATTGAAAAATCACTCACCCGCACATCTCTACTCCTTATATAGCCAATACGACCCTATATACCAGCCAAATATAATCCTTGGTGGACGCCCACCGGCAATCGCAGATGAAAACACTCTAGCTAGGACTCTGGCTGAATTAAACTCCAAATGGTGTAGCAATCTAAACTCGTATCGTTATTTCAACTTGGGAACTCTGATATCTGTCCTGCATGCAACGAATAATATATGCGCAACATTCTACACATGTTATTAGTGATTTTTTACATTCAACATTGAATTTTTTAACTTATTTCATCTGCGTATAGTATTAATTCCAGTTTTATATTTTTTTCTACATATTTTTTCAGATCATATCATATGATTTCCAGATGTAAAAAATGCGTGTGGGAAAAAAATTAAATATTTCGGAGACAAAGAAGACTCGCGCCTGCGTAGTACGTTTGGAAAAGCTATCACATAACTCATTATCCCCGACACCATCACCGCCAATACGAAGAACACAATCTACTTCGGCTCAAAAGACTCAACAGCACTACCAAGATCATCAAAAAGGTGGAGGAAATTCGAACGCCCGTCAGTCACATTCTAGTGCCGCGGGTGGTGTTATGGGAGTTACTCCCAAACATCTGGCTGCATCAAGTCAGTCTAGGGGGCCTATTAAAAAGAGGCCAGTTGGGGACAACAACAGCAATAGCCCAAGAATAGCGCAGCAAAGGCCGCAAGCATCAACTATGTCAGCCATGCGATCAAACCAGAAAGCAAAGGTTGTATCGCGCGCTTCTAAGGCTTCTACGCCAGCTAGAGAGGAAACGCCAACGCCAACTATTGCCTCTGGAAGATCAAGAAGGGCAATTAAACCTAACCCAAAATATGCCAGTGAGGATATGGTAACCCCAAGGATGGTACGCAATGTAGGAGGAGCCGCTTCTTCTGCGAAATCATCAATGGGCGCTGATGGAAAACGTCGAAAAAATTCAACTTCCTCAGATGATTTCTACAATCGTAACTCGGAAGACGAATTAATCGACGATGATTCACAGAATTATGACACAAAAGGCGACAAAGCCTACAAACTAGATGAGAAGGATGAGGCTTTGGACTCGGATATATCAGAAATTGAAGAAGAGATATCAAAGCGCGCGCATAAAGGAAGACCTAAGTCCCGTAATGTGCCTGCAACACCAAGCGCTACAACCGGTAAGACGTCCTCTCAAACGCCTAATGCTAATGTTAAACGCCTGTTTTCTACGCCAGCTTCAATGGTAAGAACGGCACCCACACACTTACAACAGCTTCGGCGTTCACTTCAGTCTGCAAATGCCCAACGCAATCAAAATTTCTTAGCTGGCAGCGGTAGCTCTATGGCACAAAAACGTAAGTTAGATGATGCTAATGATAGTGACAGCGACGGCTCGTACACAGTGGCACGTAAGCAAATGTTGGTTACCACTTCCACGGGAGTCAAAGTACGAATGCCCATCAAGGAGAATTCTTCAATGGTTACAAATCAAGCGAATCGCCTTCAGCGCCCTTTACCAGTTCAAAAAACCAACACAAGTAGCGAGGGAAAACCACCAGTAAACGGAGGAAATAAAAATATGCCACAGCCTCAATTTTTAGCAAAGAGAAGAATAATCGACTCAAGTAAAATTTCCCAGCATGATAATACTCCATCTAAATTGGCCGCAAAAACAGTACCAAGTAGACAAATTCAGCAGACCCCCGGTGGTAACAATAAAACGCCAATGTCTAACAAGTCTTTTGCACAATCAACACACGCACCAGTGGGTGCACAGAAAACATTGATGGGATCGTCGAATGCTACGAGCGTTCCCAACAGGATGCGAACAAGCTCTCCAAAGCCCGTAGTTAGGAAGGAAAGTTCAAATAGTACTTCAAAACTGTTAACGTCCTCTACAGCAACCAGTTCTCCTCCATCCGCGCCTACACAGCAACAAAAACAACAACAAAGTAAGTTGCAAACTCTGCCCATAAAACCAATCGATAAGCTTAAATCTGCATTGGCTTCAACAATTATTCCTGCAAGTGGCAGCAGTACGCAGAATTCTAAAATAGCCACGAACTCTAAAACAATTTCATCGAATTCTCAAGCGAATAGCCAAACAACCACAAAGGCCTCGCCGATAGCAACAACAGCTGAAGTTATATCGTTGAATGATGAGTCTCCGAATTCCACAATGGATGACTTTGAGACAATGCCTACATTCACTATTGTAAACGTAAATGATATCATTAACAAAAAAGGCGATGTACTGATAACAAAGTCGAAGGCTGGCTCTGCAAGCTTAAGTAAACCGGGAGTTATAGAATTCTCCGATAGTATTATTCTAGATGATGACGAGAATGATGATGGCGATGATGAAGATGAGGATCGCCATGATGCCAAAAAAGCGAAAGGCAAAAGCAATAAACGCGATGTTCTCCCAACGAAAGTAAACAAACTACCCACTATGAAGAACAGCCAAGTGGTCGACGGTGAGAAAAAGAAATTGCCCACAGCTCGCAATACAAGTAGTGAGAATGTAAGAAAACAGCAACAATCAACTACAACTGTCCTTACAAACAATTTACTGACTATGTCATCCTCTTCGGCTAACAAGCCAAAAATACTTAATCATAAACTAGGTCTACGAAATAATCCTCGAGTTGCAGCAAAAACCAGTACACCGGTATCTTCAATTCCAGATAAACCGGCACCGCGTATACTAAATTCTGTAGTGGGTAAAAAGACTCAGCCTGTAAAACCCATGATTACCAATTTAGATGATTCTGCTGAGGAAAGTTTCCCTTTGTCACTGGACGAAGAGGAGACCGAAGATGAGGCAGAGAGCAAATCCTTTGAGCAGAGCAAATCCGAAAGAAATGCAAAACTATCCCTTCCATTGGACACAGCAGAGGATACGGATTCGGAAGTTTCTGCGCCTGAGGATAAGAAAAAATTCAAAGTGTTGCTTCCAAAAAATAGTTCGAAGGCAAAAACAGATACTTCACCAGCATCCACATCACCAATTCAAAGGAAAAAACGCCTGCCTAATACTCGAAGCTCACCCATAATGGTTACAAATAATAAAAAGCGACTTTTTACGCCGGCTGCCGCCAAAGAAAATTCTTTGGCAGCCACGAACCAACAAGTGGGAGATGCTAAGTCACCAACAGATCTCACGCCTACAATACGCAAACCGCCTGCCGAAAAAGTTGTCATATCAAAACAAGGCGACAAAATAATTAAAAAAATTACCTGTTTTGAGACATGGTATGTCATCAACATGCCATTGGAACCCAAGAGGCAGACTCCCCTTGTGAAAAATCAATTAGATATGCCGTTAATAAATTTAGCAAACAGTGCTAAAGCAATACACCTTCCATCCGACCTATGGAGCTGCAAGGTGACACTTTATGAGTTGTCCGCTTCTACACTGGCAAAAAGTACGTTTGTCACCTACACCGGAAACTTGGAGGAGTACAATATAAGTGAAGAGGATCGCGGTAAATATCAACCATCTTGCGTTATGTTCAGACGGTCCATACAAAATCGCCAACAATCACGAATGCCTTATGATCGCGCAGTAATATTCAAAAATAAGACCTTCTCCACCAACATCGATGGTAAAAACATTCGGTTGGTGGGTGCACCCAGCATTATAAATAGCGAAAAGGACATAGAAATTCTATTGGATGTTGTAGATGGATTAACGTTGCAAAGCGATTTTGTAGAATATGCAACAATAATTCAGTAATGTCAATAGGTCCATAACAATCATGTATTCATAACATAACAACCCAACCCCCATTCACTCACTCGCTTACTCGTGTACAAAGATGAATAGTATTCATGGCAATTGCAATTCACCAACATATGAATTTGTCATTTTTGGCATGGGAAAATAATTGTTTTAGTTTGTTCACATCATTTGCTTGGGCTTAGAGCCTTATTCCTTATTTTCACTTTAGTGCTGATGAGCACAATTAACAATAGTTTGTATAACTAAATAATTTTTTCATTTTAAACATTTTTTTAAAAGTTTCGTTCGACGAAGAAATTTTTATTTTGCTGGAGCTTAGGATTAGGAGAGTTGAATATTTAGTTTTAAAACTTAATATTCAACTCACTTCTTTTGAGATTAGGTGCCGTTGTAATATCTAAATGAAATCGTTCCTTCTCCTCTTCTGTTAACATTGGTAAAAAGCATATATATCATTTATGACAAATGTTTTCATCATAATTGCG